>NW_022589708.1:45744778-45864265 GCF_004348235.1 Phoca vitulina
CTTCCTTCCTTCCTTCCTTCCTTCCTTCCTTCCTTCCTTCCTTCCTTTCTTTTTTTTTAAGGATCACTTCTCTTCATCTTATCTCAGACTTCCTGCTCTTCATCATTTTTACTCGTATCTATTTCTGTGTGTCATCTCAGGACAACTCTATAGCTACAATGAGTGGGTATAGTTTAGAACCATTAGGATTTTCCTTAACTTCCAAACTTGACCTAGAATTGCTGTCATTTCTGGGTGTGCCACCAAAGAACTCTTTACAATTGGCTCTTCAAACTCTTACCCATTTTTTTTTTTCTCTTTGTGGCCGACTTTGTGGAAGAGTTCTCTAAACTTGCTGTCTGCATTTGTTTATTTTCCACTCCTAAGTCACTTCAGTCTAACTTGTACTCCATTACTCCCCATAAGAACTCTCACTAAGTCAAAAAATTCCTCCAGGGGCACCTGGGTGGCTCAGATGGTTGAGTGTCTGCCTTCAGCTCGGGTCATGGTCCCAGGGTCCTGGGATTGAGCCCCGCATTGGGCTCCCTGCTTGGCGGGAAGCCTGCTTCTCCCTCTCCCTCTCCTCCTGCTTGTGTTCCCTCTCTCGCTGTGTATCTCTCTGTCAAATAAGTAAATAAAATCTTTAGAAAAAAAAAAAAATTCCTCCATATTTCTCTGTTTAGTGAGCAGTTTTCAGTTACTTTCGAATCTGACCTTTTAGCGTTATTTAATGATATTGACTATATCCTTCTTAAAACTCTCTCCTCCCTTGGCTTTCTCAACATTATATTATCCTGAATTCACTCTTACCTATGTGTCTCTTTTCTTTCTTTCTTATCAGGCTGTCTTCCTCTACCTGGCTTTTAAGTGTTGAAATTTCTTAAGGCTTAGTCAAGGATTTATTCTATTCTTACTCTATATAGTCTCCCCTTGGGAAGCTCATCCATGCCATAGACTTAGTTACCACATATAAAATTAGGACCTCCAGTTCAGTTATCTTCTCTGAGCTTTAGACCTAACTGCACAACTGCCAACTTAACATAGCTACTGGACTGTTTCAATGCAGCTCAAATTCATCAGTTAAAAAATTTTTGAACTGCCTATCACCAAACTATTGCCCACTTTAGAAAATAACACTTTAATTTACTTCTTAAACAAGAAAGCTGGGAGAAAACTGTGACTCCTTCACTTCCTCAACTGCCATATCAAACACAGTCTATTTCCTTTTCTATTTTTAACCTTTTATTTAAGATTTTTTTAAAAAAATTATTTGATAGAGAGAGAGACAGTGAGAGAGGGACCACAAGCAGGGGGAGTGGGAGAGGGAGAAGCAGGCTTCCTGCTGAGCAGGGAGCCCCATGCGGGGCTCGATCCCAGGACCTTATGACCATGACCTGAGCTGAAGGCAGACACTTAACAACTGAGCCACCCAGGCGCCCCTTAACTTTTTTAATCAATTTTTTTTATTAAGTAAGCTCTACACCCAACATGGGGCTTGAACTCATGACCCTGAGATCAAGAGTCACGTGCTCTGCTGACTGAGCCAGCCAGGTACCCCCTGTTTTCTTTTCTAAATATTTCATGAATTGATCCACTTTCCTTTACCTCCAATATCACACTGATAGTCCAAATTATTTCCCTTGTCATTTGCCTATATGTACTAGTCAGAGAAATAGAACCAATTATATATGTGTGTGTGGGTAGGGAGAGATTGAGAGAGATGATACTTTTGTATAGGAATTGTCTCACATGATTATGGAGGCTGAGAAGTCTGAGAATCTGCAAGCTAGATAATCAGGAAGGCTGATATTGTAATTAAGTCTGAATCTGAAGACGTTAGAACCAAGGAAGTTGATGGTGTAAGTCTCAGTCCAGGTTTAATGGACTGAGAATTGGTGGGGAGGGCTAATGATGTAAGTCCCATGTGAATCTAAAGGTCTAACAACCAGAAACACCAGTATCTGAGGGCAGGAGAATATGGATGTCCTAGATCAGGCAAAGAGAACAAATTCATTCTTCCTCTGCTCTTTTGTTCTAATTAGCCCCTCAACAGATTGGATTGCACGATGCCTACCCACACTGGTAAGGATGATCTTTATTCAGTCTGTTGATTCAAATGCTAATCTCTTCCAGAAATGCCCTCAGAAACACACTCAGAAAAAATGTTTTACTAGCTATCTGGGTATCCCTTAGCCCAGACAAGTTGATACATAAAATTAACTATTACAGCCTAGAATACAGAACTGACTAAAAACTATTCTCCTCATATCTTATCTTTTCCTCTGCAATATAGTCTTTCTAAAGCAACCAGATATTTAAAAATACTGATCATGAGACACTCACCAGGCTTAAAAAATTTCAGTGAGATATTATTGATCTTAGAAAAAGTAAAATAAAGACCACAATCCTTAAAGTGGCAGTAAAGTCCCCAATAGTCTGGCTCCTTGCCATCCCTGAGGTCTCTGGCTTCCCACCTTTGTCTCTGCTTTTCACTACATTGACCCCAGGTCCCTGGGATCTGCCTGCTCATTTCTGCAGCAGGGTTTTGCATGCTTCCGTTTTTCTCTGTGAGGAACATTTCATTCCTCCTTTCTCTTTGTGTAACTCATTCATCCTTAATATCCTAGCCAGTTGTATTTCAGGAAGCTTTCCTTGATTCCCAGTATAAATCAGATATATGGGATGTATTCCCTCACAGACTGTGATTTCCCTCAGTATACCTATCTCAATTCCTAATTACATGTCATCACTGTGATTATTTGATTAATATATGACTCCCCTACATGCTTTAGGCTCACCGAGAATAGGGACTGTGTACTTGTTGCTCATCATTTGTATCACCAGCACATAGCATAATTGCTACCACATTATAGACATTCTATAAATATTTGTGTAATTAATAAATTAATCTTGGCAAATGATTGGAAGCAGAAGGGCAGCTACTTAAGGAAAACTAATTTGGAAGGAAAATTTAGTTGGCCAGATAAAAGTAATTAGTAAATTCAACTCCTGATGCAAAATGATTTTTTTTTTTCTTTTTCTACTTTGTTCCAATATATCAGCATCCATTGTATTGGTGATTTTTAAGTATGGCATAGCAACGATGAATTACAAGCAAAGTTTTTCAAAATACCCATTTTCCCCCCCAACCACCCCTCTAAGGACTAACATAATCTTGCTGTGAGGTGAAATGAAGTGTGGATAGTATAGTACCTGAGAAACCAGTTGTTTTAGAGTGACTTGGTAAGTAATTCATAGGTCAGTGAATAAAATACTCTTAACATGACTATTTGGGAAATTGAACTAAATTACCTGAAAATCAAAAGCAAATGATTGTTAAGATTAACTACTCAAAACCATTTAATTAATGAAGGTGTATGTGTGTGTGTGTGTGTACTGACAATAGTTATGTAATGCTGTAGGGAACTGCATGAGACAGGGAGTAGTGACTTGAAATTGGTGACATGAACATAGATCTGATCATTGATAGCCATGTGTGCCATCTTAAGGAACCACTTATGGGTTTTCAATAGGAAAGTAACAAAGTCAAATTTTTGCCTAGAATTTCTGGTTCTCAACCAATACGGTAGTGTGGTGGATAGAAGTAGGAGATGATGGTTCAGAATTACCTAGGGGATTTTTTTTTCAAATTACCTATGCCTCTACATACCTAGAAGGTTTAAATTATACATCTGGCAAGTAGGACATCACCTCTTGCTCCCCTGTCTTGTTAAAGATTTTTGAAATAGGTGGAAATGTGTTCTACCTTTGAGATATGGTGAGGTTAAAAAGTTATTGAGCTTGGGGAGCCACTTAAAAAATATTATCCCTCTATTGGCTGAATGGAGATGGGTTTGGGAAAGTAGAGAGAACACTTATTCATTCCATAGATATTTGTTGAGGGTCACCATATTCTAATTAATGTGTGGCATGACCAGTAGGCATGACCGTGACATATTTTTATGTCTGCCTTCATGGGACTTACATTCTCATGGGGAGAAAAATAAGAAACAAGTGAGCCTGTGTAAGTGAAAATTTCTGTTATTTAAGTTCAAGGAAAGGAATAAAGAGTATCCTGTTATTGAGAGTAATAGGGAGGGGTGGAGACTTCCTTACCAAAGGCCTTTTGAAAGAGGAAATACCTAATCTTATAATTGAAGGACAAAAATCCAAAGGAAAAACATATTCAGAGAGGACATCGAGCCCAAAGACCAGCAGAGGGAAAGAGGTTATTGTGCTCTATGAATTAAAAGACCATTGTAGCCTGTGGCACTGTGAGCTGGAGCTAGAGAGCCAGCCAGTGTCTTGTACTGAGATGGAAGGTGATCAGGGGCTGAGTCATGCAGGTTTAGTTCATGGTAACAAGTTTATATTAAGTTCTCTGTGTGAGGAAGAGTCATGGAAGAGATTTAAGTGGTACAGTAAATGACATTTTAGCTCCTGCGTGGAGAATGATTTGGAGAGGGCAGAAGTGGAAGAACAGAGACCAGTATGGGAGTTATTTCAGAATTGCAGGAAAATTATGGAAGTGACTTGGGCCACGGTAGGAATATTGGCAGTGAGTAGGTTTGAGATTTGTATTAGATTTGATTCTTTACTATAGTTTCTCTGGTACCTAAAAGGGGGGATTTGGTTGTTACTCGTTGGAGAATTACAATGGAAGTAGCTATGGAAAGGCTAAAATTTTTAGTGAATGGAAAGGATAGTTGGTAGGTCAGGAGATGGCAGGATTAAGGTGGAAAACTGTTGAAATGGCTAAGATGGCTTGTACTTCAATGGAGCAGAATTTTGCAGGTCAGAAGGGGAGGAATGATCTAGAAGCAGCAGGAGAGCAAGAAGGACTCCTACTCCATCTTCTTGCTGCAACTGAGAAAAAGAACGTCCTCTACTTGAAAGGGTTAATGGAGAGATAGTGACTTTGAAGAATATCCAGGTTACACTTAAAGCAGGAGGATGTAGGAATTATTTAGAGAGAAGGGTGAGAACTTGGAGGAGTTTGCTGATCCTTTACTGAGAATTAACAGAGCAACAGGGGAAGCATGTGGGACTGTAGAGAAGATATTCTTACGTTTCTGCAGTTAGAGCAGAGCTTTCTGAGCAAATTTTACTGAAACTTGGAATCTGAAATAAAAGACAAGTTTGGGAGTTAAATCATGACTGAGTGAATAGTGAAAAACCATTCAGAGAGATTTACCTCCCTGGAGGCATGTGTTTCTATTTTAAGAGGGGATGAGACTGGATATACTGGTCCTACCTTTTCCCTGGAGAATTTATTTACATTCCAGAAGGTTAGGATTCAAGATCCTTTCCATTACATTTCTAAGGAAACTTTCTTGGGAGGGGAGGGAACAATGTTCTCTCTTTTATATGAATACCCAGGTTTACATTTTTGAGTTCTTCATCTATAATACCGATGCCCTATATGTAGGATGATATCTAGCTTTCACCACATTTCCCCAGATGTAAAAACTGGGACACAAGAGAACTACACATTTATTATTTGTTGTAAGTAAATAAATCAGTTCTGCTTCAGAAATCTTGTGTGTGCATTCAGGATAATATTAATAAATACAGATATCAAAAAACTTAGCAAAGGTTTTGTCATGAAAAAGAAGGACAGTAAATTGTGTCAGGTTATATAAGAATGCATCCTCGTGATAAATATAGGAATGTTCCTGGTGAGGGGTGCCTGGGTGGCTCAGCCGTTAAGCGTCTGCCTTTGGCTCAGGTCATGATCCCAGGGTCCTGGGATCGAGCCCCGCATCAGGCTCCCCGCTCCCCTGCTCTGTGGGAAGTCTGCTTCTCCCTCTCCCACTCCCCCTGCTTGTGTTCCCTCTCTTGCTATATCTCTCTTTGTCAAATAAATAAATAAAATCTTTAAAAAAAAAAGAATGTTCCTGGTGATAAAAGGAGGAATGGAGAGTTGTGATATCCCAGAGGCAACTTCAGTAAAATTTTGTTTTAGTTAAGCAAGAGAAGATGAAGGTCTATAGTTGGTCATTTGCTCTAAGGAGGGAAGAAATTTGAAGACATATTTTAGAGATTTAGATTGTCAGGAGTTGGTGATGGAGTAGATATAGAATGTTAGGAAGGGAGAAGAATCAAAAATGACTTTGTAACTCTCCTTATGTAATTGGGTAATTGAGATAATTGACATTTAAAATACAGGTATAGGAAAAAAATGAGGAAGGGAAGATAACTGATTCAGTATGTGGCATGTTGATTTTTTTTTTTTTTTAAAGATTTTAAAGATTTTATTTATTTGCCAGAGAGAGAGAGATCACACAGCAGGGGGAGCGGCAGGCAGAGGGAGAAGCAGGCTCCCCACTTAGCAAGGAGCCCTATGTGGGACTCGATCCCAGGACCCTGGGATCATGACCTGAGCTGAAAGCAGACACTTAACTGATTGAGCCACCCAGGCATCCCAGGACTTAATTTGAGAGAGAGAAAGAGAGAGACAGAGCGTGCAATAATGAGTGTGTGTGAGTGGGGGGAGGAGCAGAGGGAGAGGGACAAGCAGACTCTGCCCTGAGCGCAGACCCTATACGGGGCTTGATTGCAAGACCCTGAGATCATGACCCTAAGATCATGACCTGAGCCAAAATCAAGAGTCAGATGCTTCACCAACTGAGCCACCCATGCGCCCCTGATATGTTGATTTTTAAACATCAGTATTATTAAGGTATAATTTACATAAAATAAAGATAAATTTTTTTGGGTGCAGACAAAAAATCGTGACAAATATATGGTTCACTGTCAAAATCAAGTTACAGAAGACTTTGTCCCCTCATATGTTCCCTCACTTTCTTTTTCAGTAAATCTTTCATAGACATCCAGCATCTGGAAAACACTAAATTGTTTTCTGTCCCTAAACTTTTGTCTTACCATAATATCATAAAAATAGAATCATACAGTATATAACTTTTTGTATCTCATTGCTTTCAATTAGCATGATGCTTTTGAAACCCATGGATGCTATTCCATGTATCAGCAGTTTTGTTTTGTTTGTTTTACTGCTGACTAGTATTCCATCGTATAGTTAGATTACAATTTGTTTATTCATTTGTTTAGTCAATGATATTTGTGTTATTTCCAGTTTTTGGTGATTATGAATAAAGATACTATAAACATTCATGAAAAGGTCTAAACTTAGAAGAGATACCTGAGCTGATTAAAACTTTAAGAACTCCTACTTGGGGGAATACATAAAACCTATGACATATATGTAGAGTGAAATGAGTAAAGGGCCAAAAAAGAAAACCTTAGAAAATCAGCCTTTAAAAGGTAGACAAGGAAGAGGAGGCCCTGGTGGAGACAAAGAAAGGATAATAGTGAGATATAGTGTGAACCATAAAAAGTGTTGGATCACAGAAACCCAGAGAGCACAGTTATAGGAGGTCAAACAATGTTTAAAAAGAAAGAGATGCAAAGCATGTCTCATGAAGCAAAAGCCAAGTTAAAGTTAACAGCAGTGAGCTGAGTTGGGTAGTTCCGTCACTATTAAAGAAATGAGTTTAAAATAATTTAATGTGGGGAATCAAGGATGGCTTCAGGTTTAGATATCTTCAGGTTTAGACTGTTGCCTTCAGATGCAAAGTTTTGTTTTTTGGGGTTAGGACTATATTTCTGAGCTTCATTGTCACCTTATGAGACTCAGGTCTAATGAGGGAGAGTTGGACAACTCCATCCAGGAGGTACATGTCCATGGTGGGCATTTCTACGTTAAAGTTGCTAAATGCTATAAGGGTTTTTACTCCTCTTGGAGAACTGGTTGTTAAATATTTACTAGCACACCCCTGCCTACAAAAATCAAGAATTTTGGAAGTCAGAGAACAGGGATTCCTTAGGTATGGAAACAAAAGTTCAAGGATGAAATTACATGTCTGGGAAGGGAAGACGATTGGTCTCATGAAGCATTTGATCAATTGGCAAAGGATGCCAAGACTAGAGCTTAATAGAGAACTGACCGTGTCTTTTATGCTTCATGCTAGGGCCAGAAATGGTGTCTTCAGGTAGTTGTGCATGACTGAAGTGCAAGAATAAGTGGCAAGTGTCAGGCATTATTATGTGGAGCAGGAGGTGACAAGCACTGTAATATTGCTTCTTTATTTTTCAACAAACAGAATTATTACTATTAAATCATCATTATAAAAGTAGCACTGATACATAGCATTTTACTGAGTGCAAAATTCTAATTATTATTTTTTAAAAACCTGAATGTGATCGAAAATTGCCCCAAACAAAAATCTAGAATATTTAGAGGATTAGTTCAGATTACGACAATAAAAAGCAATGAATTTATTCCCATAATGAAATTAGTAAATGAGATTTGTCTAATAGCAAATAAATATGCTACATTCATTTGGAATTATTTTCTTTAATGTGGATATTCCATTTTACATTCATATCTACTATTAATGATAATTGTGAAATAAACTTCATACTGCTATCTTTGTATTAAAATTAGAGAAGCATTTTGTTTCTTTGTAATTTTTTTTATTAATTACAGCTATGTATATATTATTCATCATCTGTGGTAGCAAACTGTTGCTATTAGAAAGATTGAATAATAGTGTATTCCAACAAGCAAGGACATAGAACACAGGAAAATAGACTACCAGAGCAGCTCAATATATTGATAACTCAGGAAACAGGTAGGCAGCCAGGTAAGTCGTGTCAGAGGTATCTGTTGGCACGAAGCAGAATTTGGGATTTATAAACAGAAATTTTCAGTTCCCAGGGCGAGACAAAGATGGATGGCTAGTAAGAAGGAAAATGTCATGGCACAGGTGCTGGAGGACCAGCCACATTACAAAGCTGGGACTAAAGTCAGCACAGGGGAGAAAGGTGGGAAAGAGCTTCAAGTTAGACTCAGGAAGATGACAGAAACTCAGTTACACAAGTGAGCTGTAAGGTGGACCCAGATGAACAGTGGGAGTCTGGGCTGTCCATCCGGTTCTAGAGACCTGGACAGAGCTCCTTCTGGGTCCATTAATTGTAGTTAGGATTGTTCTTTAAAGAGTGGAGCAAAGCTGACTCTGTAGGCAAAGTTCAAAGTGCTTAGCTCTAAGGAAAAGCAGTCAAGGGCAAATGAGTTTCATGGTTAAGCTTGAATTTATTTGCCTGTTATTGCTCTGTACACCTTTATATTTTTTGTTTTCATCTCTGTGCGCAAATAAAAAATGAAGAACATTGATGAAATTTAGGCAAAAAGTCTCCTTTGTCCAATTTTCTTCATATTTTAGGAAATGGAATTTTTGAAGTATACATTTTAGACATTATTCCATGACCTTTTTGTTGAAATACAAATTCTGTAGTGTTCTTTTGTTTTAAAATGTATTTTTGAGCATATTTGAACTAAGTACTTTGACTGACACTTTTTATAGATTGATTCTTGGATTTAATGGCTCCAGGGATTTAATTAACATGTTGTCTCTTCTTTCCTCCTGATCATTGATGAAGCTGTTAAAAGAGCCTAACTGGACCTAACATTGGTCCCAGTGATGCACATAAGATCTTCCAAACAACTTCATAAACTGTTACTTGTCACAACTCTTCAATAATTTTAAAACAGCTTGCAATTCATATGTTAACGCTGGCAAGCAAACAGATGTGTTTTCTCAAGTATTATTTCTTGAGACACCCTGTCAAAATATGTCCCTAAAATTAAACTTGCTATCTTCAAAATATTGCTTCCAAAATAATTAATATAGTCAAATAAAACTATGAACTTTATCTACTTATAAAGATTTAAAAAAATTCTAGGTATCATAATTTTGTAAATTAGGATAGGTAAAATAATGTTCACAAATATTATAAATATGTATATAATAGAATAAAAGAGTAATCTCATAAGATTATAGACAGCAATCATGATAAAAATAGAGACATTCTAATTCTTGGTTTAATGTTCAGTCTAATAGATTGGCTTCATAGTTGAGAGAAAAAAAGTTATATATACAATTTTTAGAAAACAAGGAAATCAGAAGATTACTTGAAGAGAATTTTCTATCTAATAGTTCTTATGAAGACCTCTTATCTGTAATACTTCCCCCTTTTCCACTAATTATTATTCCCAGAATCTTTTAAGATAACATCTAAACAGGTAAAACTAAACAATATATGCAGACATTTTTGTTGAGTATTAGAAGCTGATATGCAGTCGCATTTTTGTTTTTGTTCTTTTAAAGATTTTATTTATTTATTTGACAGAGAGAGAGACAGCAGGAGAGGGAACACAAGCAGAGAGAGTGGAAGAGGGAGAAGCAGGCTCTCTGCTGTGCAGGGAGCCTGATGTGGGGCTTGATCCCAGGACTCTGGGATCATGACCTGAGCTGAAGGCAGACGCTTAATGACTGAGCCACCTCGGTACCCCTGCAGTTGCATTTTTGAAGAACAATAGATGACATTGGTGACACCTAAGAATATGCCATTTTAAAATAAGCTTGGCATTAATTGCCAATGGAAATTCACTGGTTTTAAGAATTTATATAGTGCCATCTATCTACTGCTACTCTGAGCCTGACTTATGCAGCCATTTTATGAATAATGGCATTTTATATCAGAGACACAGTTTACTAGCTTGACTGCATATTCAAGCATTAGTCTACATTAAGCTTTATTATCTATTTTTAGGTTTTATATTCCTATGGTTTTAAAATACATTCTTGGCCATTTTCCAAACTCAACACTATTTTAAGTCCAAGGTCCTTGCCAAAGTTAGAAAATTTATAATGAAATGAACACTTTCTGTTGTTATCAAATGACAGTATTTCCTAGTAGTTATTCTAAATTATAAGTATAGCTTTTTATTTTATTGACAAATAAGGAATCATATCCTAAAATAAATTTGAAGCCTATGCCTTCAAAATTATCTTTCTAAGATTTTTATGGCTGCTCATTTTTCTTGTGGATAAGTAATCTATTGCAAAGAGATTTAAAATATTAAATAATTATAGTGTGTTGGTTGATGAAATTAAAAATACTACTTCCAAGTAGCAAAGGATAAGAAAAAAAATCATAAAGGGACTTGATAATGGAGACTTTTAGAGAGAAAGAAGTCTTTTAGACTTTTTTCATTAAATACTACAAGCCTCAAGATAGTTAAGACCAAACCCACAAGAAAATGTTTTCTACCTTATAATGAAAATTTCTTTGTATATTTCAAGATACTTTTCATGAATTACAAGAGAGAACAATACTAATGAGGTGAATACTGATTGACTGGATTGTTCTCACTTTGTTAACCTGGCCAATCACATTGAGTTTTGGCTCATCATCCACACAGTCCCTAGCAGAGAAAATTGTCAATAATCAGAGAAAATCAAGGTAGAAAATTGATGCTTTTTGGACACTTGGAGCAACATAGGTCAGGATGCCCTTTAAGAGCACACTAACAAGATGATCCAGGAAAGATACCGCCAGTTTGGTTGTGGAGTGTCATTTGATCATTGTTAGAGTTTTCAAAAGACCTTAAAGCTAGACAGAGTATTGTTTTAAGATGGTTATAGGCCTAGGATTAACTTTTCCTGTTTCCCTTTTCATGCTTTTTTCTGTACTTCTCTGTCAATAAATGCGGAAAAGACTGTCCTACATGTTTATAGTTACAAAAATGAATTGGGATATTTCTGTCTTCTTTAAATCAATATGAAGCAGCAAGCACTAGAATAGAATCTCTTTCACACACCTTTGTTATATTATTCTCACGCATAGCCCTTGGGTGGAGATCATAGCTTTGTGACAGAGGGGAAAGTAGACCTGGTTCCAGTCCTTGAACAACACTGTGTGATTTTAAGCAAGTCACTCAACCACTCCACACCTGTTTCTTTTTATGTAGATTAGAGGTAACAATATACAACTCACATAATTTGTATGAGGATTCAGTAGGTGAGAAATGCATAGCATTTGGCACATTAAAGTCACTAAGTTAAGAACGTCCACCTCTTATTATTGATCATGTTGTCAGTCTCCCTGCATGGAACTTTATATTTCCAGTAGTTGACAAAGAATTTCAAACATACAAGGTCTCACTTCCAAGTACTAAAATTCTTAAAACATAATGCAAATATATACGATTAAAGGCACATGCAAAGACATTGAAGTATAGAAAACCTACAAATGAAAACTTCATTCTTTGGCACCAACTTTAGACCTAGGATGGAACAGACACAAGTTCTTTGCTTTGCCCAAGTAGATTTTCCTTAACCTAGGAGTTATCTCTGTAATCTTAATAAGTGCAGTTCCTTTAACTTTTTTTTATAACACCTTATGGCTTGAATGTATAAACAAAATTATAAAGCGTATCTGAAGTGTGAGATATAGTTGAAATCCATTTGTGACATATGTTAAAAGTGTTAGGGAAGTGAGAGTCATGTGATTTGCTCAGGAGACTTAGTATTTCATCTCTGGTGTAACATTTAGAGTGTTCTTCAGCTACTGAGAAAGTAACACATAATGTGTGGCATACCTCTCACTTCAGTAATCAACAAGCATACAACAGTACCACTGCATGAATAACACTGAATATACTGGTATCATGAGGGTGTTATGCTGCTGCTCCTTAAATTTCACTGACTAAAATACTCTTGAATCAGATTGTGTCCAATTCAACACGTAGCCCCATAGAGCACCCACTATTTACATTTCAAGTAACAGCATTATGCTGCTAAGTGAGAGAGCTTATGCAAAGTTCTTAGTGCTAAAAAAAAAAAAAAAAAAAACCCTCCCACCAAAACCCACATGTACTATCAGAGCATAGTTCCATGGATAATATTTCCATCCTATAATATTGCTCATACTTGCATTGAGTTTGTGAAACTTTAATCAGTGATGTCACATACACTTTGTTGACCCAAATATATCCGTCTTGTTTTTCCATTAAATTTTTACTAATATTTATTAGTATTATTAGTATTCACTCAGAGCAGATAATGTTTTTTTTTCAAATCTAGATATAAGAAATTAAATGTTTTAGTTTTACTGGCACTCATCAACTTCACTTTTGTGTAAAAAACAAGAGATTCTATCTGAAGAACTACAACAATTCCTTCTCCTCATTTAGGTACCTGATACCAATAGATATTGTTAAACATTTCATGCTTCAGTAATCTGGAAGTCAAAATTTGACCAATATCAAACACAAAGAGAGGCAGCGATGACTAAAAATAAGCAATATAGGCGACTAATCATCAAGAAAAATTCTAAGTGAGGCTCCAACTTTAGCACCTTGAAGAACATATAATTCAGATTTTTTTTATTTTCTTTCACACACAATTCTAACCATATGCTTACATAATTTCTTAATCTGTGAAGATAGTAATTTGAAAGAGGGAGTCATACTAAACATTTTTAATAGTAGAGGTTCTAGCTTAAGGAGAGAGAAAAGCTATTACAGAATATATAATATTTAATAAATACATTCAACAAGTATTTGTTGTGTTTTTGCTACATATACGGACTGAGAGGCAAAGATGAACAAACACATCTTTAGCCTTAAAGTAATTAAGAGTGATTCACATTTGTTCATAATCTTTTTAGGAAAAAAATGGAAGTTTGACACATAAAACAAGTTAAATTTTATTATCTGCACAGTTTTCTTATGTGAATATCCTTCCAAGAATCAGACAAATTAGGTGATAATGAACATTTAAAATATCTTGCTGTGATAGTGGATGATGCTAGGGCACTGAACCTTAGCTTAATTTCAGAGAAATTCTGCTTACTATATTTCTTTTAGGTGTGTATTTATTCCATGTAATGATACATTTGCTATAATTTTAAGGGCATCATTGCTACAAGTGAGTTTTTCTTACTTAATCACTATAGCTGCTCATTCACTGTATGTATTACTACAGTCACCTCTCCTCACTGTTTTCATTTAATACCTGCCATGTCCCAGATACCCTACTGCTTGCTTCTAAATAGGACATAAAAATGAACAAAAATAAATTTCTTCCTAGAAAGTATTCTTATTCTAGATGGGGAAGCGAACACATAAATAATGCATCACAAAACCTATAATGGAGATATGAATTTATTGGTGAAAAAGCTGGAATGAGCATTTCTATCTAGGGCAGCTGGGCAAAACTACATAGGAAATGAGATAATTAAGCAGGGTATTAAAAGATGAGTAGGCATTTCCAGATGGAGAACAACTGGGAAGTATTCCAGAGTATGGGACATAGAATTTGGAAGTAATGGTAAAAATTGACAAAGTTTTGAAGAGTACAACTTTCTTTAGGTAGATAATCCTAGAAGTGAATAGAAAAATTAACTAAGGGCAAAGATTGTTTTGTGTAAAATGATTTGTGGGATTTGTGCATTGTTAATGTGGTTTTTTGGTGAGGGCAAATATGAGAGTGATTATGAAAATAAAAAGCAATTGTCCCCCAAACTTTCATATCAGTTTGGAAAAAGGTTACTGTCAGTCCCCTTTCTAAGTATGGAAAACTATTATTGAAATCATTGAGAACACCTAATTCCAACTTGTTTCCTATATTTTTGTTTTGTTTTGTTTTATTACACTGGACATCCTATCAGCTGCTAAGACACTTAATAACTTGTGTTGCTAGAATACCTAGCTTCATCCTAGGGAATAGATACCAATGCCATGTGGGAACAAGGATGTAAAATCTGAGGGCATACTCATTAATATTTAAATAATAAAAAATTAAAATAATAAAATAAATAAAATAAGAATAAAAGTTGGTGGACAGATATTCATATAGGGTATATACTAAGAATAATGCAATGTATAGAACCATAGACTCTTAGAGTTAAAACAAGCAAACAAACTAGGGGCCATGAAGCATTACTTCTTTCACAAGTAAGAAATTTTCCCACAACACCCTGATGCATGACCATTCTACATTTTGTCATTTTCTCAGTGCTAATTTCTTTTAAGGAAATCCATTTACCAATTCCTATCATTTAAATGTCTTCCTTGTATGGAGATGTAATCTGCCTCTCTATAACTTTTACCCGTTGATCCTAGTTTTGAATTTCAAAATGTTTATAATAAGTCTACTTTCCTTTATACACATTAGGCTTTCAAATATTTGAAGATTGCAGTCAAGCACTTCTCTCTCCAAGCTAAATACTCCACATTCTCTTGACATTTCTATAGAGATGTCTTTGGGGACCATCACCACCCCTGCTCCCATTCCCTGCACACTGTTGAGTTTGTTAACTCCATGAAATAAAGAGAAGGTTCACACTATAGCCTTGTTTCCTTTTTGGAATAATAGCTCATGCTGATTCTGTGTTGCAATCAATTGTAGTCTCGTCCAGCCTGAATTTGTATATTTAATTGTTGAATCAAACATGGATATATGAATCTAGATGAAAGCCTTAAATGCCATGTTTCTGCTATCCAAAAATTTTGCCATCCCACTGAGATTATTGCATTCTGAAAATATACTAAATATGGCTTGTATGGCTTCATCTGATATGTGATTAAAAATAGTGCACAGGATAAAACCAAGGACACCTTCTAAGACATGCCCTTAGAGGCTGATTTCTAGATTGAACATAATCCATGAGTCAACTCTGTTCATGCATCTGAGTCTACCTGTGGGTACTATTGTTAACTATCATGTAGGAATATCATGAGAGATTCGTCAAATACCACCTTCCCAAATGGTTTTGTATTAAACTTGATGGCTGGGCCTTCTTCACTTGTAAGGTGCTGTATTTTCCCTTTTCCCTTGTTTGTAACACATTTTCTTGTTCATTCAGTTTTTAGTGAATGGAATGTAAGGCATGCAAGAGGTGACCTTATGCAGGTGAGATGTTAAGCAGAGAGACAAAATGTTACCCATTCTTCAAAAGATTTAAAATATCATTGGGGCACTGGGTGGCTCCGTCATTAAGCATCTGCCTTTGTCTCAGGTCATGATCCCAGGGTCCTGGGATCGAGTCCCGCATGGGGCTCCCTGCTCAGCAGGAAGTCTGCTTCTCCCTCTCCCACTCCCCCTGCTTGTGATCCCTCTCTCGTTGTGTCTCTATCAAATAAATAAATAAAATCTTAAAAATTAAAAAAAAATCATCAAAAAAGATTTGAGGATTCTTGAAATAAACATATAAAAAATTTACTAAAATTAAGGGTCAAAGTCATGTTAGCTACAGATGTAATTGTTATTGTAATTACAGTAAACTTAGACACATAGTTTGTTGTTACTCATTGTCTGATCAAAGCAAGTATTCAACAGTTGGACTTTTTCTTACCTTAGGCTCTATATCAAGGTATGACTACAGAATTTATATGATCTTGGCATTCCACTTTAGAATATAAGTTTCTTAAGGGCAGGGACTGAATCTTTTTTTTTTTTAAGATTTCATTTATTTATTTGAGAGAGAGAGAGCGCGCGCACAGGAGCACGGGCAGAGGGAGAGCGAGAGGGAGAAGCAGATTCCCCTGCTGAGCAGGAAGCCTGATGTGGGGCTCCATCCCAGGACCCTGCGATCATGACCTGAGCCGAAGGCAGATGCTTAAGCAGGCAGACGACTAGGCCACCCAGGTGCCCTGGGACTGAATCTTAATTACTAAACAACTTCAAATCCTTCCTAACACACAATCTGGCATGTGGTATCTATTTATTCAATAAAGATGTAATAAATTAATGTTTAGCCCAGATAGCTAAATTAATAATACTGTTGTATGGATTTCACTTATTTTTTTCATCTGCATGTTGGGATGTCTATCTAAAATAATTTTTGGGTTTTGGTGGGTATTAAACTGACAGTGTTTAGCCAGCAGGCTTAGTAGTTTATCAGGGCAGCTCTTGGAACCTGATGAGAAATCCATGTCATCAGCACAGAAGTAGGTGCTTGTCTTCTTATTTCCTGTGGCAGGAGGGTATTCATTCAGATCATTCAAGAGATGTATCAAATTATTTTGACATAAATTAAAAAGAAGTAGGGCTAGAACACAAGTCTCTTTCTTGGTTTCTGATTGAAATTTAACATTGAGAGCTCATTCCTATCTGCTCTGACTCTCACAGTGGTATTATGGTTCAGACTTTGAAGGGACGTTCATAGCCTGAGACCTGTGCTGAGATCACATAGTTTGGCCCATAGTGATGCCTGTCTGTAGAATCAAAGACTAACTGTAGATCAGTACTGCTGACAAAGACTTACATTGTTCTCAAATATTTTTCCAGTAAAGTAAAAATTTCTCCACAAAGCAGAAGGTGAAAAGAGGGTAGATATTTAGCAATGGTCAACAATGCAATAGCTTTATCTGAGACCCACATTTCTCTTACAAAGAATATTTTTTTGAGGGACACAGTTCTGTGCATTCCAAAGTATAATCTTCCCAGGGAGGTCCTCATTCATCCTTTCTAAATGAAGGTGTTTGCAATTTTTAAATATTTCTTTTAAAATTTATTTTCTTTTGAGAGATATGGGGGGGAGGGGCAGAGGAGAGGGGAAAAGAGAATCTTAAGCAGGCTCCACGCCCAGCACAGACCCTGAGATCATAACCTGAGTCAAAATCAAGAGTCAGATGCTTAACTGACTGAACCACCCGGGAGCGCCTTTTAAATATGTTTTTAGCAAAGACAACCCTCCACTCAAGTCAAATTACGTGGATTCAACTTTTTAAATCCTAGAACTTAGCACAGTGCCTTAGTACCTTAGTACCTTAAAGCAGAATTAAAACAAAAAATGGCTTTGGCTCATTTATTTGAAAAGTCCCAAAGTATGACTATTGTCAGTCCAAGCCTGATCTAGTGGCTCAAGTGATGCTGCTCATTTCTGTGTCTTTCTACTCTGCTTTCTGTTATGTTGGCTTCAGCTCAGTGTTCCTGCAGTTTTGCGTCTTGTTCACTGAAGTATTGTCTTTCTCTGTACTTTTCCACCTGCTCCTTTCTTTATCCAGAGATAAATGGAAAAGTTAATCAATTTCCGGTGACTTTTACATTGAAGCCATGGCTTTTTAGTTTGTAGACTTTCTCTTATGTGCAACAGTTACTTGACAGTTTTCAAAGCACTTTCAGATCCATGATTTTATTGGATCCTAATAGCCATTCCGTGAGGTGGGTAGAGCCTTCATCATTGTCTTCCTTTCACAAAGCTCAGTTTCTTGTTTGAGGTCACAGTTAATAAGGGTCTAAACACAGATTAAATAAACTTTCTCACACTAGATCTTATGCACTTTTACCTCTACCATGATGCATCTGAATTGTTCAGGAAATGAGGTGACACAGTTTACTAACAGGAGCCCAGTTTGCAGTTGGGGTTGATTATAGTGTTCTGGTGTATGCTGATAGTGAACCTGACCATCGGATGATGGCACCTCTGCTTCCACACTTGAAAAGAAAAGAATAAAAAGGTGGATGAAAATAAATAAAACAAAGACACATTGACAGATAGTACTTTAAAGGCAAATGAGATGAAACAGTGAAAGTAGACAAGGTGAACACACAAAATTCGATTGAACAGACAGAATATCTTCAAAGGCCTAAGTTAAGTCTTGTCTGATTTTAAAATAGTTAAAAGCAAGAAGTTAGTGCATTGCCAGAGCAAGACTGAGGACTATAGTATCCATCAAAGGGTAGAGTTGTACTGAGGACTATAGGTGGAATTTCCTGATCTAATATCACCAAACCTTTTTGGCAAGTGAGGACGGAAATAGAAAAATGACGAAAGTCACAAAGAAGAGAAAAGGTTTTTTTTATAAAAGTTAGAAACTTAATCAGAGGTTAAGAATAAGAAGCTTAAGTTCTAAAAACTTTACAGATTTTCATTTCCTACAGTTTGAACTGATTTAAGATAAGTAAGTAACCACAACTAATATTTTAAGAGTGAAAGCATTATGGGTTGTCAGAAAAAAACCCAAAAAACTTTTAGAACTATAGGAATTAGCTAATCATGGTTTCCAACCACAACTACAAAGCAGAAGCAGTTGGAACTCTTGTTAAAAATACAGATGCTCCAGATTCATCCCTGAAGATTTTGATCTAATATTTTGAGATATGGCCAAGAAGAATTGGTATTTCTTAACCTAGGTGCTAAGAAATTCTTAGGAATTGGGTCTGTCCTTGTTAGTTGGGGCTTTGGGTTAAGTGAAGTCTCATCTGTGAAAAAGAGAAATATGCAGAGAGACAAGTACCAATTCTAGTAAAAGGATTTTGAATTAAGAATTGAGAGTGTTCTCAGTTCTCAAGTGACTGTCCACAACATTGTCAAAATATAGAAAGTCTTTGTTAGTATTTCATATGTAACTCAAATAAATTATGAATGTGATAAATGTCTATTTTTTCCCAGAACATTGATTTATCTGTTTTATCAAAGGTTGTCCAGTGTGAAGGCAAAGGCAATGTATCTTAGCAACATGTTAATGCTTCTGAGTAAAGCTTAATGTGTTTCCCTACTAATCTTGATCCTTACAGCAACAGAAATTAATAGTAAAACTTAGTATGTATATGGTACTTTTCATCTTCAAAATGCTTTAGAAATATTAACTAATTTATGCCCCTCTGCATAAAATGTAGTGCAAGCCTTATTACTGCAGGGGAAGAAAATCTATCAGAAATCTGCTCTGGGAACTGTTGCACAGCATGCCGTGGGTCCTTCAGATTCAGCACTTTGTCAAATTGCCAATGGACATTGACAGAGAGCAAATATAATTTGGCAAGAAATGGCAAGAGAACCCCAGAGCCAGCAAAATGGAGCTTGTGGGAAACAGAAGTTGTGGGCTCTATATAATGTGCATACAGCCTTTGAGAGTCTACTTTTTACCAAACTTGGTATAATAAGTGTATTATATGGTAGATTCAAGTCCAAATCAAGACAAGAAGGACACAGCCATTGAGAACTCTTAAGATCCTGTTAAAAAGTCTTGTTGGCTTTCCAAGGAGAAAAATACTTATATGTTTAAATGAAACTTTTCTTTGACTGGATGTTCTTTTTCTTTTGTTTTAACAGCATGCAAACTTACCTGAAAGTTTCTTTTTGTGGGGGGCTATTACAAGCTGTTTTAGAGTATTTATGTTCGCTATTCCAGAATTACGACCAATTTCTCTAACTCTCCATCTGAGTTTCAAAGTTGTTTCTATCAAACCGAATCACATTTCCCACAATTTCCCTCAACTTCTCAAGCTTCTGTTTGGCTATTCCACAGCCAAGTTCATGCTCTAGTTTATCTTTAACAACCTCTCTAGACCAATCTTACGGGAAGGTGAAACTTGAATGAGGTATGATTTTATAGCATTGCCTTTGTATAGGTGTGCTCTCATTAATACATTGATTTTTATTCATTTATTTACCCAGTCAATCAAAATTCCTATTAATGAAATAATGTATATAGGATACTTAGCATAATCACAGTATGAGTACTCAGAAAAAAAAATGTTTCCTATTACAATTATATAATATGTACTGAAAAAATATTCAGTGCCTAATTAGGTGCCTGTCATATTTAACTTGCATCATTTCTTTACAATTTTCCATAATTCTTTTATTCTTATGTGAAGAGAATTGTACTTTAAAAAATGTGGATAAGGTCCACCTGCTTCTATATCCTGTATCCTTTTAAACTTGACCACATTCTTTTCTTACTTTGTTCTTATTCTAGAGCATCCAGTCTTAGGGTATGCACTGATTATCTCTTACCCAACCTTATTTCTGAAGTTGTTATCTACAGTGAGCCCTGTTCCTAGCCAACTTTCACTATTTTTTCCCTTACTAAAAACACCTGTTTGCTCAAGTTCTTGTTCTCTACTTCTTTTGGTCATGTGCTTCTAGCAAGGTTGATTCCATTTACTAATTCAAGTGTGCATCTTAACTGGTATAAGCTGGTCAGTGCCTAGAAATGCCCTGGTGATGTTAATCTTCTGGAGGTGAGCTTATATCCTTAAATGGCCCAATTGTACCAAAGGAAAGAAGAGCTGGGAGTGGGGGATGCTTACAAACCAGAAAGCATGCTTCCCCAGTTGTGGCTGGCAACCATTTTAGGACCATGAGGAAAACCTGCTTTAAGATGAAAAAGACCCTGTTGATGGAAGAAGAAATAAGAAAATTCCTAGATAATATATTTAAATCACTATTTTTTCTAATCCCAATATAATCTGTCCTTCAACTGCTATGATTAAAATAATTATGTTTTCTTATTGATTGACCAGTTTGAGTAAAGGTGTTTGCTACTTGAACAGAAGACTTTACAACTGTTACATAGTGCAACATTCCCAGTATCTTCAGCCCCAGGGACATGACATCTGACATCTCCTGAAAGATCCCTGGATCTATTAGACAGATCCCAACTATCTAATAATTTGGGCATAGGATTGTAGACTCATAGGCTAAGGGATCTTAGTGTTGTTTCATCCCATCACCTATCTGATATTTGATACTTTTCTATATCATTCCCATGGACACGATTTCTAAACTATACTGGTATGAGGGTTACTCATCCTTTCAAGGTGGTAGATTTTATCTTTGAGAAGCAAAGCTTGAAAAGTTTTTTTTTTTTAATTAAAAACTAAAAAAAAATTCATTTTAAGTAAACTCTGTGCTCTATGTGGGGCTTGAACTCATGACCCTTATTAGATCAAGAGTCTCTGAGCCAGCCAAGCATCCCAAAAAGTTTTTTTTTTTTTTTTTAATCTAGCCAGGATAAATCACTAGGCTAAGAACATTTAACAAACTCTCATTAAATCTTCAGAACCACCATATGGAGGTTATTGTTATTGTTGCTGTAAAGAGTTGAGGAAACAGGTTTAGAAGAGTTAAGTGAGTTGTCCATTATTATAAAGCTAATAAATATTACAGCTCATACTTTAAGTTAGTTCTGTCAGATTGCTAAGCTAAGTGATGTTCTCTGTAATTATTCTCTGAGCATGGTGTTAAAACACTAATTCATTTAATTCATTTACTTTTTTTTCTTTCACAGAACTTTTATCACTCTATTCCTCTTTAATTCCCATTCTACAAGAGAATCTTTGTCAGTTGCCTCACTAAACAGTGATGTACTGTGTCTATCACATTTTTTTTCAATCACAATTCTAATAACTTGGCAAAAAAGGTTATTCTGATATAATTTATAGTAAGGTATTTGATTTATCTCTGAGGCGGACAGTTGAAGAAAAAGCCAGGGGCAGGACCTAGGGATTGATCTGAATCATCATAAAATTTAGAAAGGGTGTGTGTGCGCACATGCGTGTGTGTGTGTGTGTGTGTGAGAGAGAGAGAGAGACTGAGTATGTGTATGAGGGTGTATATATGTGTGTGTTCAAGAAGGTTGGAGATAGCAAGAATCACCCTTCACCTTATTTTTTTCCAATTTCAGTACTTCAAATGTATATGCAGAAATTTCCAAGTTTTGCTGCCCTTATATTTTCTCCATATGGAAATTAACAAGCTAGTAAATCTTAAGCTCCATTTAGAGGCCAGGAAAGATTTGGAATTAGTTTATCTTTCCTATACCCTAAATTAGTTTAGAAGTGTCAGACTATTTCTACAAATTGGCTAAAATTTCCACAGATTAGTTTTGGAAGCAATGAGCATTCCAGCTTTTCCATCCCTTTTCAGGGTCCACTTTTAATTCCCAGACATCTTGCTGAGCCTGCCCTGTGGGGTCACAGTACTATTACCTGTCCTCAGTACCCTGAAAGAATTTTCCCCATACCACATTCCCTAGAGTTCTACTGCAACACTGACTCACAGTGTCAGTTGCAAAATTCAGTTTCTCTGGCCTGCAACTTGCCTTGTTTTCTCGCATTTTTGTCAGGTCGCACACTTTATTTTGTGTAAGTTAATTCTTCCCATATCCCCAGCTTATCTTGAACCAAAGTGGTAGATGATTAACTGCAATCCACAACAAATTAGAGCTAGGAGCCTGGGGTTAGCTTTAGACACTGGAATACCAAGGAGAAAATAAGATAGAAGCTCAGGTGGATTTGCTGGCCTAACAAAGAGGATTTAGGGACAGGCTACAACTTTAGGCTAGGGGTAAGAATCTGGAGACTAAGGGCTTATCCAGTATACATGGGATGCCAAACCTGAGATACTTTAGTATCAATTATGTTGCATCCTAACCAATAGTAGGGTGGGAAATTCTGATACACTCTGCCCTGGTCAGTCTTGGCTTGGTTAAGTTTATAGAAACAGCTGGACAAATCTGAAAAAGGCAGTCTCATATTGCCAAAGTTTATTTTCATTTTTATTATCCAAAGAAAAAGAATCCTCATGATTAAAAAGACTGAAGAAAGATAGGATATATTTATATCTATATATTTTCTATTAATAGTGCTATGTTATTCACAAGAAGGGTGCCTACCCCACCCTGTCTGAGTATCATCATTATGTTCATCAGACTAAAGTTTAATTTTTATTATTGAGAACATTGTAGATATTGTGCTGAACACCTTATAAACATTGTTTAATTAGTTGTCTACCAACTCTATGAAAAAGAACATGAAGTTTTGGAAA
The DNA here is from genome assembly GCF_004348235.1 of Phoca vitulina. Lineage (NCBI taxonomy): Eukaryota > Metazoa > Chordata > Mammalia > Carnivora > Phocidae > Phoca > Phoca vitulina. The sequence continues at coordinate 45,768,185 of NW_022589708.1, forward strand.
CTTGAATGAACTGTCCAAAGTTAAATAAGTAAATAGTTGAATACCAAGCTGGTATTTAACTCAGGCTCTTTGAATACAAAGCGTGTGTTGGTAACCACTGCCTTTGTGGTAGTGGTAGAAATCACTCCCTGACATGCCCCAACCTCACTTTTCATTTTTGTCTTTAAGATGTCTGCCATTTGGGGCTTCCAGATGCTGTTTTTGGCTGGATTGATATATCTCATTTTGAATTCTTTCAGTTTCCGGTTATGGTGCACCCATCTGGCCTCCTTTTGCCTTGGACAGATTTCAGGATGATCTTCTGGACTTATACCGATGCTGGTCTAGACCCAGAGTCAAATTTCCCTACCTTTTACCCTTTAGTTTAGACCCCTAGACTATGTAGGACCTAGCACATCTGCCCTCTGGTTAACCTGGCCCATCTGCTATTGCCTAAACATTGATTCTGGCAGCTCGTATCCTAACCTGCTTCCACCCCCAGTGTCCATGGATAATTGCTCTAAATTCTCATTATTATTTATTAAATAAGAGTGAGCTATCAGTGTTGTACATTAAAGTGACAAAGTTAAGTTGAATCTAGGTCTAAAAATACTTTTCACCAACAACACCTGCATTGTTACTTACATGTTCATGAGACAGAATGTGAGAAGGAAACTGATGTCAAGTAATTAAAAGAAACGCTTTTATCTCTGATTTCCTTTCCTCAAAATTTAATGTTTGAAGTTCATAAATACCTGCTCCATGAAAAGGAGTAGTAAATATTGTGTCTCTGGCTTACTGGTCCTGACTAGCCTTCATTCTTAAAGACTAGAAACCCCAAAACTGAACAACAAAATGCAGTTAGCTTATACGTTAGTTTAACTCATGCAGTTTGCCCAGAAGCTAAGACAGAGCTTTTAGGACTCAGTCTTATACCTGGAACTTATATATTTTAAAGATTTTATTTATTTATTTGACAGAGAAAGACACAGCGAGAGAGGGAACACAAGCAGGGGGAGTGGGAGAGGGAGAAGCAGGCTTCCCGCAGAGCAGGGAGCCCGATGCGGGGCTCTATCCCAGGACCCTGGGATCATGACCTGAGCCGAAGGCAGACGCTTAACCGACTGAGCCACCCAGGAGCCCCTGGAACTTATATTTTTTATCAAGATGTTTATTCTAGAGGAAAAATAATGTATAGGGTTCAGATCATTTCTCTTTATATTCCAGGGCATCCACTTTTCAGCTGTGAGACTCTAAATAAATTATTCATCTTGTTCGTGTCTGATTTTTCATCTGTAAAGTGGGACTACAAGTAGTACCTCTACCATGGTGAGAATTAAATATCTACATTTCTTAGACAACTGTCATGAACACAAAGGTGTTATTATTTTATTAGTGTGTTGTATAAATGTTTATTACTATTTATTAGTTATTAATATTTTTGTTTATATCAGTGTTTTAAGTTCTAAACTCACATCATACTGCTTACTCAAAACCTTCGGTCTTTGCAAAATCAACACATTTGACCTGAATACATTCTCTTTTCTCTACACCTTCTACATCTGGCCTAAACATGCTTTTCCCTCGGTGTTTCCTCTTCCAGTAAAGAACTCCATGATTTATTCAACAGCTCATGCCAAAAGTTTAATTGTTATTCTTGTCGGTTTCTTCTGCCTCAATGCAAACCCTCCAATATGGTCATCCGTCAAGTACTGTCCATTTTATGTAAATAGGTCTCAAATCCATCTATTTCATTTCTACTGCTATCATCCTAGTTTACTACGCAAAGTATGGTCTGTGGCTAATGCAGTCCACAAAGTATTTGTTATTCTCAGGGAAATAAACATTGAAACGTGGAGTAATGATGATGTACTATAAGTTGACTAATTGAATTAAATAAACACTTCTAAAAACAAATGTGGAGTAAACATTTAGAATTTTTATTTTTTTATTTTTATTTTTTTTAAAGATTTTATTTCTTTATTTGAGAGATACAGTGAGAGAGGGAACACAAGCAAGGGGAGTGGGAGAGGGAGAAGCAGGCTTCCTGCTGAGCAGGGCCCGATGCGGGGCTCGATCCCAGGACCCTGGGACCATGACCTGAGCCGAAGGCAGACGCTTAACGACTGAGCCACTCAGGTGCCCCCAACATTTAGAATTTTTAAAGGAAATTTGTCACTGGGAGACATTTAAGCATATGATCATTTTTCTTCTAGTCTTTCACTTTTTATTATATTTTCCAAAAAACCGATCTCTCCTTTAGTTAATTTAAATAATCTCTATTTTTTTTTTTGGAAAAAAAAAAAGCAAAACCAAACAGAACCTGGGTGTATATTATTCCTGCACATTGAGGAGTATTGGTGGAGGGCTGTGTCATCTGTCGCTTGAACTGTAGCGATGCCTCCTAAGGTCTCCTCCCCTTCCCCACTTTCCCCCTTGATCCAGATTCCACTGGACCTGAGGACTTTTTCAAATGCAAATAGTTCTGTTACAACCATGGATCTCCTTAAGTCCACTTAATAATCTCTCATTGATATTAGCAAGAAACCAAAAAAACTCCTTCAGCACATAATAAATGTTTATTAAATATGTATTGAACATTTGTGGGACCTGGGTTCCCCCATGTACTCTTTTTCCTATTTCTCTTTCTCTCTCTCTTTTTTTTTTTTTTTCTCTTTTTGACTCCCTTCACTGACTGCCCTGGCATTGTCCTCCATTTACTTACTTGTTTTATGTATCGAACCTGTATTGCTTCTGGAGGCTTTCCAGAAAGCTCCCCAAAATGTCAGAACTTGTGTTTGCCAATCACCTGCCAAATCCCCCCCTTATTCAGTAGTTGGGAGTGACAGAGATAAGGATGCAGTAAGAAAATTTTGCCCAGTATAGAGAAGCAGTCCTTAATATCATACCTGTTGTGCCATCTAGGGCGTTAGAAGCAATCAGAAATACCTTAACGCTTTTTTGAATTTCAAATGTATTTCGGTAAACACATGTATCTACAACTTATTTCCTCTTCCCCTTGATTAGTTTATTTTTCACAGTATGTAAATAAATACTGTGATCACAGTGGGAAATTGTGAAGATAATCAGCTTTCCCCTCAAAAATTCTGTGCAAGAAAATAACAAACTAATGTGTATTGTGTGCTTGCTTTATGTCAGGCACTGTATGCTGACTGATTTATAAATACATTGTCTCATTTAATAAACACAGTAAGGGCCTACTAGGGGGGTAGTAGTTGGATTTCCATTTCACAGATGAAGCGAATGGCACCTACTGAGATTCAGAGCAACACACTTTTGATTCATTTTAAAACCGAATTTTGGCAATATGCTTGTTTTGCTGTTCAATCTTCATTGAAGAAAATAATGTAACTGCAAAAAAAAAGTTGCAACTGCAATAAGATTCCAGCTTAGGAATAGACTAACTTGATTGGAATTGCTGATGATAGGTGAAGGGGGCAGGAAGATTTGTGTCTCGATTTATTTGCTCACTAAATTAGCCATTCAGGTCTTTATATAAATGTCTGCCTCTCTGAGTATTTTACATCTTTCATGTTAAGGTGCTAAGACAAGAAAAATAATACCATATATAAGGATAGGAAAAAGTTAATTTCACTGCGGCTCTCTTCTTTGTAGTGCAAGTTCCTTGATTTAAGATCTGAGGCACTTCAAAAGCATTGTGAACTTGGCGAAGTAATACATCAGCTAAAATCTAGAGGCTTAAGGCTTGCACTCCTTCACCCCACAGGCTTTGTGTGATATGTAACAGAAAATGTCTTTTCATTAGTGCAGTTGATAAAGTTAAAACTTTTCTTGATTAATATTCTCTTGCGGAAATCAGTTACTGCCATGGATTTACACTGCAGATTTGCCATAGCAGTTCTAATTTCTTTTGTGCTAAGATTCAGCTGATACAGATTTTATTTAATAAGGATAATTGTTGTTGAAGGGCTGAGTTGGTTAATATTCCTGAGGTATCTCTGCTTCCAGATCTAAAAAAAGTTAGAATCTCTGATACTTGACAATGACCTTCAGTGATATTATGGGGATTTTTACAAGTCTCATTCAGGGAAATGGTGCAGGGAACAGGCTGTTTCATTGTTTTAAGGCAATGCAATGTGTAGCAAAGGTAAATGCCAGGTAACTGGATCAGATTCTGAGAAATAACGTGAAAGTTTCTGATATTCTACTTAGGTTTTCAAATATATCACTGAATATATTTAATTTCATGCATAAGTCACGTTCATTTATTTTAGCATTGATGAATAAAGTATTTTCTGGAAGTAACTTTCTTATCCTTATAAAGTAAACTAACCCTATCTAGGTATCATTTGCTGCAGTGGGACAGCTAATTCACAGGTGCTCCACAGTATTGGATTTATTTCCCGTGACTGATCACTTGCTTTTCTCTTCATTGTCCTGTCCCATAGAGAGAATCTTTTCTCTCTCTAATTGTGATCATTTCTTTTCACAGTTTCTTCTAAAGAAAAGTATATTTTTTACAAAGACAGATTCATAAAAGGAAGAATGATTTGTTCTTCAAAGGGAAATTTTATTTTAAAATTAATTATTCATAATATTTTTGAAGAATACCTAAAGCTTGCGATCAGTTATTTTAAATTCTTAGGTGTATACCAATCAGGGCAGAAAGATGGGTATATCAGGCAGGAAAGCATGATTCTTTTCGGGCAAATTCAATCCAAATTAGATTGGTCTTATTTTATGAAATCAAATATTCTCAACATAATTGTGTATGTTGTGTTTTCCAGGGAGGTTCAAATATACTCTTTTGGGAAGGAGAAAGTCATATATTTACCTTTCAGTTTTTACTTTTTTTTTTAAAGATTTTATTTATTTATTTGACAGAGAGATAGAGAGAGAGCACAGATAGAGTGGCAGGCGGAGGGAGAGGGAGAAGCAGGCTTTCCGCTGAGCAGTGAGCCCGATGCGGGGCTCGATCCCAGGGCCCTGGGATCATGACCTGAGCTGAAGGCAGACGCTTAACCGACTGAGCCACTCAGGTGCCCCGTCAGTTTTTCCTTTTAATTGGGAATCAAGATTCATTAAAGAAAGACACTCTTCATTGGCACCCAGTATTTGAGAAGTTCTTGAAGAAGTGTTTTCTGTGTTAATTTGAAGGCTAACATCGTTCCTGTGTTTGTACAGGCTACCTTCTTTCCATAACGGTACCCAGGTTGTAAAATCATAATAAGCAATTCTCTTTTCACAATGAACTTCTTGAAAATTATTTTTCCTCAAAAGCAGATTATTTAACTACCTACAGTAATTGTACCAACACAAGAAGCTTCTAAGTGCTGATTATCAATACATTTTTGAGTCAAATCTTTTTGAACCCCTGGAAAAACTGATGAAAGCAATTGACTCTGTTTCATGTTCATGTATGTAGATTTTGGACTGTAATTTTAGGAAGCCCATAAAGTCTTTGGAGGCTATCTTTTTTTTTTTTTTAAGATTTTTATTTATTTGCGAGAGAGAGAAAGAGAGCATGAGAGGGAGGAGGGTCAGAGGGAGAAGCAGACCCCCTGCTGAGCAGGGAGCCTGATGTGGGACTCGATCCCGGGACTCCAGGATCATGACCTGAGCTGAAGGCAGTCACTTAACCAACTGAGCCACCCAGGCGCCCTGGAGGCTATCTTTGTACCCCAGTTAAGAACTGTCATTTCAGGAGTTTGTTCAGTCTGGAGTGTCCTGGGAAATCCATTCTGGAATATCATTCTGGAGAGAATGAGGATAAATTAAAAGGGTATCAGTTATTTCTCAGTTGATGCCGTGTCAAATGACAACAACAGCATCTATTGCACACCTAGTATGTGCCATACACACCTGCTTCATGCACATTATCTTTTTTAAATTCTCTCAACAATTTCTGTAAGTTGCCAATAGTACCCACATTTAAAAGTCATTAAAACGAAGTTTCAAAGACAGTAAGAAGCTTGTGTACAGTCATGCAGTTATCTTCAGTTGCAAGAAAGAGAACACCCAGCTAAAGTGTGCAGAGTAATGGTAATGTTTTTTATAACATCTCAGACGGCTTAGAACTGTTTTTTTTCTCATGGCAAGAAGTCTGTGCATAGGTAAATGCTGGTTTTGAGCAAAAGCTGCATAGCACTGGGGCTCTGGATCAGCATGCCAGGTAGGCTTTTGACTTCCTTCTCATTCTCCAAAGATGGCTGCCTTTGGAAAACAAAGGGGGCCTCTCCTTAAGGACGACAGTCAGTTGTTTCTAGAACTTTTTCATTATATTTTTGCTTTATCTGATCATTTATAGTTGGGTTACCTGTCCATCTCCAAACTAGGAGAGAGATTGGAAAAACTAATATTTCTATTATTTATCTTCAGTGGTTCTAAACCAAGGGCAGTTTTGTCCCTCAGGGAACATTTGGCAATATCTGGAGACGTCTTTGTTTGTCACAGCTTTGGAGGTGGGGATGATACTGGCAAGTACCAAATAAGAGTTCCAACTTATATCATGTGTTATAGTATTGTATTTTCTTTTCCAGTGTCTCACCTGAGTAATCAGTCTTTCTTCTAACAGGTTCCCCTTTTATTTAGTGCTGAATATCTGACTGAAAGTGTATTTGGCATCTTATTAGAAGCATAGAGCCTTGATTAAGACTTGAAGTTTGCTGCCTGAGCAAAATTTTTCTACCTAAAGCATAGTGAAAAGATTTTGTTATCAAAGTGATACATGAGGTTCACTATATTTTTTGCTAAATTTAATTAATTTGTATTAAGTTAGAGAAGATATGCAGAATATATATTTTTTACCACGTACAACCCCCCCCCACACACACCCAAATGAGAATACAGGTTTTACCTGATCATCCTTTAGCTTTATCCTAAGTATATTATTTTTAAAACTTTGATGTGTTCAGGGAGAAGTAGTTTCCCTGGGACAGCTGTAGTAATCCTGACTAACATGAAAATAGAAAAATGAAGGATCCGGAGAACAGAGAATTTTTAGGGCAGTGCAACTACTCTGTGTGGTACTATAGTGGTAGATACATGTTATTATAAATCTGTTCATACCCATAGAATGTACAACTTCAAGAGTGAACTATGATGCTAAGAACTGTGAGTGATAAAAATGTGTCAATGTAGGTTCATCAGTTTTACGAATGTGCCACTCTGGTGGGGGATGTTGACCGTGGGGAAGCTTATACATGTATGTGTGAGTGCAGAGAGCATATCTCTATACCTTCTGCTACTCAATTTCACTGTGAACCTGAAACCGCTGTAAAAATCAAAGTGTATTAAAAATTAAGGATCAATAATAGCTCATCCAATAAAATATTGGAAATGAGGGTACGTGTGTGGAGACATATTGCTTGTTATTTAATCATGAGTTTCAGAAAGGCTGACCTTTTGTCTTAAGGTGTTACTGAGAATCAGCTATAGATAATGAAGACTGGTACAGATGCAGAGGGCCTGTGACCTACTGATCTCATTATATCATTAGAAAGGAACATTGCTGGTCTTAAAAAAATGTGTTTTTTCTTTGTTTTTAATTTAAATTGTATGTTACTGAGATATTTCTGACTCACTTGGATTTTTTCAATGACTCTAACTTTTTTTCAGTAATAACATTAAATAACATACTTCCCCTTCTTGTTTTTCTATTGCTCAGCAATAGCATTTGTTGGCCATAGGAATGGGGCTGTTCATGGGGAAAAGCTTGAATGTATGAGCTCCTGAGGTTATAGGTATATGTGCCTGATGGACTAGTACATGAATGGGTGATTTAGTTGGTCATATTGATGATGATTTATTTGTATGGCATTTTATTAAGGGATTTAAAAAGACTAGTATCTTTCCTTTTTGAGCAATCTTAAAAATGGAGCAAAGGAATAATAAAAAAAAAAATCCAAAACTAAAATGTTAATGCCAGGAGACTAACCCAAATCTTCTAACAGTATCAGCCTTGCATGCAATTCTCTTGTTTTCTCTTGTAAATCATGGCTTCCTGCTTTTTTCTTCAAATCAATGTGTTGTAATAATGGGATGTTTTCTGAGCACCTCTCCACAGCAGGTGCATTTGTTAGGATTCATTTAATGCTTACAACAATCCTAGGGGATAGGAACAGTTATTCATCCCATAATACAGATGAGCTAACAGAAGCAGGAAAAGGAACTTGCCCAAGTTTATTTAGCTGGCAATTAACTGGTAGAGCTGGCATTTGAAACAGAGCAAGGTTTGGAGTTAGATCTTTTCTTAACCAGTATGTTATGAAAATGAGACGTTTGACAAGTTACCTTTGACTTTCTCCTCTCTCTCATCCCCCTGCAGGTGGCCAGTCAACAAATGCTATTAATTTGACCTTTGAAAAGTTCCACATCCCCCTCCTTTAATCCCTCATTCTGTTACTCCATTCTCAGTTTTCATGTTTCTCACCTGAACTGTTTATTTATTACTAGAGTTTCAGTGTGTCTCCTTCCTTCCATCATCTGCTTTCTCAAATCTACCTGCTACCTGCTGTGGATTCTAAAGTATAGCTTGAATCTTGTCACGATTACCCATGGTGCTCAACAGCTCCCCTCCAACCTTAAAAATCCTAACCCAGACTTGCCCTGTCCCCAGAAATCTGACCCAAATAAACTTACCTGCCTCATGCTCCACCATACTTTTTCAGATTTCTGAAATGTGTTGCTCCTATTTCTTGAAGTGGAACTTTCTCTTCTGACTTTGCTTCCGCTTGTTATTTACCACGTATATCCGTGTCTTCTCAAATTGTATACAGTGCTTGAAAGACAAAAGGAACTCAATGAATATTTTCTCATCAAAGAAGTAAAAATTGAGCAGAAATGCCCCCTCCTTCATGAAGTGTCTCCTGAGGCTGTCTCTATGAAATCACAGGTATATTTTCTCCCCTTTGTGAATTCCTGTGGAACTAATGGCCCTCACCATTTTCAAAATGTTGGTATTTTCTTCAGAAGGTAAGAGAGGCAAGAAATTTGCCACTAATCACTAGAGTATCCTCAAATTATACTTTATTAGTAGCTGTGGTATAAAGATAAAAATACTGCAATTGCAGTAGATACCTGAAATTTGAGTTCTGATTCTATCACTAATTTTTGAGTTTCTCCAGCTTTGATTTTTTTTTTTTTACAATCAATAAAATATATCCAATAATATTTTTATCACAAGGCTATTGTGAAGGCTAAAGAGATGATTAAATAAAACATTTTACAAGTTGTAAAGTGCTATATACTCTCAAAGGAACACTGGTATTCTCAAATTCAAAATTTTATTAACATTCTTGAAGGCCAACTCTAGGCCAAGTATTTCACATGTTTGATATCATCTTATCCTTCCAATAGTTTCATATTACTATTCTTATTTTACAAATATGTACTATAAAATTAAGTGACTAACTCAAAATCACAAGGCTAGGAAGTTAAAGAACTCACATTCAGATCAATCTCCTTATTTTAAATCTTGCATTCTTTCCACCACCTATAGTGATACCTTCATTTGGCAAATATTCACAGCACTGGAGTATAGAGGTTCAGAGCATTCTGTCTCAAGCTTAGCAGTGCCTGGGGTCAAAAGCCAAGATTTACCATGTATGAGTTGAGGGACCTTGTTCTTGCTTTTAACCTATTTCAGCATCATTTTTCTCATTTGTGAAATGGGTATAATAGTAGTAATTTCCCCATAAGGTAGTTGCAAATATTTAACGAGTTCATATATGTGTCTTAGGTCTCATTCCCTAGAAGCAGAGCTTGAGGCAGAGCTAAAGGAAAGAAAAGGAAAGAGGAATGCATAGGGGTGGAATGTTGGGGAGGAAGCTAATAAGCAAAGAGGTGCTCTCAGCAGCAGCCTGATCCCACTGGCAGTGGAGGACTACAGATTATACCACAGATCTGGTTCTAGCTTAGGTGAGAGTTGGCCTTTTGTATATCCCTGTGTGAGTCAGTCATTGGCTGCAGCTTGCTCCAGGGAGGTGGAGGTACATAAACTCCCAGGCTCCTTTCTGTAGAGGGTAATGTTTAGAAGAAGAGGTCAGCTTTGAGCAGTTTGCAGCCAGCGCATGTGGCAGCTAGGTGTTCGGTGCACAGAGCCACTAACGCGGTTCCGGGCAGCACACCAACAGAATTCACTGCAATACACAAAGTGCTTACAACTGTATCTGGCTCATTGTATTCTGCCAATAAAAGTTAGATTTCATTACATTATTTTGCTCGTAAGTCTTCTCACATTGTTTCATGTGTTTAGGTTTGGCTTTCTAAGCAGAATGTAAGTTCCTTAAGGTCAGGGACCAATTCTAATTCTACCTCCTGTGCCACTCACCTACAGCTATAAATCGATGCATTGTGATGGCCGCCTAGCAGTTCTGATTTATGTCTGGCGCTGAGAGCTGGACTTCTGCCTACTTTCTTTTTTTTTTTTTTTTCCTGCCTAAATGCCTGCTTTTTATCACAAAATATAATAATAACTTAGAATTGCTTCTATTTTGGGGGGAAATATCCCCTTACAGAGGTATGTGCGAAAGGATATAATTGTATTTTTATCTGTACCAGACACATTTTCTTCTAACTTTGTGCTCAATACGGTTCCCCAAAATTTGTTATTTTATTTGTGAACTGAGTTTGTCAATATTTAAAGTGGAAGTTATTAGACAATGCAGACATACTCTTATTTTTGCCAATGCCGACTTGTTCTGGAATAATTACTTTTTAATATCTAAAGCAATTGAATTGATCAGAATATTGATCCCATTCTCATTTTTGATCATTGTGCCATTGATTTAACATTATCACTGGCTTTACCAAGCAGGGTAGAATACGAGGTGTCTTGTGCATTCATCTTTGTTAAAAGATAAATGCATGAGACAGGCTTTAAAAGCTTTTTAAAGTGCAAGATGCTGGAACTGCATTTTCAATCTGCATTCTCTCCTGCTGTTTTATGGAATTTATTGAAAATGTGCCTCTTAGAGGTCAGATCATTTCTTTCTTCAAGTGGAAAAAAAAGATATAAGTAATATATTAAAAGGCCTCTAGGATAATATCAAGAAATTAGAAGAACCTCATTCTATATTCAGATACCCCTTCTCTTGAATATTATGAGTCATCAAAAATAAGAATCACAATTCATCTGTTTCTAGCTAACTTCAGACTTTTACGTTTTTAGGTTTTATTGGAACAGAGTGTACAGGACACCTTTTTTTCTTTCTCTCTCAATTTTTCCGTACTGTCAATCTCCTCCCATTAGGTAATTTAGAAGGCCACAAATCGAATTAAAAATCTTGAGAAACTCGGTCTTATCTAATTTGAAATCTATTAATTGATTAAAATTGTTCTCAAGGGCGCCTGGGTGGCTCAGTTGGTTAAGCGACTGCCTTCGGCTCAGGTCATGATCCTGGAGTCCCGGGATCGAGTCCCGCATCGGGCTCCCTGCTCAGCGGGGAGTTTGCTTCTCCCTCTGACCCTCCCCCCTCTCATGTACTCTCTTTCTCTCTCTCTCTCTCATTCTCTCTCTCAAATAAATAAATTTAAAAAAATCTTAAAAAAAATAAAATAAAATTGTCCTCAATTCTTCAGTTCTCAAACACTTTAACATACTATTCTTTATTAGTAAAACATTCTCTGTAAAGACTGTATTCAAAATATATCATTTGTATTGTGCTTTCCATTAAGTGTAGCATCCAAATAATTGGTGTCTAGAAAAAAAAATTAGGGGCATTGGAAAAAAATGGCAATGTACTTTTAAAATAAGAAAGTAGGCTAAATTATTTATTATACCAGTTTTCTAATCTATAAATATGCTACAATATATCTTTTCTTTTTATGAGTAAGAGTATATATCTCCCTCTATACACACACACACACACACACACACACACACACACACACACATATGTATTAATTTATTCAGGGCTGATTGCTGCCTCTTATTTGCGCTTCTAATCTGGAGAAAAGTTCCTAATCATTTTTGGTCACAGTTTGACGAAAATATTTCCACCTTTTTTTTGATTGCCTATCTTACAGTTTGAAGTGCTTCAGCAAGTCTTCCCTAAACATGAACAGTTTGTTTTCATCTATTCAGGAGAGTCCCCTTTCATTTACTCTAATTAATTGTTAATAGATTGTTCTCTCTTAGTTATTAAAAAGTAATGGTAATGATTCAAGAGCCACTTGGGAAAGGATCCTATTTTTAAGTGCTAAAGATGAGCCAAGCATGAGAAGTTTGTAGACCAAATAGAAGTAGCAGAATTCCTCGCTGGGTAGGGGGACTCACTGGGAGTTTTTAAGCTGGGAGATTTATGAAGCACTGCTTGAGGGAGATCTTGCTGGTTGATGGGGAAAAATTATAGACCAAGAGATGAGCTTCATGAAGAATATACTAATGCAGGTGTAATGAGATATTAAAATGGAGTCCTTTCTGTCTCACTTTTGGCATAAGGTCCTAAGACTGAGAATAATGGGTGCCAAGTTCCTGCAAGACTTGTTTGTAGCTGTTGTCAGGGATCTCTTGCCAAACTGCCTTGTGAGCCGAAATCAAGAGTCTGAGCGACACTGGTGCCCCAAAAAGTTTGGTTTTAAACATAATTTCTTCAAAGGCATCAAGGGATAGGTGTCCAGTGGGAAGCAGAAAGGTGGAACTAAGTTGCATAATGGCAGAGATGGAGATGCACTAGTGCAAAACATCCTTATGAAAGTGATTGTCATTTCTTCCAGGGTGTCCACTCTTACTTTGGGCTATGTTCATTTTCACCCATCTCTTAGATGATTCCCAAACTGTGCTATACCCATGCACTTTGCACTCTGTTTTATAACACATATCTCTGTTAAGTGATTTTCCTAAAAGACCCTTAGTTCTTTAAGGGCAGAGCCTGTGTCTTACTCACTTTTTTATCATCAGGTCCTAGGAGAGTGCCTGCCATCTAGTAGGGCAGCCAATTAGTATGTGTTGAGTAAGTGAGGGAGTAGATGAACAAATGAATGTGAAACAGTGAGTGGGGTGATCTCGTTCGGGAAGATAATAAAGAGAAAAGAGAGGCTTGAACACTGAGTTTTAGCAGCTGCCACCAGAGATGAAGTAATAAAGGATACAGAAATGAATGGCAGAGACCAAGTGGGGGGAAAATAGGAAGAGTTCAGGAAAAGGAATACAGGAAGAGCCTCCAGAAGATTATTATGTGCTTCAGAGAAATCAAGGAGAATGTGGGCCCAAAATATCACAAGACTCGATGAGGAACTGGTCCTGTGATTTTCAGGAGTGCAGCTACTATGGAATAGTGGGGACAGGAGTCAAGGAACTTTTCGAAAGGGGAACATGAAAACAACACAGTAGAATAAAAGAAAATACAATTGGTGAAAGAGATACAGAAAATAATGGAAAGGTAGCTTGAAGTAGCAGATCAGTCAAATGAAGGATTATTTACTAATTTATTTGTTGATTAATTGAAGAGGGAGAAAGAAGCATGATTCAAAACAGGAGAAAAGAGTGATTGTCACAGAGGGTAATGAAGATGCTGCTAAGAAAAGAGTTAAGTCAAGTCACACCAGTAAGGATTTCTTCTTCCTAGTGTGGCTTATGTTTGGTTCTACATATAGTACCTTGTAGAGAACCTGAGCAGAACTAAGGCTGGTGAGTAGTCTTCTGTTAAATGAGCTCAATGGTGGGTATTTGTCATGTTTTGTCACTTAGCATCTTTTAATCACTCTCTGTGTTTTGTTAATTCCCTGTATCAGAAGATAGTCCTCATCTACCCAGACTTGCAGCTGGGAACAAGGCTTCTATCATCTAGAGTCAATGAATTACACACAACTGAGTTCAGACTCATCTGAGCATCAAGGAATGCTGTATGGAATCTGCACTGCTGCTGTCCTTAAACAGGCAAAGTTGAGGAGGTGTCAAGTTTTAGCTACAGTGGGCTGATGGGTGTATAGGAGTTGTTATCCGGTTTCAATGGCTGTGAAACAATATGTGATCCTTTTGCCAAAGGGCCAGGGAAACGTACCTGCCAGCAGTTCTGCTGTGTGGCTTCACTATAGCTTCCAATTTCTGACCTATTGAGAGCTTGTATAGCCCCTCCTCCGTGGCCTTTCATTCCTTTTCTGCTTGAACTAGAGTGCCAACTAATGCATACATAATTTTTCCCATCTTAGGCTCCAGAATCTTGAAATACACAGCCAAGTGATATTAACTCAGACCAGTTAATTAATTGTTAATAGTCAGCAATCCTTTCCCTAGCTTCTACTCCAAATACTGGTGGTGGTAGAATTGGGAATCCAAGAATTTAGAACTATATGAGAAATTTAGGGTCAAGGGATAATATGTGTAAAATGATTTTTATTTTATAAAAAAATATTTTACTTAATGATGAATATAAATAAATATTAATAGTAATGTATAAATTTTGTGTTTGCTATTCCTCATTTGCTAGAAACTTTGCAAGATCTTCCTCTTCCATATTGATGGGATATAATTTACTTTTTTTCTTGTGCATACTAAAAGCCTATGTTTTGTTTCTAGTTCCACATCAAAATGTCTCAAGCCTTCTAGTACTTTTTTTTTTAAAGAATTATTTTATTTATTTTAGAGAGAGAAAGAGAGAGCATGAATGGGAGGGGCAGAGGGAGAGGGTGAGAGAATCTCAGACAGACTCCATGCTGAGAGTGGAGCCCCACTGTACCATCCAGGTGCCCCTTTAATACCTTTTTTCATGGAAGTATTAACTTCTGTCATGGGACTTGCCTATTAGGACTATCCTTTAGGAGCCCTTGTTTTCAGAAACAAAGTATAGTTTGGAAGCTTGAGATACAAAGAACTTTGGATAATGCTTATTTAAATACTTGCATATTTCAGATAGATATTTTACAAGCCCTTCCTCAATGTATGGTGTTATCCTATTTCAGCATTGCTTACGTAGCCTCTCTATCCAGATGCTATCATTCCCTATAGACATGGCTCTGTCTTTTTTAACAAGAACAGAAGTATGCATCTAGGCCCAGTTTTCCCTTTCATTTTATTTATTTATTTATTTATTTATTTATTTTTAAATTAATTTATTTTTAAACATTTTTAAATTTAAATTCATTAATTAACATATAATGTATTATGGGTTTCAGAGGTACAGGCCTGTGATTCATCAGTCTTATATAATACCCAGTGCTTATTATATCACATGCCCTCCTTAATGTCTATCACCCAGTTACCCCATTCTTCCACCCCTCTCCCCTAAAGCAACCTTCAGTTTGTTTCCTATGATTAAAATCTCTTATGGTTTGTCTCCCTTTCTGGTTTCGTCCTGTTTTATTTTTTCCTCTCTTCCCCTATGATCCTCTGTTTTGTTTCTTATATTCCACATATCAGTGAGATCATATGATAATTGTCTTCCTCTGATTAACTTATTTTGCTTAGCATAATACCCTCTAGTTCCATCCATGTTGTTTCAAATGGCAATATTTCGTTTTTGATGGCTGTATAATATTCCAGTGTGTGTGTGTGTGTGTGTGTGTGTGTGTGTGTGTGTGTGTGTGACATCTTTATCCATTCATCTGTTTTTTTTCTCTTTCAAAGTTCTATCTCAGTGACCTCTTCTTTTCCACCACGATGTATTGATCTTGTAGTTCTTACATCCTCCAGGTAGTTCTCTCTTTTAAAAATAATTCCCAGAAATGAAAAGAGTGGCTTTTAATGGGCTCTGGTGTAATGATGTGTATGGATGTGTGTGTATGTGACCAAGTATATGTGTGAGTCTGTGTCTGTACCTATATCTGTGTTTTTATGTCTGTCTCTACAGTGGGGTTCTGGCAGACTTCTAATTCTTTTCACTAAAGCATTGTTGAGTATCATACCAAGCAAAGGTAGGAAAATGGTTTTGGTTTGTGTTAGCCTGGACTCATTCTTCTTGTACTGTGAAAGTCAAATGCTCTTCCTCTGTTTATGTTACATTATGTTCACACTACCACTGTCTATAAGAAGTGTCACTTCCTTGTATCACTATCAGTAGGAAATGTTTGGTTGTCTCATATATTCACTCGAATGTCACAAAAAACACATTTTATAGAAGTCACAATGTTCCATTGCTGTTCCTTTTAAAGTGCTGATGTGGATAGTAGTTTTAAGTTTTTGTTATAATCCACAGAATAAGAAAATTACTTGAACCTTGAGATAATAAAAATAGAATTATGTGGGGAATTTGGCTGGCTCAGAGGAACATGTGACTCTTCATCTTCGGTTTGTGAGTTCAAGCCCCATATTTGGTGGTAGAGATTACTAAAAAACTAAATAAACTTAAAAAAAAGAATTAATGTATATTAATTTATTCATTTATTCAGTCAGTAAGAAATTATTTAGAAATTACTAATTCTTATTTGGAGCAATTATGTGATTTTTTAAAATGAAAAATGATATAAAAATCTGTATTTCAAAGACCTCAGGTATGAGAATTACAGGAATTTGAAATAAATCTTTTTTTCCCATGATGAAAACATCAATATTTAAATTATTAGAACTCATGATCAAGGAGCATAGACTAAGAAAGACTTGATGGATGAGTTTTTGTTGTTGTTGTAGTTTTATTTTTTAAGTTTATTGCAGCTAATTTTTATAGTAGGCAAAATTGGAAATAACCCCAATGCTCATCCATAGGGGACTGGTTAAATAAATGATGGTACAGCCATATATGGAAAAATCATGATTTTTAAAAATATTTAGTGATATGTTTAAAATACACCATCAAGCGAAATGAGAAATTTGGATGAAAATCGTATTTAGAACACTATTCCGGTTTTCTTTTTTTTATTTAATTTTATTTTATTATGTTATGTTAATCACCGTACATTACATCATTAGTTTTTGATGTAGTGTTCCATGATTCATTGTTTGCATATAACACCCAGTGTTCCATTCAATACGTGCCCTCTTTAATACCCATCACTAGGCTAACCCATCCTCCCAACCCCTCCCCTTTAGAACCCTCAGTTTGTTTCTCATAGTCCATAGTCTCTCATGGTTCATCTTCCCCTCTGATTTCTCCCCCTTCATTTCTCACTTCCTACTATCTTCTTCTTCTTCTTTTTTTAAAACATATATTATTTGTTTAAGAGGTACAGGTCTGTGATTCATCAGTCTTACATAATTCACAGCGCTCACCATAGCACATACCCTCCCCAATGTACATCACCCAGCCACCCCATCCCTCCCACCCCCCACCACTCCAGCAACCCTCAGTTTGTTTCCTGAGATTAAGAATCTCTTACGGTTTGTCTCCCTCTCTGGTTTCATCTTGTTTCATTTTTCCCTCCCTTCCCCTATGATCCTCTGTCTTATTTCTCAAATTCCTCGTATCAGTGAGATTATATGATACTTGTCTTTCTCTGATTGACTTATTCCGCTTAGCATACTACCCTCTAGTTCCATCCATGTCGTTGCAAATGGCAAGATTTCATGGGGTTTTTTTTTTTTGATGGCTGCATAATATTCCATTGTATAGATATATACCACATCTTCTTTATCCATTCATCTGTTGATGGACATCTTGGCTCTTTCCATAGTTTGGCTATTGTGGACATTGCTGCTGTAAACATTGGGGTACACATACCACTTCGGATCGCTACATTTGTATATTTGGGGTAAATACCCAGTAGTGCAATTGCTGGGTCATAGGGTAGCTCTATTTTCAACTTTTTGAGGAACCTCCATACTGTTTTCCAGAGTGGCTGCCCCAGCTTACATTCCCACCAGCAGCGTACGAGGGTTGCCCTTTCTCTGCATCCTCGCCAACATCTGTCATTTCCTGACTTGTTAATTTTAGCCATCCTGACTGGTGTAAGGTAGTATGTCATTGAGGTTTTGATTTGTATTTCCTTGATGCCGAGCAATGTTGAGCACTTTTTCATGTGTCTGTTGGCCATTTGTATGTCTTCTTTGCAGAAATGTCTGTTAGTGTCTTCTGCCCATTTCTTGATTGGGTTATTTGTTCTCTGGGTGTTGAATTTGATAAGTTCTTTAATAGATTTTGGATACTAGCCCTTTATCTGATATGTCATTTGCAAATACCTTCTCCCATTCTGTCGGTTGTCTTTTGGTTTTGTTGACTGTCTCCTTTGCTGTGCAAAAGCTTTTTATCTTGATGAAGTCCCAATAGTTCATTTTTGCCCTTGCTTCCCTTGCCTTTGGCGATGTGTCTAGGAAGAAGTTGCTGCGGCTGAGGTCGAAGAGGTTGCTCCCTGTGTTCTACTCTAGGATTTTGATGGACTCCTGTCTCACATTGAGGTCTTTCATCCATTTTGAGTCTATTTTTGTGTGTGGTGTAAGGAAATGGTCCAGTTTCATTCTTCTGCATGTGGCTGTCCAATTTTCCCAACACCATTTGTTGAAGAGACTGTCTTTTTTCCATTGGACATTCTTTCCTGCTTTGTCAAAGATTAGTTGACCATAGCATTGAGGGTCCATTTCTGGGCTCTCTGTTCTGTTCCACTGATATATGTGTCTGTTTTTGTGCCACTACCATACTGTCTTGATGATGACTGCTTTGTAATAGAGCTTGAAGTCCGGAATTGTGATGCCACCCGCTTTGCTTTTCTTTTTCAATATTCCTTTGGCTATTTGGGGTCTTTTCTGGTTCCACACAAATTTTAGGATTATTTGTTCCATTTCCTTGAAAAAATTGATGGTATTTGGATAGGGATTGCATTAAATCTATAGATTGCTCTAGGTAGCATTGACATCTTCACAATATTTGTTCTTCCAATCCATGAGCATGGAACATTTTTCCATTTCTATGTGACTTCCTCAATTTCTTTCATGAGTATTTTATAATTTTCTGAGTACAGATTCTTTGCTTCTTTGGTTAGATTTATTCCTAGGTATCTTATGGTTTTGGGTGCAATTGTAAATGGGATCAGTTGTTGTTGTTGTATAGAAATGCCACTGATTTCTGTGGATTGATTTTATATCCTGCCAATTTACTGAATTCCTGTATGAGTTCTAGCAGTTTTGGCGTGGAGTCTTTCGGGTTTTCCACATAAAGTATCATATCATTTGCAAAGAGTGAGAGTTTGACTTCTTTTTGTCCGATTTGGATGCCTTTTATTTCTTTTTGTTGTCTGATTGCTGACGCTAGGAGGCTATGTTGAATAGCAGTGGTGATAGCCGTGTTCCTGACCTTAGGGGAAAAGCTTTCAGTTTTTCCCCATTGAGAGTGATATTTGCTGTGGGTTTTTCATAGATGGCTTTTAAGATATTGAGATATATGTACCCTCTATCCCTACACTGTGAAGAGTTTTAATCAAGAAAGGATGCTGTACTTTGTCACATGCTTTTTCTGCATCTATTGAGAGGATCATATGGTTCTTGTTCTTTCTTTTATTAATGTATTGTATCACATTGATTAATTTGCGGATGTTGAACCAACCTTGCAGCCCAGGGATAAATCCCACTTGGTCGTGGTGAATAATCCTTTTAATGTACTGGTGGATCCTATTGGCTAGTATTTTGGTTAGAATTTTTGCATCCATGTTCATCAAGGATATTGGTCTGTAATTCTCCTTTTTGATGGGGTCTTCGTCTGGTTTTGGGGTCATGGTAGTGCTGGCCTCATAAAATGAGTTTGGAAGTTTTCCTTCCATTTCTATTTTTTGGAACAATTTCAGAAGAATAGTTATTACTTCTTTAAATGTTTGGTAGTATTCCCCTGGGAAGCCATCTGGCCCTGGGCTCTTGTTTGTTGGGAGATTTTTGATGACTGCTTCAATTTCCTTAGTGGTTATAGGTCTGTTCAGGTTTTCTATTTCTTCCTGGTTCAGTTTTGGTAGTTGATACACCTCTAGGAATGCATCCATTTCTTCCAGGTTATCTAATTTGCTGGCATATAGTTGCTCATAATATGTTGTTATAATTGTTTGTATTTCTTTGGTGTTGGTTGTGATCTCTCCTCTTTCATTCATGATTTTATTTATTTGGGTCCTTTCTCTTTTCTTTTTGATCAGTCTGGCCAGGGGTTTATCAGTCTTATTCATTCTTTCAAAGAACCAGCTCCTAGTTTCGTTGATCTGTTCTACTGTTCTTTTGGTTTCTATTTCATTGATTTCTGCTCTGATCTTTATTATTTCTCTTCTCCTGCTGGGTTTAGGCTTGATTTGCTGTTCTTTCTCCAGCTCCTTTAGGTGTAGGGTTAGGTTGTGTACTTGAGACCTTTCTTGTTTCTTGAGAAAGGCTTCTATTGCTATATACTTTCCTCTTAGGACCGCCTTTGCTGCATCCAAAGATTTTGAACAGTTGTGTTTTCATTTTTATTTGTTTCCATGAATTTTTAAATTCTTCTTTAATTTCCTGGTTGACCCATTCATTCTTTAGTAGGATGCTCTTTAGCCTCCCTGTATTTGAGTTCTTTCTGATTTTCCTCTTGTGATTGAGTTCTAGTTTCAAAGCATTGTGGTCTGAAAATGTGCAGGAGATGATCCCTCCCTTTGGTACCGTTTGAGACCTGATTTGTGACCTAGGATGTGATCTATTCTGGAGAATGTTCATGGGCACTAGAGAAGAATGTGTATTCTGTTGCTTTGGGGTGGAATGTTCTGAATATATCTGTGAAGTCCATTTGGTCTAGTGTGTCATTTAAAGCCTTTATTTCCTTGTTGATCTTTTGCTTAGATGATCTGTCCATTTCAGTGAGGGGGGTGTTAAAGTCCCCTGCTATTACTGTATTGTTGTCGATGTGTTTCTTTGCTTTTGTTATTAGTTGGCTTATAAAATTGGCTGCTCCCATGTTAGGGGCATAGATATTTACAATTGTTAGATCTTCTTGTTGGATAGACCCTTTAAGTATGATATAGTGTCCTTCCTTATCTCTTATTATAGTCTGGTTTAAAATCTAATTTGTCTGATATAAGGATTGCCACCCCAGCTTTCTTTTGATGTCCATTAGCATGGTAAATGGTTTTCGCCCCTTCACTTTCAATCTGGAGGTGTCTTTGGGTCTAAATTGAGTCTCTTGCAGACAGCGTATTGATGGGTCTTGTTTTTTATCCAATCAGATACCCTGTGTCTTTTGATTGGGGCATTTAGCCCATTTACATTCAGGGTAACTATTGAAAGTTACGAATTCAGTGCCATTGTATTGCCTGTAAGGTGAATGTTATTGTATATTGTCTCTGTTCCTTTCTGGTCTGTATTACTTTTCGGGTCTTTCCTTGCTTAGAGGACACTTTTCAATATTTCTTGTAGGGCTAGTTTGGCGTTTGCAAATTCTTTTAGTTTTTGTTTGTTCTGGAAGCTTTTTATCTCTCCTTCTATTTTCAATGACAGCCTAGCTGGATATAGTATTCTTGGCTGCATATTTTTCTAGTTTAGTCCTCTGAATATATCATGCCAGTCCTTTCTGGCATGCCAGGTCTCTGTGGGTAGGTCTGTTGCCAGTCTAATGTTTCTAACATTGTAAGTTACAGACTTCTTGTCCTGAGCTGCTTTCAGGATTTTCTCTTTGTCTCTGAGACTTGTAAGTTTTACTATTAGGTATCAGGGTGTTGACCTATTTTTATTGATTTTGAGGGGGGTTGTCTGTGCCTCCTGGATTTTGAGGCCTGTTTCCTTCCCCAAATTAGGGAAGTTCTTTGCTATAATTTGCTCCAGTATACCTTCTGCTCCCCTCTCTCTCTCTCCTTTCTGGGATTCCAGTTATTCTAATATTGTTTCGTCCTGTGGTATCACTTATCTCTCGAATTCTGCCCTCGTGGTCCAGTAGTTGTTTATCTCTCTTTTTCTCAGCTTTTTTATTCTCCATCATTTTGTCTTCTCTATCACTACTTCTCTCTTCTGCCTCATTTATCCTAGCAGTTAGAGCCTCCATTTTTGTTTGCACCTCATTAATAACCTTTTTGATTTTGTCTTGGTTAGATTTTAGTTCTTTTATTTCTCCAGAAAGGGTTTCTCTAGTATCTTCCATGCTTTTTTCAAGCCCAGCTAGTATCTTTATAGTTGTCATTCTGAACTCTAGTTCTGACATCTTACTAACGTCCGTGTTGATTAGGTCCCTAGCGTCGGTCCTGCTTCTTGTTCTTTTTTTTGAGGTGAGTTTTTATGTCTTGTCATTTTTCCAGAGGAGAATAGATGAATGAGAGAACAAAATGCTAACAGAGTAACAACAACCTCAGAAAAATATACACTAAACAAATCAGAAGAAACCTGAAACTGGGGGAAAAGAAAGGGAAAGAAAGAAAAAAAGAAAAAGAAGAAAAACAGAAAAGAAAAAGAAAAAAAAAAGGAACATGATCAAATATGATCAGGCTGGTGAAGAGATCAGTGCCTCACACTAGATTTTGGGCGTATTTTGGTCTGTTAGAGGAAACTGCCTCCCAAAATATTAAAGAAAGAAAAACTTATATATGTACAAAAATAAGGGTAAATACAATGAAGGGTTGGAATATGACTGTAAACATGAAAATTATAAAAGATTTTAAAAAAGGAATTGATAAGATGTTGGTTGAAAAAAGAAGAGAAATTTAAAAAAGAAAAAAAAGAAAAAAAGGGAGAGAATGTGATCAGGCAGCAGACTAGAACAAAGCCATACACTAGAGATTTAGGGTATATTTTGGTCTGGTAGGAGAAACTGTATCCCAAAATTTTGAAGAGAGAACAACTTATATATATACCAAAAATAAGGTTAACTACAATCAAGGGATAGAATATGACTCTAAAAATGAAAAATAAAAAAGATTTTTAAAAAAGGGATTGAGAAGATGTTTGAAAAAAGGAAAAAGAAAAATTCAAAAAAAATAGAAAAAAAAAGAAAATTAAATAAATTATCTTTGAAAGACTAAAGAATCAGGGGAAAAAAAACCCATGAATTTATGTGCTGTATTTCCCTAGTGCTGGCGTTCTGCCGTTCTCCTTGATCGGTAAACTTGGTGTTGGCTGGCTGTTCTTGCTGATTTTCTGGGGGAGGGGCCTGTTGCAGTGGTTCTCAAATGTCTTTGCCAGAGGCAGAATTGCCCCGCCCTTGCTGGGGGCTGGGCTAGGTAATCTGCTTGGGTTTGTTCTCAGGAGCTTTTGTTCCCTGTAAGCTTTCCGTGCAGCTTTGGAGGTCACGAGTGAAAATGGCAGCCTCCCAATCTCCGCCCCGGAGGAGCCGAGAGCTCGGGGCCCCACTCCTCAGTGAGCCCCCAGAGAAAAGTAATCAGTCACTCTTGTCTCCCTGGTCTCTGGCCACACTCCGTGCTCACCGGGCCTGTGACCGAACGTTTCTATCTCTGGCACACGACCCCATGTGGAGTCTCCACAGATTCCTGTGGTCCGCTCCTCCTGGAGGAGGAAGGGGAGTCTCTCCGGATCTGCTGCTTGTTGGGTCCCTGGTGGAAGAGCAGTGGCCCGACTGTGCCATGGATCATGGTTTATGGCAACCCCGAGCTAAGAGCCCACTCCTCGGCTCCATCTCTGCAGCTGGCTTCCCCACTTGGATACCTGGGAGCTCTGCCGCACTCAGGCACCCCCTGTCTTTCTGTGACCCCGAGGGTCCTGAGACCACACTGTCCTACGAGGGTTCCACCCCCTGCTTAGCCACTTGAGTGACGTCCCTCAGTGGAGCAGACTTGGAAAAGTTCTAATTTTGTGCTCCGCTGCTCTATCACTTGCCCTTAGCGGCTGACGGAGGCTCCCTCCCTGCCGAGGTCTATCTTCCTGAATATCGCCTCGAATTCACTTCTCTGCATGTCCTACCTTCCAGAAAGTGGTCGCTTTTCTGTTCAGAGAGTTGCTGCTATTCTTTTCTTAGATCTCCTTTTGAGTTCTTAGGTGTTCAGAATGGTTTGATCCCTATCTAGCTGAATTCCTGGGCCAGAGGAAATTTAGGTCTCCTACTCCTCTACCATTTTGCTCCTCCCCCTCTGTGGATGAGTTTTAAAGGATCTGTGAATCCACTGAATCTATGTTTTTTTTTTTTTTTTTGCTTTTATGGGAGAGAGTTTCATGTCTTTCATTATATTTTTCTATGAATACGTATCTCAAAAAAGTTATGAATCTATGATATAATATAAATGCCATAAAGATTCCCCAGAGTATCTGTTCAGTTAATTTTATCAAACATATTTTTTTGTTGGAACTTCCACCTAGAGAATCTTAATACACAAAACAAAAAGCTGTAATTTTTTTTTTTTTTTTCTGTTTTTTGAGAGAGAGCTCAAGCTGGGAGAGGTGGGGGGAGGAACAGAGGGAGAGAGAGAATCTTAAGCAGGTTCCATGCCCATTGTGGAGCCTGTATGTAGGGCTGGATCTCACAACCCTGAGATCATGACCTAGGCTGAAATCAGGAGTCAGATGCTTAACTGACTGAGCCATCCAGGCATCTGAAGAAAAGCTGTAACTTTTTTATATCTTTCCTCTTTTCCCTTTCCATTATTAGATATTCTGATGTAGAGAGAGAGAGCTGGGGATGCATATTTGGTAAAAAATCACCAGTGCTGTGATCTAAATGTTTGGTTTTCTAGACAGTTGCCTTTATTTTCTGCCCTTGTGCCTTCTGCCCTTGTGTAGTAAGAATGATGGCATTTTTCTCACTTTTAATTGGAAGGTTATCTAGTATTTGGGGTGCATGCATGAAGTAGATGATCATAGGGAACAATATGGATTTCACACTACCTCTGTGTATACCTGTATTATGTACTTCCAGGTTTCAGTGGTTCAGGAAATTATTCTTACGACTATTTCTATGCCCAACCTGTGTAGGTTTTGTATTTGTAATACTATTTTTATAGTTTACTATCTTGATTACCATATTGAATATGGTATTGCAAACAGACTACCTGAATTACATAAAGGGAATCAAAATTTGGTGATTACTTAACTATGGTTCAAACACTGAGTTAGATATTTTATATATACAATCTCTTTCATTATTTCTAAAAATCCTATGGTGGGTTATTGTTTCTCTCATTTTAGAAATGAGGCAACAAATTTAGAGTCAAAATTATTGTCTTATATGACATTTCTGAAAGTTTGGAATATTTGAAAACTAAATTGAATTTTTTATTAAAATTTTTGAATGCAATTTATTTAAATATGAAAGCCAGCAAAAAGGTATTCACTGAACCTTCTTTATATTTTTCAGAATTAATTAGTAATTAACTGAAAGTTAATATGTGATAATACAATTGGGAAGGAATAAGTACTTTTATGAGTGATGGTTTAATTTGCAGTCATTAATTATTCTAAGGAATAAGATCAGCAGTTAATTAATTCTAAGTTTTCTCTTTTCTCTCAAAGTTTTGTCTTGCAGAGTATTGCAGTGGTGCTACTGGAATTTCAGACTTTTTCTGTGTGTGTGTGCTAAGGCTGCCTGTGGTTTGCAAAGAATTCACATACGTTTTTTATCCTATTAGGGAGAGAAGAAGAATTGTTTCACAGAGCAGGTAAGGGAATGGTTTTACTGGAAAGGGCATTTGAAGAATGAAGCTGTGAATGGCATTTTGCCTTTGCTTTCAATAGTGTTGGTGGCATCAGAAAGAGCAAGAATAGCAGTGACTAATTTTATGTCCTAGTTCATGGTTTTTATCATGTATCTTTTTGTTTGCTGTTCTGCAACATCAGTGAATTATACTTCTGCACCTTTTCCTGAGTAATTACAGAGTAAATGCAAGTTAGATTATGAGAGCTATTATAATCTTGTCAGTATGTTTGGCTAAACACTTTTTATTTAATGCTTTTTTTGTGAAGCCTTTTCAAAGGACTGCATCTTTTAAATATTGTTATTCTTCATTGACCTAATGATGGGGCAAAACATCAAGAAATTAGACTATGTGGACAATAGTAAAAAAAAATATTTTTGCGATTTATAAAAAAGTATCACAGAACTTCATTGAGTAGTATTCTTTCATAGTTTCACAAAGATTTATGATGTTTTTTTCCTCTTGATCTAAACTTGTAGACAGTGGCCTATGTTCAGATGCCTAAGTGCATTTAAGGACCTCATGCTAAAATTGATAGACAATTGTTACTTACATAGTTTTAAAAAGTATCAAGCATATTTTTAAGCTGAGTATCTAAGACAGTAACATGTACTACAGAGTTACTCAGCTCAAAAAACAACCTACACTTTTTAATATTACATAGAGCATCAAGCACTATGATAGGTCCTGGGTGGGGAGAGGAACTTAATCCCTACTCAACAGGAGTTTAAATTATACTAAGGACACGAGAGGTACAGAAGAAAGCAGTTTTAGTTAATTTAAGGGTGAGTTAGTATTGGATTTCAAATAGAGTGCCTCACAGCTCTTTCCAAGTTATTGTAGAATAGGTAGAGGCTTTGCTGCCTTGTTCTTTTCCCCCTACTTGGCTCTAATCTGTGCAATGAGTCATTGATGTCATCTGCTTTATGTATTGAGTTTTCTTTATGTATTGGGTCAACTGAGTAAGACTTTGAATCTAGAGCTTCATGGCTAACATTACTAAACCACTGAGTTTGATGGCATTAAGGAGTGCTCTTACTTACAGAAGAAAACCTCAAATTCTTTTTAATTTTAAGAAAATAAACCTGTACTGTAATGAACCCCTTGTGTAGTATCCTTACCTACTGGTGCTTTTATTTCTATAAGAAAAATCTTAGAAATTGGATTGTTAGAATGAAGGGCATGTACCTTTTGAATTTTAGCAGATGTTGTAGGATTACTTTTCAAAATTGCCACAACAATATATAAGAGTAATTCTTTCATTCTGATTCCTTTCAGCATTAGGCTTTGTCTTTTTCACTGACATTTAAATAGACTGGGGAATATTTTCCTTTTCCTTCCCTTCCCTTCCCTTCCCTTCCCTTCCCTTCCCTTCCCTTCCCTTCCCTTCTTTTTTTTTGGTAAATATTTATTTATTTGAGAGACAGGGGGCAGAGGGAGGGGGTGAGAGAGAATCTCAAACAGACTCCCCACTGAGCGTGGAGCCCAACACAGAGCTCCATCTCAAGACCCTGAGATCATGACCTGAGCCATAATCAAAAGTCGGATGCTTAACTGACTGAACCACCCAGGCGTCCCAAGACTGGGAATATTTTCATATATTTACCAGCCATTTGGCTTTGCTCTTCTGTGAATTGTCTAATTATATCCTTTTCATGTGTGTCTTTCAAGTTGTTAAGTTTTTGTAATCACTTTTGCAACGTTTCTTTATGTATTTAATAACAGATAGTCATTTGTCACTCATCTGTGTTGCATTCTTTTCTAAACTGGTATATGTCTATCAACATTAATATATTTTTGCATAAAAATATTTTTATAACATGTGTTTTATTTCTTGGTATGGAAAGATCTTTTCAATCTTTGGATTGTAAATAGAGTCTCCTAAATTTTCTTTTAAGATTTTTTATTGGGTATACATTCATTAGACATTTAAGTCTAACATTTGTTTGCTTTTATAAACAGCAGTGTGTTCTAAAATAAGTTACAATGAACATCCATGATGATCACCTCCCCATACACCTTTAAATGGCTAGTTGATAACCCCTCCAAAACAAAACCTACCCTCCATAATAGCAACTTCTCAAATTTATGTATTTAAACATTTTTGAGAGTCTTATCTTGATCAAGTCAATGCTAGACTCTACAGTCATTATTACATAAATAAAATACTCATGAAATTTCATGACACAGAATTATCTTAAGTAGAAACGTATTATTGGTTTGGAGAAAGATAAGTGATAGATATATAGTTACAAGTTCTCTTTTTCTCTGCTTCCATAGTGTACCTGAATTTATCATATCACAGGATAATTATTTTATACTATGTATCAGAATAATTCTTTTATACTATGAATTCTCTCTTATAAAGAGCTAAGTTATAGTCTTACATTCTTTGTATCCATAGTGCCCAGAACACTATCTGAAGCATACTGGGAGCATAGGAGATATTTATTCACTAAACTAATAAATTAAAACTTAATCAGTGACAAGATTTGATACCGATAATAATATACTAACTTTTATCTAAGAATTCTAAAGTCAACAATTATGAACTGTGAACAAATTAGGAACAACACATATTTGAAGGCACTGGAGAGTGACTGAAACAGGCAGCAATTGGAGGAGAGCTGAGACTTGAGATGAGGGAATTAATTACATGGGTAAGTTTTAAATTATATGGAGGGACTAGAACTGAAGCATCTTATCTTATGGGGACTAGAACTGAAGCAAAATCTTAAATCTTAATGGCTTTTAGAAGGAGTTTAAGGCTTCTAGAATAGCTGAAAAGTAAGGAGGAAAATGCTGGAAATGACGGGCCCATAGAACTCCTCCAAAATCTGTATGTAACCTCCACCTACATCCTCTCAAACATTCAAGGAACATTCTAACTTACTGGCAAAAAGCAACAGTGGGAAGACTGAAAGAAATGGGCAAACATTTCAGCTGCTGCCTCCAGCAAGGGGAAGAAAGTTTGAAATGTGAGTACATTCAATTTCACTGACTGATAGGAAAGAAATACTTTTATAGTATGATAATAGAATCTAGAGTCTTTTCAATATATTATAACAGTGTCTAATATACAAACATCACTAGACATGGGAAGAAATGAGAATGTCACTCATAGTCAAGAAAAAAGCAGTGAATACAAACTGATCATGAATGACAAAGATGTTAGAATTAGCAATAAATGATTTTAAAGCAGCTTTTACAAATGTATTCAAGGACTTAAAGGAAAATGTACTCATAATGATAAATCAGATGAGGGATTTTGGCAGAGAAATAAAAATTATAAAAAAGAACCAAATGGCAAACATAGAACTGAGAAGTCTAAAACTATCATGGAAGATTTACTGATTGACACTACTTGTAAATTGGAGACATCAGAAAAGAAGATCAGTGAAGTTGAAGATGGGTCAAAATACATCATCCTACCTGATGGACAGTAATTATTAGTAAAACCAGACAAAAAGGCAGTAATTCTATAGATGTGAGCAGACCTTCAGCCATCTTGATCTTAATTATATTTGTAGAACATGACATCCTACATATTTATAATACACATACTTAGTATGAAAAGAACTTTCACCAAGATAGCCCATATTTTTGGGTCTAAAATAAATTTCACAATCTTTCAAAATGTTGAAATCTTATATACATGATCTATAACCAAAACCAAAATATATATCGCTAATAAGATATTTGGAACTGTTTTAATGTTGGAGATTAAACACCATACTTATAAATAACATATGAATCCAAAAAATTAAAAAAAGGAAATTAGAGAAGATTTCTAACTAAATGGTAACAAAAATGCAATGTATCACAATATGTAGAAAATTACTAAAGCATTACTTATAAGGAAATTTATGACATTTAATCAAGTTTAAAATCTATTGTCAAAATTTCCAACTTAAAAAGCTTTAGAAGAGAAAATTAAACTCAAATAGAAAGAATGAAATAATACGAGCAAAAATGAATGAAATCAATGCTGGTGGGAGTCTAAAACAGTACAAATGGCGTGGGAAACAATTTGGCAGTTTCTTATAAAGTTGACCATATACATACCTTAGCACTCAGCAAATGCATTTTTAGGTACAGTTAGTTCTGCTTTAGTGCTTGTTTTAAAAATGCAAATTTCATTCACTGCATAATACATATATTTTACTTGTTTATGTGCAGTTTTGTCAATGAAAACGCTGAATATAGAAAACACTAGGTTCAGCTGAACTAAGCTGTGTATAAATATGTAAGTACACATATGCACACATCTCAAACATGTATCAGCTACTTCACAATTCATTGGTTTTTAAGAGCCACATTCATCTGTATTTGGTGTTACAGCTTTTCTTCTTAATTCAGATAATCCTCCTTCCACCAAAACAAATCTCAAGGTACAACCCTTCCAATGCTTACTTCTATACCAGCATCTCTTTTTCAGGGTAAAATGTCATACTTACTGTAGTATTGTATTCTTAGCCATTGAATGTCTATAAAATTATAACTTTTCATAATGCGTCTCTCTTTTTGTTTATATTTTACTGACAACGATTTTTAATGTTATGGCCCAACCTCATTGTCCCCATAAACCCTGGGTTCTTTATTGCCCAATTTTTCATAGCATGGTAATATTTAAGAACACACGTGACATTATAGCAGAACTGACTGTATTTATCTAATAAAAATTACAATAAATAATCACACAGGGACTGTTCAAGAATGTCATAGAAACTTTTTAATAGTCAAAAATTTGAAATATCTAAAGCATTTATCCACAGGATAATGAATAAAAGAAATTGTGGTATATTTATATAGAGAAAAATACTACACAGTAATAAAAATAAAACTAGTGATTAGGTACAATAACATGGATCTCATAGATATTATGGTGAACAAAACATGTTAGACACAAAGTAGTACATAATGTATGATTCCATTTACATGAATATCCATAGCAGGCAAAACTAATTATGTTGCACAGTGAGAGAGGGGGATTATATGGGAAAGGTGCCAAAAACTTTTTGGGGTAATGATCATGTTCTATGTCTTACGAGGGTATGGCAGTGACATGGGAATATGTATGAAGGGGAAAGGTATTCTTTACCATGTGAAGCGAATTAATAATTATGAAAAAGACAATTAGAAAATCAATGAATGTTATTAATGGGTGAAAATTTGAGAAGGATATTTCCATTGTCCTAAAGCATATCCCACACTTGAATTACTTACTAATTACAAATGGAAAAACAGTAACGTTACAGTACAAAAATCTTGTTTACACCATCTTAACCAGACAATCAAAATTACAATCTCTAATATTGGGTAAAACTTGTATCAGATGTCTCCTAATATAATGCACTGTGACATTTCCTTTAGCAATGCACAACCCAAATTTAGACTTGAGGAGACATTAGACAAAAATAAATTGAGAGATATTCTATAAAATTGCTGGTCTGTATTCTTTTAAAATACCCAAAATCAAGAAAGACTAAAGCTAAGGAATTCTTTTAATTTAAAGACTAAGGAGATATGTCAACGAAACACAATTCATGATCTAAATTGGATCCTGAGCCAGGAAAAAAAATAAATAAAAAAGTTATTGTTGAGACATTACAAATTTGAATACAGACTGGTTTAGATGATAGTACTTCCTAATTTTGATAATTGTACTGTGGTTACACAAAAGTGCTTGCTTTTGGAAAATACACGCTGAAGTATTTAGGAATAAAAGAGCATGATACTTCCAGTGAACTCTCAATGGTGCAGGAAAAGAAAAGTGTGTGTGTGTGTGTGTGTGTGTGTGTGTATTTCTGTATTTAGTGAAAATAGTAAAGCAAGAAATCAGATAAATTGTAGAGTTGTTGAATCTGAGTAAAACTACATGAAATTTCCTTGTACTATTCAATATAATTTCTGTTAAGTTTAAAATTGTATCAAAATAAAAAGTTATAGAAACAAAACCAGGGACAATAGACATAAAAATAAATGTATTAACTTACTTTTATAAAGCCAGTGTGACCTGTCACTAGAAGCCAATGATTTTCAAATAATAATTATCTGCTAATAAAGTTGAGCATGATACATAGTGGCAACTAAAAGCAAATGAGCAATGAGAGAGATGGAGGTGCTCTTCTGGATGGCTGTGAAATGCAGTGATGATGCTATATTAAAGAGCCCTTTTATTTCCCAGTTGTGAATTATGTATTCTGAATAAAACCATTTGTTTTTCAATAGTTTTTTATTAATTTTTTTATTCTCAGAATGCAATCTCATTCTTTATTAAATTGAATAAAGGGGAATATAAACTTAAGATCCAACTTATAAGGGTTGTCTGATACCAGCAGATGATTTGATTCAATGTCTGCATTTTAACTGCAGCCTCATCTGGTTTGGAATCACAAACTCTAAGGGTTGAAAAGGACCTTAAAGGTTATCTTATTAGCCTCCCCATTCAGTGCTTAAATTTTCTGTTCACCTTCCTTGCTACATAAAATATGTTAATATTTCTCCAAATGTATTATTTTGAAAAAAAAAACCCACAAAAACCTGTATTTAGATTAGTGAGAAGAATGTTCTGTTTTTTAATGGACACCCCACCCCGTGAAGAAGTTAATAAAAATATTTTCCCATAAAAAACTGCTTTCTACTTTCCTAAGAAAATGAAAATCAGTAGGGCAGTACTTAGGTGAACTGTTTATAAGACCCCCCGTTGCACTGCATTATGACTATCATGAATTTTTGTTTGAATAGTCTAGCCTGGATAGGCTTTCTCTTTGTTTTACATTGAAAGTAAACTTGCACATAATTATTTTCGGTCTAGAATTTTATCCAAAGACAATTGTGTTGGATTTAAATTTAACATCATACCTTCTTGACATTATTTTGTTATGGAGACTGGAGTGCTTGGTATACTTCCTTCTGAGATACTTTAAGTCTCCAGTCTTTGTCAAATTTAGGGTCTAAATTGTTGAGGAATATTCATCAGAGATTAAAAATGTATGAAGTGATAGTGAAGGACTGGGTGTCAGGGACTACTGAAGTCTATTAAAACATCAGTGTTTGTATCACTATTCTATATTTCTTCCTCTTTTGACTTAAGCATGCCAAACCCAAATTCTGTTTTATATTTTAAAATAGTAAAAGTAGCTAATGAGTTCAAGACCCTTTTTCTCCTTTAACCACATTCATATTCCTTCTCTGATATTTTAATGAAGAAGACCTGCCCATTGTGTTAACTTACAATTCAGACCTTAGGTATTTTGATCAAATACATGAGCTTATCTTTGGTATTTCTGGACTTGTGATTCTCCCTCTTTTTTAAAAAAAAAAAAATGTTCTCTCAGTATATATCAAATTTTCCTAGTGTCTTCTTTTCTTAGAAAAGGAAGCTGAAATCATTCACCTTTAAATATAATTAATAATTACCTAAAGTGCTATATACTTTAGGCATTATTCATTTTAATGAGATCAAAAATTTCAAGTAAAAGTATATATCCTCTCAGCCATCAGTTGGTAGATGGGGTAAATACTTCTGATATCAAGTATTATCCCTTTCCTTCTGAACTTATAGACTATTGTTTACTCTGCTTTCAAAAAAACAATACCAGGAAAAATTGCATAATCAAGCTAATTAATAATTCGTTAAAGTAGTTGGCATTTGCAGATGTCCAATTTAGGTCTCTTTGTCAGATAATCCTTTCAAAAATGTATTCTGATTCTTATACACAGGATATGTGAATTACTTTTATTGAAAGATCCAGCCATGTCAGAAATATATGGAATAAAACATTTTAAGTTTTATTAAAATCTCCCTACTTTTCTCTCATCCATGGATAATTTGATATTCAAATTTGAGTACATTTCCAGTATATTTACTTGCATGAAATCTTTTACAAATTTTTAAAATATGAATTGGAACATACTTTTCATACAGCTCTGCAACTTTTTCATATTAAAAATGTTTTGGAGATCTGTCCATGTTATAAAGTTGCCCAGTATTCATATTAAGGATGTGCATAAATCTTTTTAACAACTTCTCTGAGGCAGGTGTTAAAATACAACCAAAGACCACTACAAATATACATGTAGTCAAAAAACAGAAACAAAACACAAAAAACAAAAAGAAAAGAAAAAGAAAAAAAAGAAAAAATAAAGACAGGAAAAAAAGATAGATTTACTGAACTTGTTGCAGCTAGAGAGGATGTACCTGAGAGCATTGGTAGGTTATTTTTAAATGAAGGGATAGGCTTATTGTTTTTAGATGTTTAATTGTTGAAAATATATGAAATGATCATATAATATCTTTTTGTAGATTATAATATATATATATATATATACATTCATGCACACTTACATATATATATGTGAATTACTTTATTATGCTATTCTTCAGATGTCCTTTTTTGTCTACTTGATTACTGTGTTTCATTTTTAGTTCATTTATTTCCTCCTGTAGGTGGCTTACTTCTTGAATATATTAAACTCAGTAGCATTGCCGGGCAATGTCATAATGCTGATTGTTAGGGCATAAATATTTCCAGGAGATTGTATTCCCTTTGACATGCACATTAATTTTTTTTTCTTTTTTTTTTTTTTTTTAAGATTTTATTTATTTGCGAGAGAGAGAATGAGAGACAGAGAGCATGAGAGGGAGGAAGGTCAGAGGGAGAAGCAGACTCCCTGCCGAGCAGGGAGCCCGATGTGGGACTCGATCCTGGGACTCCAGGATCATGACCTGAGCCGAAGGCAGTCGCCCAACCAACTGAGCCACCCAGGCGCCCCAGTTTTTTTTTTTTTCTTTATTTCAGAAAATATTTTTTTCTCTTCTATCTTTGAAAATTTTATCTGTTCCAACTTTTCCATTATTCTAATTTGCAGTTCACAGATTTGTGAATCTATGTTTTTTTAAGTGGTTTAGCCAATTATTTAATCTAGCTGAGCAATTGTATATAGTGAAAGTTAGGTTCTGTTCTTTTTAATAAGTATATTGATAATTTACTTTTCAGGCTCTCTTGTGCTTTCTAAAATGCTGTTAAAATAATGAATGGATGGTATTGATAATCCTAGTTTGAGTAGCATTATTCTTATTTGGGGGGTAATAATGTTTCCCTTCTAGATTTCTTTGGATAACCTTTATTTTATCCTATTTGCTTTCACTTCTAAATTTAAAATCAGAAATTGGTGTTGCCATTTTTTTATTTACCTATTTATTTTTCTCCTTTAATCAGTAATGTCAAAAGTTTTACTAATGCATTTCTTAGTATTACGAACACTAATAGTATAACCTTCCATATATTCTGAGTTTACTATATTGATTATGGTGCGTTATTCTTTAAGTATACCTATATTTAATTTATTAATATTTTATTTTTATTTGTAAATGTGGGAATAGTCAAATATTTTGTTTTATGATGGTATATTTAACAGCTTTTGCAATCTTTCCATCTTATTTTCTGTTCTGAATGTATTCATAGACATAGGGATTATCTGTTCATTTTGAGTTCAGTGAAATCCATTTGTAACTTTACTTGGGCCAGTTTCTTTATAAAGGAAAAGTCTTTTTGCTTTCTTTAATGGTTATACAACTATTCAGGTTAGATGTTAGTGATTTTTTTCTCTTTCTTTTTGAAGTTCAGAAATTTTACTAGTATGTGGCTTAGTAGTGATGATCCCAGATCATCTTTTCTGAGACATGATGTCATGTTCCAATGCATATATTCAGGTCAGCTTTTATTTCCGGAAATGAAAAAAAATAATATTAAAAAAACTTTATTTAAAAGTATTTTAAAATTTCATTTGTTCCATGTTCTTCCTCAGCTATCACTTTCTTTTGAGTCTTTGTTTATTTTGACTTTTATTAATAAGCTCTCCTTCCTCCATGTGATCCTGTGTCTTTTTTGTTTTTTGTTTTTTTTTATTGCCTCACAGTTCTGGAAGCTAGGTGTCTGAGAACAAGGTGTCTGCAGAGCCATGCTCTCTCTGAGACTCTGGGTAGAATTCTTCCCTGCTTCTTCTTCTTAGCTATTGTCAGTGGTGGGCAGTCCTTGGAATTCCTTGGCTTGGAGCTGCATCAGTTCAATTTCTGCCTCCATCTTCACATGGAGTTCTTCCTGAATGTCTTCACATCATCTTCCCTCTGTGTGTGTCTGTGTCCAAATTTCCCCTTTTTGTAAGGATATCACTCATATTACATTAGGGCCCACCTTGACTTCATTTTAAACTTGATTACCTTTTAAAGACTTTATTTCCAAATAAGGTCACATTGCAAGGTACTGGCAGTTAGTACTTCTCTGTATCTTTTTTGGGAATACAATTCAACCCATACCACACATCACAGTTGACCTTAAAAAAAGGGAGAATATACACTAACACTAATCACACGAGCCTTTAAAAGCAGATTACAATATCTATAATTGTTGTATCTTCCTGGTGGATTTTCCCTTTCATCATCCCATGGTGTCATTTTTCATTTCTTGAGACAGTTTTTGACTTAAAGTCTATTTTGTCTGATGTATCCCTTCTTTCTTTTGGTTACCATTGTGTATATCTTTTTCTTTTACTTTCAGAATATTTGTGCCCTTATATTTAAAGTAAGTTTCTTGTAGAAAGCATATAGTTGGATGTTATTATTACTTTTTAAAATCTATTCAGCCATTCTGTCTTAGAATTGGGGAATGAAGTCCATTTAGACTTAAAGTAATATTGCTAGAGAAGGATTTACTATCTTAATTGTGTTGTTTTTGTTAGTCTCATTGTTCTTTTATCTTTCCCTATCTTGCTTCTGTGTTTTGTTGACATTTTAAAAATTGACACCTTTTGATTATTTTCTTTTTTTATTTCGTGTAACTTGTATAGGTATTTGGTATGTGTATGTTGTTACCTTTGGGCTTACATAAATGTCTTATAGTTAAAACGGTCTATTTTAAACTGATAACAACTTAAGTTCCATCACTTACAAACTCTATACCTTTTCCCTTTTCTGTTTTCTGCTGTTATTGCCACAACTTATATCAATTCATATTGTGTGTCTTTTAACGTATTTTTGAATTATAGTTATTTTTAACTTTGTACATTTTTAACATTGTTAACTTTTGTATAGTTTTAACATCGTTAACTTTTGTACTAAGATTAAAAGTATTTACCCACCACCATTACAGTAATACAGTGTTCTTTGTATATATTAACTTTACCCACGAATTTCATACTTTCTTATGTTATCCTGTTGCTGTTTAATGCCCTTTCATTTCAACTTGAAGAGTTCCCTTTAGCATTTCTTATAAGATTGATCTAGTGTTGATGAATTCCCTCAGCTTTTGTTTTTCTGGGACATTCTCCTTCATTTTTGAAGGACAGTTTTGCCAGGCATAGTATTCTTTATTGATGTTTTTTTTTTTTTAATTTATTATTATTTTTTTTCTATTTCAGCACTTTGCATATATCATTCCACTCTCTCCTGGCCTACAAGATTTTGAAAAATCCATTTACTGTCTTATGGAGAGTCTCCCTTGTTTGTGACAAATTGCTCTTTTTGTCCCCTGGCTTCAAAATTCTCTTTTTGTCTTTTGACAATGATTATGATGCATCTTGGTGTGTATTTCTTCCAATTCATTATATTTTGAATCCTTTGACCTTCCTGGATCTGGATGTTCATTTTCCTTACCTGGATTTGGCAGATTTTCAGCCATTATTTCTTTGAATAAGGATTAAGGAACTTTCTGGTCCTTTCTGTTTCTCTTTTCCTTCTGAGACTCCCATAATGCCTACTTTTGTCTTTTAATGGTGTCCTGTAAGTTCCTTAAGCTCTCTTTACTTTTTCTTTTAAAATTTTTACTCCTCTGACTGAACTGTTCACAATGACCTGTCTTTAAGTTTAGCAATTGTTTCATCTGCCTAGTAGAGCCTGTTGTTGAACCTCTTTGGTGAATTTTTCAATTTACTCATTGTGTTCTTTAGCTCTATGATTTCTGTTTGATCTCTTTTTATATTTTCTATTCTTAAATTTTTACTTTGTTCATGCATTATTCTCTTGACTTCAGTGAGCATCTTTATGACAGTTATTTTAAATTTTCTGTCAGGTAAATCATATAACTCCATTTTATTAGGATCAGTTCATTGAGACTT
This sequence comes from Phoca vitulina, assembly GCF_004348235.1. NCBI lineage: Eukaryota > Metazoa > Chordata > Mammalia > Carnivora > Phocidae > Phoca > Phoca vitulina. The sequence goes on from NW_022589708.1 coordinate 45,805,691, forward strand.
ACTTTGCTGCTTTGTTTAGGACATCTATGCCTGATTCTTCATTTTACTTTTTTTTTTTAATTTTTTTATTGTTATGTTAATCCCCATACATTTCATCATTAGTTTTAGATGTAGTGTTCCATGATTCATTGTTTGTGCATAACACCCAGTGCTCCATGCAGAACGTGCGCTCTTTAATACCCATCACCAGGCTAACCCATCCTCCCCCACTCTCCTCTAGAACCCTCAGTTTGTTTTTCATAGTCCATCATCTCTCATGGTTCGTCTATCCCTCCGATTTCCCCCCCTTCATTCTTCCCCTCCTGCTATCTTCTTCTTTATTTTTTTTTTCTTAACATATATTGCATTATTTGTTTCAGAGGTACAGATCTGAGATTCAATAGTCTTGCACAATTCACAGCGCTTACCAGAGCACATACCTTCCCCAGTGTCTATCACCCAGTCAGCCCATCCCTCCCACCCCACCACCCACTCCAGCAACCCTCAGTCTGTTTCCTGAGATTAAGAATTCCTCATATCAGTGAGATCATATGATACATGTCTTTCTCTGATTGACTTATTTCGCTCAGCATAACACCCTCCAGTTCCATCCATGTCGTTGCAAATGGCAAGATCTCATTCCTTTTGATAGCTGCATAATATTCCATTGTATATATATACCACTTCTTCTTTATCCGTTCATCTGTCGATGGACATTTTGGCTCTTTCCACAGTTTGGATATTGTGGACATTGCTGCTATAAACATCAGGGTGCACGTACCCTTTCGGATCCCTACTTTTGTATCTTTGGGGAAATACCCAGTAGTGCAATTGCTGGATCATATGGTAGCTCTATTTTCAACTTTTTGAGGAACCTCCATACTGTTTTCCAGAGTGGCTGCACCAGCTTGCATTCCCAACAACAGTGTAGGAGGGTTCCCCTTTCTCCGCATCCCCACCAACATCTGTCATTTCCTGACTTGTTAATTTTAGCCATTCTGACTGGTGTGAGGTGGTATCTCATTGAGGTTTTGATTTGGATTTCCCTGATGCCGAGCGATGTTGAGCACTTTTTCATGGGTCTGTTGGCCATTTGGATGTCTTCTTTGGAAAAATGTCTGTTCATGTCTTCTGCCCATTTCTTGATTGGATTCTTTGTTCTTTGGGTGTTGAGTTTGGTAAGTTCTTTATAGATTTTGGATACTAGCCCTTTATCTGATATGTCATTTGCAAATATCTTCTCCGATTCTGTCGGTTGTCTTTTGGTTTTGTTGACTGTTTCTTTTGCTGTGCAAAAGCTTTTTATCTTGATGAAGTCCCAATAGTTCATTTTTGCCCTTGCTTCCCTTGCCTTTGGTGATGTTTCTAGGAAGAAGTTGCTGCGGCTGAGGCCGAAGAGGTTGCTGCCTTTGTTCTCCTTTAGGATTTTGATGGACTCCTGTCTGACATTTAGGTCTTTCAACCATCTGGAGTCTATTTTTGTGTGTGGTGTAAGGAAATGGTCCAGTTTCATTCTTCTGCATGTGGCTATCCATTTTTCCCAACACCATTTGTTGAAGAGACTGTCTTTTTTCCATTGGACATTCTTTCCTGCTTTGTCAAAGATTAGTTGATCAGAGAGTTGAGGGTCCATTTCTGGGCTCTCTGTTCTGTTCCATTGATCTATGTGTCTGTTTTTGTGCCAGTACCATACTGTCTTGATGATGACAGCTTTGTAATAGAGCTGGAAGTCTGGAATTGTGATGCCACCAGCTTTGCTTTTCTTTTTCAATATTCTTCTGGCTATTCGGGGTCTTTTCTGGTTCCATACAAATTTTAGGATTATTTGTTCCATTTCTTTGAAAAAAGTGGATGGTATTTTGATGGGGATTGCATTGAATGTGTAGATTGCTCTAGGTAGCATTGACATCTTCACAATATTTGTTCTTCCAATCCATGAGCATGGAACGTTTTTCCATTTCTTTGTGTCTTCCTCAATTTCTTTCATGAGTATTTTATAGTTTTCTGAGTACAGATCCTTTGCCTCTTTGGTTAGATTTATTCCTAGGTATCTTATGGTTTTGGGTGCAATTGTAAATGGTATCGACTCCTTAATTTCTCTTTCTTCTGTCTTGTTGTTGGTGTATAGGAATGCCACTGACTTCTGTGCATTGATTTTATATCCTGCCACTTTACGGAATTCCTGTATTAGTTCTAGCAGTTTTGGGGTGGAGTCTTTGGGGTTTTCCACATAAAGTATCATATCATCTGCAAAGAGTGAGAGTTTGACTTCTTCTTTGCCGATTTGGATGCCTTTGATATCTTTTGGTTGTCTGATTGCTGTGGCTAGGACTTCTAATACTATGTTGAATAGCAGTGGTGATAGTGGACATCCCTGCCGCGTTCCTGACTTAGGGGAAAAGCTCTCAGTTTTTTCCCATTGGGAATGATATTCCCTGTAGGTTTTTCATAGATGGCTTTTATGATATTGAGGTATGTACCCTCTATCCCTATACTCTGAAGAGTTTTGATCAAGAAAGGATGCTGTACTTTGTCAAATGCTTTTTCTGCATCTATTGAGAGGATTATATGGTTCTTGTACTTTCTTTTGTTAATGTATTATATCATGTTGATTGATTTGCGGATGTTGAACCAACCTTGCAGCCCAGGGATAAGTCCCACTTGGTCGTGGTGAATAATCCTTTTAATGTACTGTTGGATCCTATTGGCTAGCATTTTGGTGAGAATTTTTACATCCATGTTCATCAAGGATATTGGTCTGTAGTTCTCCTTTTTGATGGGGTCTTTGTCTGGTTTTGGGATCAAGGTAATGCTGGCCTCATAAAATGAGTTTGGAAGTTTTCCTTCCATTTCTATTTTTTGGAACAGTTTCAGAAGGATAGGTATTAATTCTTCTTGAAATGTTTGGTAGAATTCCCCTGGGAAGCCATCTGGCCCTGGGCTTTTGTGTTTTGGGAGATTTTTGATGACTGCTTCAATTTCCTTAGTGGTTATAGGTCTGTTCAGGTTTTCTATTTCTTCCTGGTTCAGTTTTGGTAGTTGATACATCTCTAGGAATGCATCCATTTCTTCCAGGTTATCTAATTTGCTGGCATAGAGTTGCTCATAATATGTTGTTATAATTGTTTGTATTTCTTTGGTGTTGGTTGGGATCTCTCCTCTTTCATTCATGATTTTGTTGATTTGGGTCATTTCTCCTTTCTTTTTGATGAGTCTGGCCAGGGGTTTATCAATCTTGTTAATTCTTTCAAAGAACCAGCTCCTAGTTTCGTTGATCGGTTCTACTGTTCTTTTAGTTTCTATTTCATTGATTTCTGCTCTGATCTTTATTATTTCTCTTCTCCTGCTGGGTTTAGGCTTGATTTGCTGTTCTTTCTCCAGCTCCTTTAGGTGTAGGGTTAGGTTGTGTACTTGAGACCTTTCTTGTTTCTTGAGAAAGGCTTGTATTGCTATATACTTTCCTCTTAGGACCACCTTTGCTGCATCCCAAAGGCTTTGAACAGTTGTGTTTTCATTTTCATTGGTTTCCATGAATTTTTTTAATTCTTCTTTAATTTCCTGGTTGACCCATTCGTTCTTTAGTAGGATGCTCTTTAGCCTCCATGTATTTGAGTTCTTTCCGACTTTCCTCTTGTGATTGAGTTCTAGTTTCAAAGCATTGTGGTCTGAAAATAGGCAGGGAATGATCCCAAATTTTGGTACCGTTTGAGACCTGATTTGTGACCTAGGATGTGATCAATTCTGGAGAATGTTCCATGGGCACTAGAGAAGAATGTGTATTCTGTTGCTTTGGGATGGAATGTTCTGAATACATCTGTGAAGTCCATTTGGTCCAGTGTGTCATTTAAAGTCTTTATTTCCTTGTTGATCTTTTGCTTAGATGATCTGTCCATTTCAGTGAGGGGGGTGTTAAAGTCCCCCACTATTATTGTATTGTTGTCAATGTGTTTCTTTGCTTTTGTTATTAATTGCCTTATATAATTGGCTGCTCCCATGTTAGGGGCATAGATATTTACAATTGTTAGATCTTCTTGTTGGATAGACCCTTTAAGTAGGATATAGTGTCCTTCCTCATCTCTTATTACAGTCTTTAGTTTAAAATTTAATTTGTCTGATAAAAGGATTGCCACACCAGCTTTCTTTTGGTGTCCATTAGCATGGTAAATGGTTTTCCACCCCCTCACTTTCAATCTGGGGTTGTCTTTGGGTCTAAAATGAGTCTTTTGCAGACAGCATATCGATGGGTCTTGTTTTTTAATCCAATCTGATAGCCTGTGTCTTCTGATTGGGGCATTTAGCCCATTTACATTAAGGGTAACTATTGAAAGATATGAATTTACTGCCATTGTATTGCCTGTAAGGTGACTGTTACTGTATATTGTCTGTGTTCCTTTCTGGTCTATGTTGCTTTTAGGCTCTCTCTTTGCTTAGAGGACCCCTTTCAAGATTTCTTGTAGGGCTGGTTTCATGTTTGCAAATTCCTTTAGTTTTTGTTTGTCCTGGAAGCTTTTTATCTCTCCTTCTATTTTCAATGACAGCCTAGCTGGATATAGTATTCTTGGTTGCATATTTTTCTCATTTAGTGCTCTGAATATATCCTGCCAGTCCTTTCTGGCCTGCCTTGTCTCTGTGGGTAGGTCTGTTGCCAATCTAATGTTTCTCCCATTTTAGGTTACATATCTCTTCTCCTGAGCTGCTTTCAGGATTTTCTCTTTATCTCTGAGACTCGTAAGTTTTACTATTAGATGTTGGGGTGTTGACCTATTTTTATTGATTTTGAGAGGGGTTCTCTGTGCTTCCTGGATTTTGATGCCTGTTTCCTTCCCCAAATTAGGGAAGTTCTCTGCTATAATTTGCTCCATTATACCTTCTGCCCCTCTCTCTCTTTCTTCTTCTTCTGGGATCCCAATTATTCTAATGTTGTTTCATCTTATGGTATCGCTTATCTCTCGAATTCTGCCCTCGTGATCCAGTAGTTGTTTATCTCTCTTTTTCTCAGCTTCTTTATTGTCCATCATTTGGTCTTCTATATCACTACTTCTCTCTTCTGCCTCATTTATCCTAGCAGTTAGCGCCCCCATATTTGATTGCACCTCATTAATAGCCTTTTTGATTTCTACTGGTTATATTTTAGTTCTTTTACTTCTCCAGAAAGGGTTTCTCTAATAACTTCCATGTTTTTTTCAAGCCCAGCTAGTATCTTTAAAGTGATGATTCTGAACTCTAGATCCGACATCATACTAATGTCCGTATTGAGTAGGTCCCTGGCAGTCGGTACTACCTCTTGTTCTTTTTGTTGAGGTGATTTTTTCTGTCTTGTCATTTTGTCCAGAGGAGAATAGATTAATGAGAGAACAAAATGCTAACAGGGTCACAACGTCCCCAGAAAATATACTCTAAACAAATCAGAAAAGACCTGAAGCAGTGGGAAAAGAAAGGGAAAGAGAGAAAAAAGGGAAAAAAAAAAAGAAAAAGATAAAGATAAAAACAAACAAAAACAGAACAAAACAAAACAAAACCAGAATATGATCAGATATGATCAGGCTGGTATATAGATCAGTGCCACACACATAGATTTTGGGTGTATTTTGGTTAGAAGAAAGTGCCTCCCAAAATTTTAAAGAAAGAAAAATTTATATATGTACAAAAATAAGGGTTGATATGATGAAGGGATGGAATATGACTGTAAAGATGGAAATTATAAAAAATTCTATAAAAGGAATTGATAAGTTGTTTGAAAAAAGAAAGAAGAGGATTTAAAAAAAAAAAAGAAAAAGGAGAGAATGTGATCAGGCAGGGGAGTAGAAAAAAACCATACACTAGAGATTTAGGGTATATTTTGATCTGTTAGAAGAAACTATCTCAAAATTTTAAAGAGAGAACAACTTATATATATATGCCAAAAATACGGGTAACTACTATGAAGGGATAGAATATGACTCTAAAAATGAAAAATAAAAATGTTTTTTTAAAAAAGGGATTGATAAGATGTTGGTTGAAAAAGGGAAAAAGAAAAATTCAAAAAAAAAAAAGTTAAAAAAAAATTAACTTTGAAAGACTACAGAATCATGGTAAAAAAGCCATGGATTCTATGTGTAGTATTCCCCTAGTGCTGGGGTTCTGCCGTTCTCATTGATCGGTAAACTTGGTCTTGGCTGGCTGTTCTCGCTGATCTTCTGGGGCAGGGGCCTGTTGCCATGGTTCCCAAATGTCTTTGCTGGAGGTGGAATTGCCCTGCCCTTGCCGGTCCGGGCTAAGTAATCTGCTCCGGGTTGCTCTCCGGAGCTTTTGTTCCCTGCAAGCTTTCCGTACAGCTTTGGAGGCGGAGAGTGTAAATGGCGGCCTCTCAATCCCCACCCTGGAGGAGCCGAGAACTTGGGGCCCCGCTCCTCAGTGAGGCCCCAGAGAAAAGCCGTCAGTCACTCCCGTCTCCCCGGTCTCCAGCCTCACTCTGTGCTCACCTGGCCTGTGACTGCGCATTTCTATCTCTGGCACCCGACCCCGTGTGGAGTCTCCAAACCCCGCAGATCTCTGCGGTGCACTGCCGCGCCTCTCCTCCCCGGGGAAGAAGGTGAGTCTCCCCGGATCTGCCGCTTGTTGGGTCCCTTCTGGAGGAGCAGTGGCCCGACTGTGCTGCGGATCACGGTTTATGGCAACCCCGGGCTGGGAGCCCGTGCCTGGGCTCCGTCTCTGCAGCCGGCTTCCCCGCTCCAATACCTGGGAGCTCTGCCGCACTCAGGCACCCCCCGTCTTTCTGTGACCCTGAGGGTCCTGAGACCACACTGTCCCACGAGGGTTCCACCCCCCGCTTAGCCACCGGAGTGATGTCCCTCAGCGGAGCGGACTTCTAAAAGTTCCGATTTTGTGCCCGGAGGCTCTATCACTTGCCAGAAGCGGCCGACGGAGGCCCCTCCCCCGCCGTCTATCCTCCCGAATATCGCCTCAGATTCACTGCTCCGCACGTCCTACCTTCCAGAAAGTGGTCGCTTTTCTGTTCAGAGAGTTGTTGCTATTCTTTTCTTTGATCTCCTGTTGAGTTTGTAGGTGTTCAGAACGGTTTGATCCCTATCCAGCTGAATTCCTGGGACCGGAGGAAATCCAGGTCTCCTACTCCTCCGCCATCTTGCTCCACCTGATTCTTCATTTTTCTTGACTCTTGGTGTTGGTGTCTCTACATTAGACAACGGAGGCACCTCTCACAATCTTTACAGACTTGCCTTTTACAGGAGAAGTCTTTAATCAGCGCAGCTAGAGATTCTGGGGGCTTCTGCCAGTTCTTTCCCTTCCCAGGGAGAAGCAGGCAGGGGTGGGTTTTGTTTGTTCAATTTGTGCTAAGCTGGGGGTAGGGGAGGGAAGCTATGGCATCTCTCAGTCCAAACTGCCATCTCCATTCTCTTCCTTGCAGCTAGACTATGATGGACCTATCAGAGCTCTAAGACTAGCAAGATAGATGCCAGTTCTTTGGGAAGCGCCATAGAGGTTGGAGTGTCAGATGAATGGATCAAGTCTTTCCCTCTCCAGAGGAAAGCTTGGAGCTTTTTTGTTTTGTTTTTGTCTGCTTGCTCTGTGGTGAGCAGGGAATGGGGGCAGGACCTATGGTATCTATTGGTCTATGCCACTGACTTCATTCTTTGTCAGGTGGCTAGACTGTGCCTTTCCCATCAGAGATCCTAAACTGGCAAGACAAAAGCCAATACTCTGGGGAATACCTTCAGAAAAGTTGGTCATTGGATGCACAAACCAACCCCTTCTCTCTCCTGAGAAAATCTGGATGTTGGGGGTCTCTTCCTGATTGTATGACACTATGTCAGGGGTGTGAATTCTGGTGAGAGTGTGTCTTAAATCTTCCTAATGGCTTTGGTGAGTCTGGTCTGACATATGCCTGAGGTACAGGAACTTGTCAGTTTCTGGATTTCTCACAAAATCTTCATACATTTTTGCTGGATTGGCATGTTTGTGTAAGGAAGGAGAGTACAGGTTTTCCTGCTATACCATCTTGTTTCAGCTGTGTCTTTCTCTTCTCTGCTGCTTATGGTAGAATCTTCATTTCTATGACAGTTTACTTTTACTCATTTTTTTCCTCATCTCTACTGAGTCATGTTTTTACTTATTTTATTTTTGTTGTTTCATGGTATCTTCTCTAAACTCTTCATCTGCTTAGAGAAATTCTTTTTTCTTTTTAATTATTTATTTAAATTCAATCAATTAACATATAATGTATTATGGGTTTCAGAGGTAGAGGTCAGTGATTTATCAGTCTTACATAATACCCAGTGCTCATGATGTCACATGCCCTTCTTAATGTCCCTCACCCACTTCCCCCATCCCCCAACTCCTTCTCCTCCAGCAGCCCTCAGTTTGTTTCCTATGATTAAGAGTCTCTTATTTTTTGTCTCCCTCTCTGGTTTCATCTTGTTTTATTTTTTCCTCTCTTCCCGTATGATCCTCTCTTTTGTTTCTTAAATTCCACACATCAGTGAGATCATATGATAATTATTGTCCTCTGATTGACTTATTTTGCTTAGCATAACACCCTCTGGTTCCATCCATATCATTGCAAATGGCAAGATTTCATTTTTTGATGGTTGCATAATATTCCATTGTGTGTGTGTGTGTGTGTGTGTGTGTGTGTACGTGTACACACCACATCTTCTATCTGTTCATCTGTCTATGGACAATTCATTTATCAATGGACATCTGGGCTCTTTCCATAGCTTGGCTCTTGTGGACATTGCTACTATAAACATTGGGGTGCCCCTTCAGATCACTACATTTGTATCTTTGGGGTAGATACCCAGTAGCGCAATTGCTGGGTCATAGGGTAGCTCTATTTTCAACTTTTTGAGGAACCTCCATACTGTTTTCCAGAGTGGCTGCACCACCTTGCATTCCTACCAACGGTGTAAGAGGGTTCCCCTCTCTCCACATCCCCACCAACATCTGTCATTTCCTGACTTGTTAATTTTAGCCATTCTGAAGGGTGTGAGGTGGTATCTCATTGTAGTTTTGATTTGTATTTCCCTGATGCTGAGTGATGTTTAGCATTTTTTCATATATCTGTATGTCTTCTTTGGAGAAATATCTGTTCATGTCTTCTGCCCATTTCTTGACTGGATTATTTGTTCTTTGGGTATTGAGTTTGATAAGTTCTTTCTATATTTTGGATACTAGCCCTTTATCTGATATGTCATTAGCAAATATCTTCCCCCATTCTGTCAGTTGTGTTTTGGTTTTGTCAACTGTTTCCTTTGCTGGGCAAAAGCTTTTTATCTTGATGAAGTCCCAGTAGTTCATTTTTGCCTTTATTTCCCTTGCCTTTGGAGATGTGTCTAGCAAGAAGTTGCTGTGGCTGAGGTCGAAGATGTTGCTGTCTGTGTTCTCCTTTAGGATTTTGATGGATTCCCATGTTACATTTAGGTCTTTCATCCATTTTGAGTCTATTTTTCTGCATGGTGTAAGGAAGTGGTCCAGTTTCATTCTTCTGCATGTGGCTGTCCAATTTTCCCAACACCATTTGTTGAAGAGACTGTCTTTTTTCCATTGGACATTCTTTCCTGCTTTGTCGAAGATTAGTTGACCATAGAGTTGAGGGTCCATTTCTGGGCTCTCTGTTCTGTTCCATTGATCTATGTGTCTGTTTTTGTGCCAATACCATACTGTCTTGACGGTTACAGCTTTGTAATAGAGCTTGAAGTCCGGCGTTGTGATGCCACCAGTTTTGGTTTTCTTTTTCAACATTCTTTTGGCTATTTGGGGTCTTTTCTGGCTCCACACAAATTTTAGGATTATTTGTTCCAGCTCTGTGAAAAAAGTTGATGGTATTTTGAAAGGGATTGCAGTGTATGTATAGATTGCTCTAGGTAGCTTAGACATTTTCACAATATTTGTTCTTCCAATCCGTGAGCCTAGAACGTTTTTCCGTTTCTTTGTGTCTTCCTGAATTTCTTTCATGAGTGTTCTATAGTTTTCAGAGTACAGATTCTTTTCCTCTTTGGTTAAGTTTTTTCCTCGGTATCTTATGGTTTTGGGTGCAGTTGTAAATGGGATCGACTCCTTAATTTCTCTTTCTTCTTTGTCATTGTTAGTGTATAGGAATGCAGCTGATTTCTGTGCATTGATTTTATATCCTGCCACATTGCTGAATTCCTGTATGAGTTCTAGCAGTTTTGGGGTGGAGTCCCTTAGGTTTTTCACATAGAATATCGTGTCATCTGCAAAGAGTGAGAGTTTGACTTTTTCTTTGCTGATTCAAATGCCTTTTATTTCTTTTTGTTGTCTGATTGCTGAGGCTAGGACTTCTAGTAGTATGTTGAACAGCAGAGGTGATAGTGGACATCCCTGACGTGTTCTTGACCTTAGGGGACGTGCTCTCGGTTTTTCCTCATTGAGAATGATATTTGCTGTGGGCTTTTTGTATATGGCTTTTATGATACTGAGGTACGTACCCTCTATCCCTGCACTCTGAAGAGTTTTAATCAAGAAAGGTTGCTGGCCTTTGTCAAATGCTTTTTCTGCATCTATTGAGAGGATTATATGGTTCTTGTTCTTTCTTTTATTAATGTATTGTATCACACTGATTGATTTGTGGATGCTGAACCAACCTTGCAGCCCAGGAATAAATCCCACTTGGTCGTGGTGAATAATCCTTTTAATGTACTGTTGGATCCTATTGGCTAGTATTTTGGTGAGAATTTTTGCATCTGTGTTCATCAGGGATATTGGTCTGTAGTTCTCCTTTTTGATGGTTTTGGGATTAAGGTAATGCTGGCCTCATAAAATGAGTTTGGAAGTTTTCCTTCCATTTCTATTTTTTGGAACAGTTTCAGAAGAATAGGTATAATTCTTCTTTAAATGTTTGGTAGAATTCCCCTGGGAAGCCATCTGGCCCTGGGCTTTTGTTTGTTGGGAGATTTTTGATTACTGCTTCAATTTCCTTACTGGTTATGGGTCTGTTCAGGTTTTCTCTTTCTTCCTGTTTTAGTTTTGGTAGTTTCTATGTCTCTAGGAATGTATCCATTTCTTCCAGAGAGAAATTCTTTTTTTTTTTTTTTTAAGGTATCTTGTTATTTAAAATATTAATTTGTCATGCTGTATTCAACACAATTTTCATCTCTTCCATGGCAATAAATTTTTCTTGTGTTAACTCACCTGGAATTTGCTTTTTTGTACCACTTGTAGTTTTCTCTTGTGCTATAACTAAAGACTCTGTGCTTTTCTTTTTAAATTTTACACATTTTATTGAAGTAAATTCTTGAACTAATGTTTGCAGGAGGATCACTTGGCGATCAGGGTAGAGCCATGTTTCATACTACCAGGTATTGTTTTCTGGTTTATAGTGAGGTTTATTTTGTAGCAGGGTTAAGTGTGAGTAAATTCTTTTTGGTTCTTGTTTTCGGCTGGCCCACAGAGATTAGCCGCTATAGGGCTGCCAGCAATGCAGAATATCTCCCTTTTGCTCTGCCTTGCTGACAGTCAGCTTTCTGTAAATATGTCTTGCCACTGCAATTCCTCAGTCAAGTTGACCTCCTTGGCATCAGCTTGTTGCCCATCAAGGTCCAGGAAGCTTCCTGCCACCAGTTTGGTCTTTTTGTATAAAGAATAAATTGCTGGGTTTCTCTTAATAGTATGTGCCACCTACTTTGGAAAACTATACTTTTCTAGCTTTATCTGAGGTCTACAACTGCAGTATCCTCTTGCAGCATCTTTTTGCTCTCTTCTTTGACCTTCATTTTGTTTAGGGTTATAGATACCTTCTGGCTTCACAAAGATTGAAGTTTATCTTCCTGTTATATTTTGTGTCACATTGTGATATCTAAGGAGAAAAAGAAATTCAGTCTTTGTTTTATTATCTTAAAATAGGAAATTAAAATTTTAAATTTTAAGAAATGTATTTAATATACCTTGCTCTGGAAATAATGTATTTAAGTAATTCTCTAAACACTGGATATGTAGATTATGTGCAGTTATTTCCTTTCCTACATCACATTCTGATGAATTACTTGCTACTTAAATTTCTAAAAATTGAATTGTAAAATTAAGGCCATGAATACTTAAGAATCAATACAGATTGACAAATTGTGAAAAATATGCACCAGTTTATGCTTTTACCAAAAGTATGTAAAAGATCCATAATCTCCATTCCTTCATGTACACTGAGTATTATTATATATTATAATATATTTCCTAATTTCAAATAAAAATGCTCCCTTGGATTTTGATTTGCATTCCTTTAATTACAAAAAAGATAAAGAAATTTTTCATATTTTAGTGGATTATTTATATTTTTCTTTGGGGAATTGTCATTTTAAATCTTTTGTCATCATTTTTCTTTTCCATTTTTTATCTATAACATTTTAAGATCTTTTCTATTAAGAATATTAATACTTTGCCATCTATATTGTAAGTATTTTTTCACAAGGGTTATCATTTACATCTGAATTTTGTTTATATTCATTATTTAGTTTTTAAAAACTTAGATGTATTCATCTTTCTCTTTAACATTCTTGTATTGATTTTATGCTGAGATAAATCATCATTGATGAAAATTAAATGGGCTCTTATATATGTTTTTTTCCAGTAAGTTTATGGTGTTCTTTTAAACCACTTATGTCTTTAACTCATCTGACTTAAACATTATCAGTCTTTATGCATCTGTAGTATTTATTTAACCTACTAACAATTATAAGTTGTGTTCATATTTCATAGCCTGAAAACAGAAAATTCTTCCACCTTAATTGTTATATATTACATATCCTAATAATTGTAGTTGTATTTCATCCTTTCACTAGATTACAAACAAAAACATGAACAAATAAAAACTCAAAAGCAAATAAAGTTTTCACCAAGTAATGTTTTTTCCTTAAAATACTAATTTCAGCATCCATATTTTGATATTGACTTTTTAAATGCATTTATGCTACAATTCATTGACATAAATTCAAAAGCAAAGCATTCTAATATTGTTTCAACCTTCTTGGCCACGTGCTGGTTTTCCTCACTGCAGTTACTTCCTTCTTTATTGTCTATTCTGCTCCACCAGTTTTAGCAGATACATGTGGATCGTCAGACTCACTGCTTTTCCACTGACATTAACAATGCTTATAGATCTGATGTGATTGCTTATCTATAAACTGGTAAAAATGTCCTGTACATTCTATATAACATAGACCTAGCTTTAAAATATTCACCCAGCAAAAGTGACTTCAAAAAGACATTACATTCTGACTTAGTGCAATCAGGAGGAAGAAATTCACAGTTAAGGATCAAACTTGCAAAACTCAAACACAATAGAACACTGAGCAGATAGCATTAAGGTGGCACCCCACTGAGACTAGGTACAGGAGGCTTTGAGCCTTGACTGTAAACTTGTGTTGACTTTGCACAGAGCCTACATTTTTATTTCATGAGTCTTCTGATGTGAATTTTCTCATTTTACCCCATTTAAATTAATAGGAAACCTTGCTGTGCTATGCCTGAAGCCTCTTGTATATCTGTGTTCAATGGAGCTAAACCTGTGATTCTTTTAATTTATTTTATTTTTAATTTATAGTGCTTGAGGGCATTCCTATGTATTACTCTTTTCAAGATTTTTAAGGCCTTTATGAGAATCTCCCTGAAGAATCATCCTTTCAAAAAGATGATGACTTGTTTCCCCCAAATGCAGGATTTCCTGGAGGTCCTGAGTTGTCCCATTAGATGCTTAGCTGAGATGTAATTATTCCACATTTGAATTTTTTGTAACCTACCTCTGTTCACCCCCCTGCAGACAGATTCCTCTACCATTCCACTTAACCAGCTCCACCACTGTTTCAACCCACTTTTGGCTTATGTGTTAATTATTCAAGCCAGTTATTCAGTGGCTTGATTACATGGCTTATCTTGTCCATCCTTGTGTCTGAAATGTGACTGGGGATTTCTCCCATCAGCTGGGTTTCTTTCTTTCACCAAGCCCTGTCTATTGCCCTGGGCATGCTTTTTCTTCTTTTGCCAAGAAATTCTAGTCATAAATCTTGTCCCCTGTGACTTAACCGTGGTTCTCGTGGCTTCAACTCAGCATTTTAGGCCATTTTGCCTGCCTAATTATTTAAACCATGGTACCAATTCTGCAAACATCAGACTACTAAATTCTTTAAGGGTAGTAATAAATCCTTAAGACATTTTAAAAAATGTTTAACAGTCTGATAGAAATTTCAATTTCGTAAATTTCAGTTCGGTACCCTTTGGCCCAAAGTTCTAATTATTTTCTCTTTGTTTAGAAAAATACAAGACAAAAAGTATTACTTACTGTAATTTAGTATAGAAAAAATTCTAAAAATAAATATTATATTGTGAGTGAAGACAAATATTAAAAGGAGTCCTTATTATATTTTGAAAATGTTTGTATTCACTACTCTCTAGGATCAATAGCGTCACTTATCAGTTTAATTCTAAAATTCATATTTAAGTCAAATGAATTCTCATATGTTGTCTAAGCTATCCTCTGTTTGTTTTTTTTCTTCCTAGCTTTTGAGAAACTGAATTTTGAGGTCTCTTTACTTTTCAGAAGAAGTTACATATCCTTTGGAAAGATCCATGTTTGTCCCTTTGACAGTTGCTTCCCTATTAAAAAATATTATTCTTACAGTTACATGCATGTTTATTTAAGACTCAGGCCAAGGGGATCCTGAAAAGTTGGGAAAGTTAGAGGAGTAAAGAGAATATGTCAAGGACTTTAATAGGTGAAGATCAGATAAGGAAAACAAAGATTGGCTGGTAATCAATTTAAAACAAAAAGATATGAAAGATGTAGGTCAGTGTTTTGATAAACAGTCAGACTGGTACAACCCCCACAGCATTTCTTCCAGTAACAATGAGGAGGTGTCCACTGTGGCTCCTTTTCAGAGCATGGCTGCCTGTGGGAAGCTGGAGGTAATCAGTCAAGCTAAAAGCCATTAGTTAATGGTATTTTTCGATATTATTTATTATATCAATAGTTTTTGATATTATTTATATTTTTGGTTCTAGTTGTCTCTCTTGCATATTTTGCTTTGTTAATTTTTTTTTTCGTGTCACATGGTCCCCTTTAGAGGCTTGATACTCTTGCTATCTGAAAGCCATCACTGAAATTTAAATTTATATTTTTCCTTTATAAACACCTGTAAGTTTGCATTTACTCTGCAGTACTTAGGGGAATACCTTCTATATTAACTGCACATTCCTCCATGTTGCCTGGGTTGAAGATGTATGTTAAAGAAGAGATTTATAAAAACATACTTAGATATTGGACTAGTTATGAACTCTGAAAGTTAAGGCATTAATAGAGACAAAGGGCTCTGGCCCCTACATTTTACCTAGAGCAGAGGGATTCAACTGCAGTAACCTAAAATGATCTTTTACAGTCTTTGTCTTGCCCAGAAAAGACATCCACCATAGTTGTTGGTTCCTGCTTCTTTTTGCCCAAAGACCAAAATTTTCTCACTATAGTAAGGCTTCTTTCCTCATTCCGGTACTAGTTATAGGCATTTTAAGATTTTCACCCATGGCTGAAATATTGAGGTGTATCAGGTATAACTCAAGTGAGATATCAGAGAATGTTATTGAGCAGACACAAGAAGAAAAGCATGAGCTCAATTAACTCATTTTTATTTTCAGTTAAGATCGTGAGCTGTATGTACGTATGTTTTTGTGTTTGTATGTATAATAGTGGCTCATATGAGTGAGAACAAAGGACAAAATCTTTTGTAATTTATCAATAGATATGTCACCTGAGGACCAGAAAGAACTTCTGGCACATCATAGTACATTTGAGGAATTTGTCACCTCAGAGGCAGACTCATTGTTTATGATTGTTGTTAGACAAAGGCAGAAAATCTAAATCTGGACAAAGTTAAAATTCCTGGAACTAAACACTGAGATACTGGGAAATGATTTATGCTGGGAAGAAACTTGGACTGTTATCAATAAATCCTGACAAAGCAGAATACTATGCTATAGATTATAAGGTAGATCTTGCCAAAGTGAATTAACTGGCCCCAAATCTGTAAATAACCATGTTTTCAGAAGACATACACATTTTAAGCAACTTAAGAAACCAAGGACCTAACCTATAAATGGGGAACATTTTCAAAACCTTTGGATAATGAAATTTGCATAAAGAATGGGTTATTTTTACAAGGTCAGACTTACAAGTTTTACCTCTCTAAGTGATTTCCTGATGATTCTCCCAAGTTTTCAAGTCCTCATGGCATTTTTCACGTGGGTGGAGATTTGCTAATGTTACTAACACAAAGTATACCAATTCCACTCATCATTTTCACCGCACAGTTTAGCTCTTCCTCTTGATTTCTTGCTGATGGTTTCCGATACTCATTTTTAGTCACAGAAGCTCAAGACCTCTGAGTGCTCTTTGATATATCTCTGTCTTTTTCCCCATTACCAATGATTCATCAGGGGCTGTCAATTCCTTCTCCTTACTGTTTCACATCGCCATTTCTTCCTGTACATTACCCCAGCCCTAGTTAACAGTCTTATTACTGCTTACCTAAACTACTGCTATAACTCTTCTCCCTGCCTCCAGTCTCACTTCTAATCTACTCATTCTGCATTTGGCTGCCAAATTAATCTTCCTAAAGTACAGCTTTGATTATGTCACCCCTGCTCAATAACCTTCAAATCTCTCTTCTACCAAATAAAGTTCAAACTTTTTAGCCTTTGACATTATGATCTAGGCTTATTTTTATGGATTTAGCGTTAATATTTTTCTCTTGTTGAAACTCTAGAAAAACTGAACAAATCAACATTCTATATCAGGCCTGGAAGCTTCCTTCCACCAAAGGTTTTAATATTTTTTTTCTGCCTGGAATGTTTTTAATGTTGTCTGCTAAAATCCTCATCAGCTCTTCAGGGGGAGCTTTGGCTTTCACTGAAGGATCTTGGAAACACAGGCTAGAGTGTTCTCATGAACACACATGAAGGCCCATAAGGTTTGGAGTAAGACAGAGGTAGGAAGATAAGAGGAGAAAAATGGAGTAGTAGGGGGCTAGAAGCCAGGGGCAAGGAAGTCTGGGAAGTTGGAGAATTCTAAATTTGAATCCGATATTCTAGTTCATTGTGAAGTTATGCTTATAAAGGTAGGATGAGAAAACATATTTAATAGTTTGTTAGTTTAATTTCTAAATATTCAGACATGTGATATGCATGCCTGCATTTATATTCTTTCTCTGGGCCTTAAAAATATGAGAAGCAGATTTGCTTTTTACTCATAAAACCCAAGCACATTTGTCTATCATCTGGCAGATCTTTATTAATATTTGTTGACTGTATGAGGTAGTCTGCTGTTCTTTCTTTGAAATTCCAGAGCATTTATGTATAAATGTATGTCTGTTTCTTATGGTGCTAATCACAGTCCACTTTCTATATCTTGCATTTTGTGTAAGATATTGTCTTGCCATCTACATGGGAATCTCTGTGAGAGAAGTATATGTAATGCTCTAGGTCCTATGTTGCTCACATAGTAATGGAAGTTAGAAAAATTTATTTTATGAAAAGAGAAACCCAGAGTTTGTTTTAGAAGAGAGATTTAGACTCGGGGATTTGAGAGCTGGAGGACACCTCAGAGACAAAGAAAGTGACTCCAGAAGAATTAGATAACTCATCCAGATCTCATGACTATTCGTAGCAGCTGTGGAGCTAGAATTTAAACATTCTGATGTCCTCCTTTCCAAGTACAGGCTATGTTAGCACATTGTGTTAAACATTAATCAGGAATTGTCACTAAGAAAGACATGGCATTAATATCATAAATAACACTGTTCCTTTTCACGAATGCTGAAGTCAACTTGTGAAGTAGAATAAAGATGTTAAGCTTATAAAGACTGAAACTTTCTAGAGGAGCCTAGTTTGTTCACATTCATAATTGACACACATTGAAAATTTAGCCAAATGTGTACCCAGTGTTGACATACAGTTTATCCAGATGACAGAGGGATTATGTTGCAGCAGTTGTCTTCATAAAGATTTAGTATTGATGCCACTTAGAACATCCAACCTGACTATGTTTGTATAGGGTGTTACTTTGAGCAAATATTGTCAGGTTAGGGCTAATTTCTAGGCAGTAAGGCACTAGAAAAAGACTATTTACAACCCCTAAAATCTATTTAAGCATATAAACCATGATACTCTAAAATCTGTTTGAACATATGAATCAGAAAGCCTTTGCCCCCTTGGTGACATATATATATATATACACACATATATATATGTATATATATTTCATATGTTTCAATAACCTTATCTAATGGGTGTGGTGGGGAAACATACTGTTTGAAATTATAATGGTCTGTTAGATGAATCTCAGTACTGGTCCCATAGCACTTTGATAAGTCACTTACTTAGGAAAAGAAAACATAGTCATATTTCATTGTTTCAAGCTATTACCAAAAGAAAATAAGGTTAAAGTGTTTGGCAAGGTATACACATTACTTGTGTTTAGAAAATATTAAGGGAAGGAAACTTGGTGGTTAGAGAGCACAATGTGGCAGTCATTTCCAAGAGGGAAATTTTGTTCTAGCAGGCTTATACTGTGACAGCACTTAGCCTAAGAGTTGCATATATAAACTGAATTTTACTATTTTATTTCTAACACCTTGGTTCAGATATCCCCGCTCCCTGGTAATATTCATACTTAAAGTAATAGGGGGATGGAGTTAGGAGTATTTCTGAAACATGTCGATGAGACTAGAAAGCTAGGTGTCTTGATACCTCACCTGATTGGATACTTTAAAGTCATTCTTGTCTAAGATGAGATTGTGAGGTTGCTCATCTTGAAAAGGAGGATAAACCTTTGTCATCTGTTATTAATTTTGACTGGATGATACCAAAATACATTAAACAACAATAGGAAAAAAAGAAAGGTAGATTACCTAAGGGGGAGTGTTCACATTCGTGACTTCAGTCATTCAGACATGCAGTTTCTCAAGTAAAGTGTCCCTAGGTTGTGCTTAAGTGTGAGGATTTTGAACTTGATATGGCTTGAAACAAGGCTGCTGAAGTGCCATGCTAGGATGGAAGTGACAGTAGAACGGATGCATTTCTAGGGCGTGTTTACAACACACCTTGCCGAGACTGTGGCCAAGGGAAATGGAACAGCGCTCTTGAGGGAGGTGTGGGAGCATTGCCACATATCTCTCTGCTCCCTGGAGTAGCAACCCTGTTCCCAGCTATGTAGCTGCTATCCTGAGGTCCCTCAGCACAGCTTGCTATCTCAGGTATCACACTGTACACCTGCTGGGATGTGGTTACATGAGCCTCAGGAGTCTCCTGCGCAAATCTAGGGAACTACTAATTGTGTCTTTTCCCATCTAACTTAGACACCTGCTTCCTTTTCACTTGGCTGATCTCCACCTATGCCTCGAAACTAATGGCTTCAGTGTGACCTCATCTTTTTCACTTACCCTCCTGATATTGTAATTAAATGATACCCTGGTATGCTCTCTGATACAGCAAAGGATTCCAACTTCAATTTTGGACCTCATTGCTCAGCATTTAGATATCAGGGTACCAAAAGACTTCTCTGTGAGGCAGAACTCAAGGAAATTCAAGTTCAGATGAAATAGCACTGTTCACTTTAATGTCATCAAGTTCTGATTTATTGAATTTCATTATTTGAAAATTAGGTATTGTTATTAAGTAATGGATAATATGCTTCTACGTGTAATTATTTCACATGAAATATGACACAACAGAGAAAATGGAAAAAAAGTGATAAATGCTAACCTGGACATGTAATTATAGCTGTGCCTACGAGTGCTGTCTCTGGCTCTAGACTGCCTGGGTTAGAATATTCTCTCTTCTACTGATTAGCTGTGTGACTTAAGCAAGTAACTTAACATCTTTGTGACACACATCCTCATATGCAAAATGACACTAATAATGGTACATATCCCATGGGGTTTTTATAGGCTTAAATGAGTTGAGATATTTAAAATGACTGGCACATAAAGAATGTTAAATAACCCTTTTAAAAAAATGTTATTTTTTACTCCTTCTAATTACTTATCCTGGTATTTTTTTGTATAAATTAAATTTTGACTACATTTTGTTTTAATTATGTAAAATTATAAACAATTCCATGTGTAACATGTTTTTCTAAACAATAGTTTAAAGAACTAAATAATTTCCAGTTGAACATAGGTGGTGTAATCTAACCATTTTCTGCTTAGCGAAGTTGTTTACTTTGTTGTAGTGTATAATGAGTTGATATATCTCTTTTTAGATAAAATAGTTTTCATAACTATTAGAAGTGGAATAGTGGAAGTGTAGTGTGGAATTGTAGAATAGTGGAAGTATAGAAGTGGAATTTCTGGGTTAAATGGTACGGATATTTTAGAGATCTTTTGAATGTTTGATTTTCTAAAATGTAGCAGCATTTTAAATTTCCACTACACTATATATGATCATTCAAATTTAAATGACACTTAAATAATGCAGTGGGATATAGTTTAATTTCTTTACGTTATTAGTAAGTAGAGGAAGCTTATTTGAAAAATATCTGCCTGTTTTGAATGTATTATGTTCCAAAAAAGGATTGAGCAATATGACAGTCAATGGAATGTTTATATTGAAACTTATGCACGTTACTCAGTTTAAATACTGAGCATTACATTTTTTAGCATGGGGGGCAAAAACTTGAAATTTCGTATAGTCTAATTCTTATTAAATGTTATCTTGGTTTAATGATTTTCTGATATTGTTTTAAAGATTTGTAATTGTGCGTTTCTGGAATTATTTCCTGACTTTCCTACTTTACGACCTGTTTAGTGGTTCCCATTTTCATGCAATTTCTGATTTCTCTTCTTCATTCATTCAACAAATATTTCTTGAGCATCACTGTTGCTAGGTTCTTAGAGTACAGAGATGAATAAGAAACTGTCCTTGTTGCCCTCAAAGAATTTTCAATCTAGTGATGTAGAGAGACAAATGACAAAGGGAGGTGGTCAGTAGAAGGCTGTCTACAGCAGGTGAGCCGAGGCCTGGGAGATAAGAAATCACCTACTTAAAGAGGGTGAGATGGAAGATGTTCAAAAAAGAGGAGATAACATGCCACAACTTCATGTCTTGCAAGGAAAAGTTGTTTTTTTTTTTCTTCTAATATATTCTATTTAAAACCAACAACCGGGCACCTGGGTGGCTCAGTTGGTTAAGCGGCTGCCTTCGGCTCAGGTCATGATCCTGGAGACCCTGGATCGAGTCCCGCATCAGGCTCCCTGCTTGGCAAGGAGTCTGCTTCTCCCTCTGACCCTAACCCCTCTCATGTGCTCTCTCTCATTCTCTCTCTCTCAAATAAATAAATAAAATCTTTAAAAAAAAAACAAAACCCAAAAACCATTTCATAACTGCCAAAATTATGTTAACAGTCCTTACAGGTTCTACTCTGCAGCTTGTGGGGGCTGTGTGATAACAAGTACTTTTAGTCTTGTCTCCTCTCATTGACAAGATTGATGTCCTCAAGTGAAGTCAGAGCAAGCAGGGGACTATTGCCATTGTCCTCTGGTATTGAGATTTCATCTGAAGTCTAATCTCCCAACCCTCAACAAGCCTGTTGTGAATAGCTTCTCCTCTTTCCACCTTTCCAGACCCCACGGGCATTTAAAAGGCATACATCACATAAATGCAAGCACATGAGCTTTATCCCAGGTTTGGAAATTGGTTCTAAGTCTCTATAGCATTTTCTGCCATTATAATCTAGGATAAGCAACATGTCACTCTTGCCCTCTAGTCCCATTTAAAGTTGGCAATTTTAGCAAATAAAAATACAGAAAAAAATTTGAATTTCAGATTAAAAAATGAATAATTTTTTAGCATAAGTATCTTGCTATATTAGGGACATACACTGAAAACTTATCATTGCTTTATTCATTCATCGCTTTATCTGAAATTAAAATTTAACTAGACATCCTCTATTTAATATGGCAATTCTAATCCATTCCTTAGAGCAGAACTCACTCAAACTGCCCATACCATGACTGTTTACTCTTGACTCTACCGTCCAAGAGCTAAATTTTCTATAGAGGAGAACTCCTCCCAAGTGGGAAAGTTTGGATTCATCTAAAGTAGTAGCATGGAGGGGAGAGAGAGTAATGAGAAAATAAAATACAAAGAAAGTATCCCTCGAGAAAGAAAGAACTTCCCCACTTCATTCCTCCCACAGAAGCTCCAGCTTTCTATAAATTGTGCTTTTGAACAATAAAGTGGCTTAAACTAGAGGTTAGTCATATTATCAAAGATACATTTTCTAAGATTCTTTCTCTTATTACAACTGCAAAGTAAGCCAAAACAGACATAGAGGTGAAATGAAAGGTACCTCTTCCCTAGATTGCTTTGTTGATAAGAAAGTGAGAAATAATAGCCTTCAGTATTCCCTCAAGTAGTGCTGCCCTGCTAAAGTGTAATATCTGGGACTCACATGACTTAGGATATAGGCAGGCAGCATGTGTAAGGCCCTAGAATATTCATTTTGACCTCTTGCAGAGTGTAATTGGTGAGAGAAGTGGGATTCACAGTTATAGAGTCTTTGCCAGTGACAAGTTCCAGGGTGGCCTAAATCACAGAGGTGGAACCATATACCAAAGACCAAGAGAACAAAGTCAGACAGGAATCAAAGTATGGCATTATGTATCTGGGCAGTGGGTGGGGCTACATGGCAGGAGAGTCTTTACTTATATGTGACCTGACTTTGGGGTACAAATGGCCTTTAAGTTTCTGAAGATGTTTAAGCATAAAAAGAAGAAAGTCTGTATTCACCTATCACCCTGAGCAAAGATTTAGCAGATGAAACCACAGGTGTTTTACTCAAAAGAACATGAGGGAAAGACTAGAGTCGGTTAAATGTTTCATTTGTTCCTCATAAAAATCTCTAGTCAAGGACATTCCAAGACCTTTATAGATTTTATACAACATTCAGTGTTTGAAGGAAACTTTTCCATTGCTTCTGTCTATTCTTAGATGTTTATACTTAACTCAAGCCTAACCATTTAAATTACACTATACACTACACAATCCTGAATGCAGGTTTGTTTATCAACAGTTTATTACTAGAGTCCTTTATTTATTGTGGGTAAATGGTTGTATGCTGTACACTCAGTTCTTGTGCAAAGAGAATTCTCAACTATGCAAAGACTCAGAAAATTATATAGTACAATGCCTCTGGATTTCAAAGGAGGAAACAAAATTAAAAGCTCAAAATAGAGAATCATACTATAAAAGGACTTGTAATATGTATTACTGCCAAATAAACTTTTTTGTTAAGTCTAAATGATTGTTTTAGATACAATGATTTCATATAAATGTTAAAAAATATTTTTTCACTAAATTGTAGTGATGTAGGTAGGAAGTAGGGAAATGGGCAAGAAGAAACATAAGGGGATAGAATCAAAAGAGGCACCTCAGCTTTGGTATTGACAATCAAAGATATGTAGGTGGAAGTGTACTTTTTAAAAATTTTAAATCATTTACCTTCTCTATCCGTGAAACTTTAAATTAATAAAGAGATATACCATGCAGCAAAAGACAAAATAGAAGGAATACAAAGGAAGATGTTCAAAGTCTTAAGGGAACGCACACCAAATTTTTTTATGGGTTTCAAAAATAAAATCTCTGTACTCTTCTCAATATTAAAATTGAGAAGTCTAGATGCTCTGTAATCCAAAAGTAATAGTAAAAATTTAAATGAGAAACCACTTAAAAACTTAAAATACTCTGAAATAACTTTTATAAAAATGGACATCTAAAGTAGTGTCAATGACTCTTGACACATCTTCTGTGAATGTTGATTCCATTCAAGAGACTGTCAAATTTTTATGGAGTTAGTGATGGTCAAATATAAGATAAATGTGTAAAGGGGCGCCTGAGTGGCTCAGTCGTTAAGCATCTGCCTTCGGCTCAGGTCATGATCCCAGGGTCCTGGGATCAAGCCCTGTATTGGGCTCCCTGCTCTGTGGGAAGCCTGCTTCTCCCTCTCCCACTCCCTCTGCTTGTGTTCCCTCTTTCGCTGTGTCTCTCTCTGTCAAATAAATAAATAAAATCTTAAAAAAAAAAATAAATGTGTAAAAATCAATTGCTTTCCAAACCGGTGGTGACCATTAGAAGATATAATGTGAAACACTGTTTATACTAAAAAAGCAGTGTTTATACTCAATACTCATATATTATTTAGAAATAACCCTAACAAGGAAATGGGTAAGGCCTGTAGGGGGAGCTTTATAAAATTTTCCCGAGAGAGATAAAATACTTAGGTAAACAGAGAACTATACCATGTTTCTGAATGCAAAGCCTGAATATTGTGATGATAACTTTTCAAATTAAGATGCGGCTTATAGTGGGACACAATGCTCTTATAACATAGTCAACCAACAACATAGTTGTTTTGATTCTACTTAATGCTTCTGCTGTCAGATGGAATTATTAAAGATTTTTCTGTGATCGTACTCTGAGCAATATTACTGAATCATTAGTAACAGTTGTTCAGTTATGCCTTGGAATATCATGTGCCACTTTAAAATATGTGTGCTGGGAGGGGAGTGAGGATCAAAATCCATGAAGTCCTCTATTGCATAAAAATGGAGAATGCTGTGGGATTTCTACTAATGGATGATTTGCCCAGATGATAATTCCTTTTATTGCTTGCCTGTATTGCTTAAAATCTTGCCAGAAATGAAGCACTTCTGATATTAAAGGGCCTATTGAAGAAGGGCTGCAGTTCCTTTACCAAAGCAGGTGAATTAAATGGTTGGGGACGGTCTTATCTTCACTGCCTTGGGAGCAGCAATTGTGACTTCACTCTGCACCTCTAGGTCTTTACCAGAGTGGACAGCATTGCAGCCCAAGCAGAGCTCAAATAGGTGGGCAGCTCTCTGAAGAGCTTATCTAAATGTCTACTGTTTCCTGAAGGTCTCTGTATATAAGAGAACCCTATCTTTAAGGCAGAGAGGAGTGCTAAAAAGGAGCAGTCATATAATTGAATTTTTCCTGCCTGAAACCTGTATCTAAGTAGCCTTGTGTTTTAAGAGAACACATGCACGTGTGTTGGTCAGGGAAGATGAGGAAAGACTATAGCTCTGCCAGACAGTTTAGCTCTCTGAACATCTGGATTGAAAAGCGTTTGGGGTAGACAGGTGGACAGTTATAGCCTCGGCATCTTTACTTGGGATGCTCTAATAAAATAAACCTCAGCTTATTCTCTGGCATAGCATCCTCTTAGTTTACTTCGTATCTCCTATCATCACATGGTTAATTCTTACTTCACATGTTTGGTTGGGTTTGTCTGTTTTCTCCCAACAGATTCTAACTTTTTTGATGCAAGAATCATACCTTGTTTACCATTGTATTCTTAGTTTTTGGCAAGGTGGCTGAACCAGAGTAGATAAAAGCATCTATTAAATAAACAAATGAAGGAGTAAGTGAATAAACAAATAATAAAGAGATAGACTATTTAACAGATAGTATAGACAAATTTGGCTGTTTGGGAAAAAGAAAAAAAAACCCTAATGTTAATCACATTATCTTTCTAAACAACATAGATTTATAATCTGAGTAACTTGTTACTAAGATACACAAAGGAAGTGGATAGATTGCTACCAGATTTTGCAAATATATGTGGTGTAGTCTGACTGAAATTACAGAATACTTTTTCTACATGAAACTCAATCGAAGGATTCCTGAATGCACTGGGAAACCCTGCATTCCCAAGATCAGCTGAAACTGAGGAGTGAGGGCATCACTGAACAGCCTGTCCCGAGAGACTTGCCACAGACATTAGGGTGTCCCTAGCAAGGAAATTAACAGTTGTTTGAGTCTCAAATTAAAGGTCACTAACACAGAGGGAGCAGCAATAATTGTCCTTGAGGTGTTTTTTTCCTTGGGCAGCTCTATATACCAAGGAAGCTCTGGGGAAGAGTGAAAACAACAGTGTGGGGGACAAGGTACCCCACTTCTTGATGTTTATGCCCTTGAGACATCCGCTTTCTCCCTTGAGTGTGGGTGGAACCTGTGATTTCTCTTCATCAATAGAATACGGCAGAAGGAATGGATGTCAGTCTCATGATTAACATTATATGGGACGGTTCTCACTGGCTCGAAAGTGACTTGTAAAGTGCCTATGGAGAAGACCATGTAGCGGGGAACTACAGATGACTTTTTGTGGGTTCTGGGCCACTGCCAGCAAGAAACCGAAGCCCTCTGTTCTACAGCAACAAGGAAGTGAATTCTGCCGACAGCCTGAGGGAGCTTCCAAGCAGATTCTCTCCCAGTTGAACCTCCAGATGAGAAGGCAGCCTGGCTGACACCTTGATTACAGACTGTGAGATGCAGAGCATGGGTCCCAGTTAAGCTGTGTCTGGTCTCTGACCAATAGACACTGTTATATAATAAATGTGTGCTAATTTTTAGCCACTAAGTCTCTGGTAATTTGTTATACAGCGTAGAAAACTAATACATGCAGATTAATTATTTTAATAATTTAAAGATGTTCATTGAGGCCCCTGAGTAAGATTGAATAAACTGGCTATGCCTTTATGTCCAAAACCTGTCAATTGTTAAATAAATTGTAATACAATTAAGTGAATATTCAAAAAACATGAACTCAGTGAAGATTTAATGACGTTGGGAAATGCTCACTATATTGGTAACTTAAAGTAAAGCTCTCTAAATCCAAAAATAACTATAACAATATTCACCAGTATATTAACTATTGTATCTGGACCACAGGCTTACAGAAGATGTTTATTTTCTGCCTTATCTTTTTCTAAAATTTTCACATTCAGAAAGTATATCGACAGAAAATATCTTGTTCTTCATTTCATTTTTGGCCACATATGAAGTCCTTCTGTATTTGGTGAGTTGCAGATCCACTTCACAGTTCCCTCCTTGGAGAGGGGGAGTTAGATGTGTTAAATAAGCTTGGAATCTGACTACTTGGTTGAGAAGGCCAGTTCCATCAATTAGAAGCACTGTCACATTCCATGGAAAGTTATGAACTGCTCTGTTTCTAATTTTTTCCATCTGCAAAATCTGAATACTATCATAATAGACTTACCTTTTAAGACTCTTCAAAAGATTAAATAAGTTAGTAGATAAAGGGCTTATAAGAGTATTTGACAAATAAAAACATGTTCTTATTCCCTTTAACAACAACAAACAAAACAAAACAAAAAAAAACTTCAATAACTAAGAAGTGAAGACAAGGATATCAAGCCCCTTCCAAATTCTCTCACTTTTCAGTGTATAGCTTAGAACTAATGAATTCCAATTGTAGCTCCACATATCAATCAAATGATGTAGGATATATATTACCAAAGTACTAGAGATGCTTTATTCTTCATCTTTTGACATTTATTTTTCATTGCTTTTTCTTAATATAATAGAACAATAAACATTTGAAAATCAGAGGACTTTGGACATCCTGTAGTCCATTCTCTAGTTTTCCATTTCTGTTTTGCAAGTATGATTGGTGATATAACTGTGGGAATGTTAACACTGAAACCATCAGAATGGTCTGCGTTATATTCATCCATAAGATTCTTAGATCCTGGAATGAATCATCTTCTCATTCTATCTCTTTCTCCCTCTCTATCTCTCTCCACTCCCTCCTCCCTCTCTCCTCTCTTTACACACACACACACACACACACACACACACTCAGTGACTGTTTATGCACGTGTTTGTTTTCCATTTCTTTAGTTACAAGCTCACTTATCAACAGTGTCAAAGCTTTTCCTTTTGTGACTTCTTCCTGAAGGAAATGTTTATTATGAATTTTTAAAATCCACAACTAAAATAGGACTTCATAAAAGAAGTGCTGACAGAAACTTATTTATTCTCTTGAGAATGCAACACTGTGCATAATAAACATTTAGTAAATTGTTAAACAGCATATGATGAAATGTTAACATAAATAAAAGAGAGTACTTAAATGAATTTTCATTCCTTTTGTTTTCCCCTTGCTGAGCTACAGAGCCATTTCAATAAATAAAAAGAAAATAGTGGGGGAAGAGGAGCAAAGTTCACAGAAAAGCAGAAGTCCATCCCCCACCCATGTTTTCCTTCTCCACGCCTTTTTGTTTATAAGAACTGGAACAATAATTACCACCACCTCTATAACAACAATAGCAACAATAGCAACAACAAAAGGTAGATTCCTAAGAAAAGCAAAGACTAAGGCAGTTTTTAATAAGCACTTAGCAAATTTGGGGACAGGTTTAAGTACTGAAGGAATCTCTTCATTCATAGTAATAGTGCTCTATCAGACATGAAGGAGCCTTTTTTATGAGCAGGGTTATTAAAAATAGCTCCTATGAAAGTTTACTGGAAAAAGAAACCAATGGGTACCACTGGGCATATTGATGCATTCATTGCAAAATATAATTTAAGTATTATTTTGGATAAAGCATGGATAGCCTTTACAATTAAATGCTCAAAATATTTGAAAACTCTCCTCTAGAGTTACATTTTTTAAATCACTTGGCAAAATTCTGCTAAGATTTCTAAAGAAGTATGTGCACATAGGCACATTTGTAGAGTTTTCAGAATAGTTAGCAGCTGTTTTGCCTAACGAAGTTACCTGATACGTGAAGCTACTGTAATGGCTTCTTGGGAGCCAGCACCTAACCTTTTAAGTGTCTCATTTTCCTCTCCTTTTGAGAGCCTTGTAGGTGAGAATAAAGCTGCTATGCCATGAACTTACAAGCATTTCCTTTTACAAGCCTACATATGAGTTTAGCTGCATGTATACTCCTACATACTTATATTTACGTATTTAAACATATTTTAGTTCTTAAGATTTTACAAGTTGGCTCAAGTCCAGTGGTATGCATTTTAAGAATTCAGTTGTGAGGGGTCCTGGAGCTCATTTTCTAAAAACCCTGGGACGGTCCTCCTTGAGATCTTCAACTCAGGACTTAAAGGAGTGCATTTTCTTTATTTGTTGTCGGTGAGGACTTTACACTTAACTACATTCTGAGATTCGGCACTTTTTTGGTAAGTAGAAGCTGTAGTTTCTGAAACTCTCTGCTAGCTAACACTTTAAAAAATTGTGAGAGTTCGAAAAATTCTAGGTTGTAGATACGATTACAGAGACAACATTGCCTGTCCTTTGGAAAACTCTCAGATATGGCTAGTGGCTTTGCTTAGCGTAATGTCAGTGAGACTCCCACGCATCTGCTCCACCAACCTGATGGCTGAGTTAGCACCTTTCTGCATGTTCTTCAGGTCCTCTTCTGCAGTCTGAGGTCAATAGCACTTTCTCTGAAGGGAGGTATGATTTTTTTTCTCCCTCTCCAATTTCATATGAATTTGTTTTTCTCTTGAAGGTTATGTGCAAGATTTTGCCTATTGTGCATCTTTCTCTTCCGTTTTTCTCAGCTGGCATTCATTCTATCGCACAGAGAGGGTAGACCATGTATTACAGGGCTGGCAGTGTGAGGCAGCCTTTACTACATTCTAATGTAGGATATTTAATGAAATTACCTCTTAGTCTGTAACTATTTTATATGATATAAATAATACAAATATAATAAATATATATGTATGAATGAAATAAATACTATATGTAAAGTGTCTGGAACATAATAAGTACTGTTACATATTACCACTCTGTCTTCCCTTTTTTCCCCCACTACAGAACAGTAGATTTATCTTCATTGCATATTTCTAAAAAAAAAAGAAAATGTGTTTTAGAGCTAAATCACTTTTTTGGGTGTAAGTTCCTCAGATTTTTTTGGATAATCTATATTTAATATGTTGCTTTTGAACAGTAAAACAATCCCTGTTCTTTTTAATACATGTTTTCTGTCTCAATTTTCCTTTGACACCTGATAACTGCCTAGTAAGCCATAAGAAGGGACTAACAACTTTGGGGAGGTTTCCTGGCAACCCGTGGTTTAGTGTCTTAAGATTATAAATGCTAAATCATGATCAATGAAATATCCTCTGCCCCTCAAGAAACATGAACTTTCTTTGATAACTTGTTTTTCCACTCTACAAGAATAAAAGAAATAATAGGGGGAAATATAGGAAAAATCACAATTTTCAAAAGAGGCCCAAGAGGAAGAGAATGCTTCATCACCAGGGAAAAAATGGGTAGAAGAGCATCTTAGGATTAGATTGCTCAGTTGCTTGAGAGTAATTCATAACCAACCATCCCAAAGTATAAGCTATCAGCAAGCAGAAGTTGTATAAGGTATGGTAAGTGGAAACAAGACGGCTGATCCATCATTTACAATTTAGTAGGCTAATAACATTCTTATAGTCTTCTTTGAAATATTAAATATATGTATAAAATGGATCTTAATGTCATTCCACTATAATGTAGTTCTGCAAATTCAAGTTGATATGTATCTAGGGATTTTATTTACTGATGTTTTGACATATGAAATTTTGGTTGTTTGCTGAATGAAAACCTAAACCTATTACTTTAGAATTCAAACAGATTTGGCCTGGCTTCTTTTTATACCAATGGTGATTATTTCATAAACATTTTGTTTGTTTATTTTTACATATTCTTATTTTGCTTAGGTACTTCAAAGTGAAGTCTGAAGTTAATTTTCCTACTTAAGAAAGACTATTAAGAAATACTGGTTATAGTATGCAGATATTTTTTTTTGTATCGACTATAGTGACTAAATACCTAATTAAGGAAAGCCTGGTAAAAAATTGTTTTGGGGTGCAGGAATGTGCTGACTATAGTAGAACATAAATTTTTTATAAAAGTAGGGGTGTTTTATTTCTAGGTTCCTAGAGATGGGAACATAGCTAGCCATATGACGATGCTCAAAAAATGTTTGTTAAATCAATATAATACTCATATTTGGTATAATCTTCTATGTAGTATAAAAGACATATTTACTTGAATTTAATAAAAAGGGATTCAGAATCATGTATTACTACTATTTCATTTTAAAATGAAACTCCGGGGCGCCTGGGTGGCTCAGTTGTTAAGCGTCTGCCTTCGGCTCAGGTCATGATCCCAGGGTCCTGGGATTGAGCCCCACATCGGGCTCCGTGCTCCGCGGGGGGCCTGCTTCTCCCTCTCCCACTCCCCCTGCTTGTGTTCCCTCTCTCACTGTGTCTCTCTCTCAAACAAATAAATAAAATCTTTAAAAAAAAAAAAAAAATGAAACTCCGAAATTAAGATGATTATCTCAAGGTCACACGGCAAAGTTTAGTGTAAGCTTATCTGGTACCCAAAAGTAGCTGTTATTGATGGAAAAGACATATCAGAAATCTTTTTTCTAAAAAGACTGAAAGACCTCTTTGGGAAGAATACATCTAAGGAAAGAAGACCCCAGGCATGATGTATGTATCCTAGGGATGTCCTAAAACTGGAGGGGTGAACTATTCTGAGTCCAGCATGATGGCTCTGATTTCTGTCCCCAACTGGCCATACAGATTCATGGGAGAAGGCCACAAGAAAAACACAAATGATTTAATTCACTAAGATCTATATAAACCTTTGGGGCATAGCAGAATGACTTCGGGTTACTGTTAATTGTATACTATATAACAGAGTATTACACAGAATTATTTTACTAAGATCATTGCCATCATAGCTATGGGGAAATTTAATTACTTAAATTGCTAAATACTACAGAATATAAATATATAATACAGTATAATTCATAATTATTTCTAATAGTTAAAAATCTAGATTAAGAGTCTAATAAATAAAATATATGGTCAAATTATATTCACTGACTTACTGATATAAAAGGCACAGTGCTCCTACAGAAGATCTGGTGGATTTCTTTTCCATTTTAGAGAAAGATAGACTAAATTTAGATAGTTATAGAGGAAATTGCATCATAAATATATTAAAAACATGTATGTGCACAGATATTTTGTGGCAAATGTTGAATCTCAATACATGCACTTAATTTGTACTTGTCTGGGTCATTTCTAAAGCTATCATTTGATTTCATAATACAATTGACTTGGTTAGATTTTATATTAATATTTAATAAAAAAACTTTTATTAATTGAGCATTTAATAAAAATAGAATTCCAGGAAAGAGTCAAAGTTACATAATGGTATTTTGCTGGTATTTATTGGCAGGCAAGGATTGAATTAAAATTGTGTTTTTTCCAACTAACATATAGGTTTAAAATATGATTTAAAAAGTGAGTAAATTTTTGGTGACATTGGAAACCAGGCTTAGAAGATATCAGATTAAAATAGGATGAAAAGACCCATCTAATATAAAATTCATCTATTGTTGCCTCTAAATTATATTACTTTTTGAGTGCTGTCACCAGTTCATTGTCTTTTG
The DNA here is from genome assembly GCF_004348235.1 of Phoca vitulina. NCBI lineage: Eukaryota > Metazoa > Chordata > Mammalia > Carnivora > Phocidae > Phoca > Phoca vitulina. The sequence goes on from NW_022589708.1 coordinate 45,837,964, forward strand.
TTATAGAAAGAAATCTGTCTTAAATTGTGAATGTGTGGAGACTTTGGAAATATTTTTTCTCTTATGAAAAGATGGGCTAACGGGATTATTTGTAGATAGTATTGAACATTGTTTCCCTCGTGAGTTAAGTGAGGCAAGTGGGAAGGGAGAGGACAAAGTGTAATGAAATACTTATGGTTTTTGCCAATATCCTAAATTATTACAACTGGGGAGGTATATGCAAGTGCAACCACTTGGGGGCTCCCAGGAATAGATGTTTTATTTTGATTAGAGTACTGCTGGCATTGCATTAATGAATCTTCGCCACATGCGAAGATGCGGCTTCAAATGTTGGATTGTAGAGATATGGAACATGTTCACTACAAAAGAAATTCTCTCTGCTCTGGGTCATTCTGGCCCTCATACTGTGGAGTAATAGATATTACTGTAGTGGATGCTGTGTACCTCAGACTGTCTTCCTTATCTCTTCATTTCTAAAGTGGGCACGGTTATATTACTACTGAGTATGAGTTTTGTGAGCAGAGATGTCAGGACCTTACTATGATGAAGTCTCATTACTGTATCATCCTTAACATCACCACAGCTGTGGTAACTTTCATTAGTAAATCCTACCTTATGAATTCAAGTCACTCCTTTATTTTTATTAACTTTTTTTTCTAGAACTTGGATCCTCATTATTAACACATTCTATTTTAAATGCAAGATATGCTCAGCATTAGGTAAGAAGTGTGTATATATGATTAGTTAAGTATACATCACAATATTCAAATATTAGAATTCTACCATTATGAAGTCACTAATCAAATTCCTGACTGTTGCTACATGGATCTGGCATCCTATCGATGAATCAGATCTTGTATTGTCAATAAACAGTCTGCCCCTATGTGGATTTGACCAAAAGATGCATATAAGGGAAGATTCTTGACTGGCAACAGAGAAATTGCCCAGAACCAATACAGAACCCCACTGTTATTTGAAACTTAACTGCCAGAAACTGATTGGGTTGTCATTGGTATGTCCCCTCAGGGGCAGAGCCTCATAACTAAATTTATATTTTAAAGAGCCAATGTTAGAAAGCTAGGAAACACTGAATTCAGTCTGTTAATTATATCTTAATGCTAGTAAAGTCATGTTATGCTCTGGGGGGGTGGCAATATCAGTTTTAGTCTAGAGGAAAAGGTAAAATGGGAGCTAGCAAAAACAGTTGAAGTACAAATATAAAAGTAGGGGATCTATTTTTAAATGTGCAAATAACAGCAAATATTAAAGGGACATTTTACACCTAAGACATCATATACTGAAATTCTTAGAGCTCAGTGAAAAATCACACATCTGTCAGTGGAAAACAACAACAACAAACTAAACCATTAAATAAACTTACTAGAATACAGCTAGGCAAATTGTCAGCAAACAAGATGTTAAGACCTTGGCAAGATAGTGGGTAGTCAACTTTTAAATGGGAACTGCTGATTTAGTTTGTATGGAATCAAAAGAATAATTAGAGGGGATTCCTTTAAGCTGCCTTGACTTGTGTCTTTCTAAATATATTAACATTCCTTGCCTCAGTGTAGTTTTACAGTCCCACACAGGGGTCTATACTTAAGGCAGGGGGTAGAAAGAGTCACAGTAGGTTGTAAAAGCTCATGATCCATTTCCATAGCTTAGCCTGGGGTAAAGCATAGCTATCCTGTGAGATACCACAGAGGAAATTCAGAAGCAGAATGATTTTCTTTAGCAAGGAGAAAATGGCAGGATGTTCCCCACACAGCTTTTAGGCCCTTCATTGGGACTGTGTTTATGAAATGATACGAGGAACATGCATGAACAATTTGGGAAACAGAGAAAGAAATAGAGGGATACCTCTCTGGAACAGTTTACTGGGTTATTTTTATAATGCAGGGACACAAAATATAAACATTAATGGTAAAGATTATGGGTTTCAGTTTAAATCAATAGCCTATTTTCATCTGACTACTTTTCAATATAGAAATGGTTTACTTTTCCCCCATTGCATTACGCTTTTGTCTACTGTTGCTCAGTTCACTTTTTGACATTTTATTTATTCATTCATTCATTCATTCATTCATTCATTCATTCTCTTTTTATTGAAACCAAAGAACAAAATAAAAGCATAAAAAGTCATGGACATTATCAATAGGATTTCAACATGACACCTGACATCAAAATATATATTGTGAAGATGAGCATTTAATCTGGTGACTGAAATTTCTATACATTTGGCATTTTCACAAAAGAGAGAAATACAAGCACTTCTTCCACTTTAATACCACCTCCTTCAGACAAATAGAAATCACCTTGAATTCATTTGATTTCGCCATAATGAGAAATGAACTTCTGGCATAGGAAGAATTCCACCTTTCAAAGCTTCTACAATGGAAGAGAAGAGCTTGGATTTGAGAAACAGATGAGTCCAGTGTTCCAGGGTTTTAGAGAATTTAAGGCATCTTATGATTGAAAAGACCATATGCCCATTCTTGCTGAGTGTTCCAAATTGCAAAGCTTATGCTAGTCACATAGGCTACTGAACAGGTCAGGGTGATCAAAGTGTGACCACCAGATAACCGCTCAACTCCCAGGCTGTGTAGATTTGTCTGCTCCTTGCCCAAAGTGTACTGGGTTCTTGGCTTTGGGTTTCTCTCCTTAACACAATCCACTGCTTATGTAGGTGTCATCTGGCCCCTTTTGTCCCTCTGTGGGAGCTGAGCTTAGAGAGACTGGCTCAAATATACTGACCCATTGGCTATTGCTTCTCTTACGAGTAATAAAGGCTTTAGTCTCTGATCCAGGAATCCCATGTCTCCTGTCAGCATCCATGAAACTGGCAAGCTAAGTTGTCAGCTTGCAGTTGAAGTAAAAACTAGATTGTTTCCAGCTCTTGAATCTTAGAGATTAAAAAGTGAAAATAGAAAATTTATTAGTAGAGGAAATGTCTGGAATCACTTGTATGTAGGTGGGAATTGAAGTTGCTGGCATAGATGTAATTGCCTATGGAGAGGGTAGAGTTCCAAGAGGAGTCTGCTGAAGCTTGGGCTTTGAGTAACTCCAGTAAATAAAGGTTTGGTAGAGGAACATGAACCTGGACAAAGTTAGGGAAAGGAGACCAGAAAGATAGGAGGTAAAACAAGAGAATATTGTTTCATAGAAGTCAAAAGAAGGAAATCTTTTTTTTTTTAAAGATTTTATTTATTTATTTGTCACAGAAAGAGAGGGAACACAAGTAGGGGGAGCAGCAGGTAGAGGGAGAAGCAGGCTTCCTGCTGAGCGGGGAGCCCGATGCGGAACTTGATCCCAGGACCCTGGAATCCTGACCTGAGCCGAAGGCAGACGCTTAACTGGCTGAGCCACCAAGGTGTCCTGAGAAGGGAATCTTTTAAGGAAAAAAAAATACATAACTCTGTTAAGAGATTAAGTAACATGAGAGTATAAAAATGCCCACTGGATTTAATAAGATGAGGAAGAGAGATATAGAGAGTTACTAGAGGAAAAGTGGGTTGAATAAAGGCTTATTAAAATGTTGGTGAAGGATCTAGTTGATAAATTGTGGTTGAATACCCTGAGGGAATTGATAATACAGAGTATAAGGTTGTCTAGAATTAGGATAGGATGCCATGGGATGGGAATTCAGGTTTGGCTGAATGCACTAAAGGCACAGGTTAAGGAAATGCCCTTACGTAGAAGGAGAAATCACTTGTTCATTATTACAGGAAGGAAAGATGGGTGTGATATTACAGGATTTAACGCTTGTTAGCTGGAAGATTAAGTTTTGATAGCTCCATTTACTCTAGGAATAAAGAGGCAAATCATGCATAGACATGCAGTGGGCCTTACGGTTTGAATCAAGTGGAGAAGTTTTAAAACATGCTTTAATAGAACATGAGTGAGTAAATCAGAGAATTAGAGTAGCATTGTTTGATAATGTTGAAGGCCCTTTGCAAAGTCATGGATTTGTAATAAAATTTCATGGGTGACTTTGTTCAGTAGCATTTGCCTTTGAAGGTAGAAGAACTTAACATACAGCTAGGTTTAGCTAAGGCAGTAGTTTTCAACCATGGGTTGTATATTAGCATCATCTTGGTAATTTTTTGAAAATCCTGATGTTCAGGCCAATTTCAAACCAATTAAATAGGAATCTTTACAGATGAGACTCAGGCATCATATTTTTATAGCTTCCTAGGTGATTCCAATGGGGAACCAAAGTAGAGAACCACTGATGAAAAGAGCAAAAGAGGTAAAGGAGCTTAAGGCAAAAGGTACTCACCATGTTAACAGGTAAATCATATTTGAAGCTCTGGCTTCTCTGGGTGGAAGTTCAGGTGAGCCCTCCAATAGCAAGCTTGCTTGGAATCCACTTTGATAGGGGCACCTAGGTGGATCAGTGGGTTGAGCAACTGCCTTCAGCTCAGGTCATGATCCCAGGATCCTGGGATTGAGCCCTGCATCAGGCTACCTGCTCAGTAGGGAGTCTGCTTCTCCCTCTCACTCTGCTGCTCCACTTGCTAGTGCTCTCTTGCTCTGTCAAATACAATACAATACAATACAATACAATACAATACAATACAATACAATACAATACAGTACAATGCAATACAATACAATAAAATAAAATAAAACAAAAGGAATCCACATTGATAAAACAAAACAAGGAGTCCAGTAAAACTTTTGTCAGATATAAAACAAAGAAATCCCTTCAAAATAAATCAGTGTTTTCCAAAAATGTCCTGACGTAATTTATAGTTTTAAGTCATGAACCATTCTGGTACCACAGTCACCGCCAGGGGCAGGGAGGTGAATGGGGAAATGTTGGTCAAAGAGTACAAAGTTTTAGTTATGTAGGCTGAATAAGTTCTAGAGATGTAACTAACAGCATCATATCTATAGATTATAATACTGTATTGTATACTGGATGCTAAGAAAGTAGATCTCAGGTGCTCTCACCACAAAACAAAACAAAATAAAAGGTAACAATAAGAGTAGGTGGGTAACCTTAAATATATATAATTTTTATTTTAAAAGGGTAAAAATACCCTGAAAATACTGAATTTAAACTGGACTGAATGATTCCTTTTTTCACTATCATACAAACTGAATGGACAATCATTTCAAGTTTGATCCCGCACATCACTTAAAAATATTGTATTTTGCCAGATTTGATCTGAGAACATCCACAACAATGTGGAATACATTTCCCCTCATAAATCTTGCTTTGAGTGCACTGGAATCATCAGATTGTATGTGCTCAGGATTAAATACTGGTCTTACAGCACACATACCAGTTACAGAGATAACATGAGTACTTTTTTTAAAAATTTTATTTTATTATGTTATGTTAGTCACCATACATTACATCATTAGTTTTTGATGTAGTGTTCCATGATTCACTGTTTGCATTTCACATCCAGTGCTCCATTAAATATGTGCCCTCCTTAATACCCATCACCGGGCTAACCCATCCCCCCACTCTCCTCCCCTCTAAAACCCTCAGTTTGTTTCTCAGACTCCATAGTCTCTCATGGTTCATCTCCCCTTCATTTTTCCCTTCCTACTATCTTCTTCTTCTTTTTTTTTTAAACATATAATATATTATTTGTTTAAGAGGTACAGGTCTGTGATTCATCAGTCTTACACAATTCACAGTGCTCACCATAGCACATACCCTCCCCAGTGTCCATCACCCAGCCACCCCATCCTTCCCAACCCCCCACCACTCCAGGAACCCTCATTTGTTTCCTGAGAATAAGAGTCTCTTATAGTTTGTCTCCCTCTCTGGTTTCATCTTATTTCATTTTTTCCTCGCCTCCCCTATGATCCTTTGTCTTATTTCTCAAATTCCTCATATCAGTGAGATCATATGATACTTGTCTTTCTCTGATTGACTTATTTCACTTAGCATAATACCCTCTAGTTCCATCTATGTCATTGCAAATGGCAAGATTTCGTGGGTTTTTTTTTGATGGCTGCATAATATTCCATTGTGTATGTGTGTATATGTATGTGTTTGTGTATATATATATATCACATCTTCTTTATCCATTCAGCTCTTGATGGGCATCTTGGCTCTTTCCATAGTTTGGTTATTGTGGACATTGCTGCTATAAACATTGGGGTACATATACCACTTCAGATCACTACATTTGTATCTTTGGGGTAAATACCCATAGTGCAATTGCTGGGTCGTAGGGTAGCTCTATTTTCAACTTTTTGAGGAACCTCCATACTGTTTTCCAGAGTGGCTGCCCCAGCTTACATTCCCACCAACAGTGTAGGAGGGCTCCCCTTTCTCTGCATCCTCGCCAACATCTGTTGTTTCCTGACTTGTTAATTTTAGCCATTCTGACTGGTGTGAGGTGGTATCTCACTGAGGTTTTGATTTGTATTTCCCTGATGCCGAATGATGTTGTGCACTTTTTCATGTGTCTGTTGGCCATTTGGATGTCTTCTTTGGAGAAATGTCTGTTCATGTTTTCTGCCCATTTCTTAATTGGATTATTTGTTCTTTATAGATTTTGGATACTAGCCCTTTATTTGATATGTCATTTGCAAATATCTTCTCCCATTCTGTCGGTTGTCTTCTGGTTTTGTTGATTGTTTCCTTTGCTGTGCAAAAGCTGGTTATCTGGATGAAGTCTCAATAGTTCATTTTTGCCCTTGCTTCCCTTGCCTTTGGTGATGTTTCTAGGAAGAAGTTGCTGCGGCTGAGGTCAAAGAGGTTGCTCCCTGTGTTCTCCTCAAGGATTTTGATGGATTCCTGTCTCACATTTAGGTCTTTCATCCATTTTGAGTCTATTTTTGTGTGTGGTGTAAGGAAATGGTCCAGTTTCATTCTTCTGCATTTGGCTGTCCAATTGTCCCACACCATTTGTTGAAGAGACTGTCTTTTTTCCATTGGACATTCTTTCCTGCTTTGTCTAAGATTAGTTGACCACAGAGTTGAGGGTCTATTTCTGGGCTCTCTATTCTGTTCCATTGATCTATGTGTCTGTTTTTGTGCCAGTACCATACATACCAATTCAGTTTCCATGAATTTTTTTAATTCTTCTTTAATTTTCTGGTTGACCCATTATTCTTTAGTAGGATGCTCTTTAACCTCCATGTATTTGAGTTCTTTCTGACTTTCCTCTTGTGATTGACTTCTAGTTTCAAAGCATTGTGGTCTGAAAATATGCAGGGAATGATCCCAGTCTTTTGGTACCGTTTGAGACCTGATTTGTGACTTAGGATGTGATCTGTTCTGGAGAATGTTACATGGGCACTAGAGAAGAATGTGTTCTGTTGCTTTGGGATGGAAGGTTCTGAATATATCTGTGAAGTCCATCTGGTCCAGTATGTCATTTAAAGCCTTTATTTCCTTATTGATCTTTTGCTTAGATGATTGTTCATTTCAGTGAGGGGGGTGTTAAAGTCCCCTACTTTTATTGTATTGTTGTTGATGTGTTTCTTTGATTTTGTTATTAATTGCCTTATATAATTGCCTGCTTCCATGTTAGGGGCATAGATATTTACAATTGTTAGATCTTCTTGTTGGATAGACCCTTTAACTAAGATATAGTGTACTTCCTCATCTCTTATTATAGTCTTTGGTTTAAAATCTAATTTGTCTGATGTAAGGATTGCCACTCCAGCTTTCTTTTGATGTCCAATAGCATGGTAAATGGTTTTCCACCCCCTTTAATCTGGAGGGGTCTTTGGGTCTAAAATGAGTCTCTTGCAGGCAGCATATGGATGGGTCTTGTTTTTTTTTTTTTTTTTTTCCAATCTTATACCCTGTGTCTTTTGATTGGGGCATTTAGCCCATTTACATTCAGGATAACTATTGAAAGATATGAATTTAGTGCCACTTGTATTGCCCGTAAGGTGACTGTTACTGTATATTGTCTCTGTTCCTTTCTGGTCTATGTTACTTTTAGGCTCTCTCTTTGCTTAGAGGACCCCTTTCAATATTTCTTGTAGGCCTGGTTTGGTGTTTGCAAATTCCTTTAGTTCTTGTTTGTCCTGGAAGCTTTTAATCTCTCCTTCTATTTTCAATGACAGCCTAGCTGGATATAGTATTCTTGGCTGCATATTTTTCTCATTTAGTGCTCTGAATATATTATGCCAGTCGTTTCTGGCCTGTCATGTCTCTTTGGGTAGGTCTGTTGCCAATCTAATGTTTCTGCCATTGTAGGTTACAGACCTCCTGTCCTGAGCTGCTTTCAGGATTTTCTCTTTGTCTCTGAGATTTGTTAAATTTTACTTAAATGTCAGGGTGTTGACCTATTGTTATTGATTTTGAGGTGGGTTCTCTGTGTCTCCTGGGTTTTGATGCCTGTTTCCTTCCCCAAATTAGGGAAATTCTCCACTATAATTTGCTCCAGTATACCTTCTGCCCCTCTCTCTTTTTCTTCTTCTTCTGGGATCCTGATTATTCTAATATTGTTTTGCTTTATGGTATTACTTATTTCTCGAATTCTGCCCCCGTGATCCAGTAGTTTATATCTCTTTTTCTCAGCTTCTTTATTCTCCATCATTTGGTCTTCAATATCATTAATTCTTCTGCCTCATTTATCCTAGCAATTAGAGCCTCCTTTTTTGATTGCACCTCATTAATAGCCTTTTTGATTTCAACTTCGTTAGATTTTAGTTCTTTTATTTCTCCAGAAAGGGTTTCTCTAATATATTCCATGCTTTTTTCAAGCCCAGCTAGTATCTTTATAATTGTCATTCTGAACTCCAGTTTGGACATCTTACTAATGTCTGTATTGATTAGGTCCCTGGCAGTCAGTCCTGCCTCTTGTTCTTTTCTTTGAGGTGAGTTTTTCTGTCTTGTCATTTTGTCCAGAGGAGAATAGATGAATGAGAGAACAAAATGCTAAAAGGTAACAATGACCCCAGAAAAATATACACTAAACAAATCAGAAGTGACCGAAAACCAGGGGGAAAAGAAAGGGAAAGAAAAAAAAAAAAAATAGGATATGATCAGGCTTGGGTATAGATTATAGCCACACACCAGATTTTGGGTGTATTTTGGTCTCTTAGAAGAAACTGCTTTTTAAAGAAAGAAAAAGTTATATATGTACAAAAATAAGTGTAAATATAATGAATGGATGGAATATGACTGTATGGATGAAAATTATAAAAGATTTTATAAAAGGAATTGATAAGAAGTTGGTTGAAAAAAGAAAGAAGAGAAATTAAAAAAAAAAAAAAGGGAGAGAATGTGATCAGGCAGGAGACTAGACCAAAGCCAAACACTAGAGATTTAGGGTATATTTTGGTCTGTTAGAAGAAACTGTATCCCAAAATTTTAAAGAGAGAACAACTTATATATATGTACCAAAAATAAGGTTAACTACTATAAAGGGATAGAATATGACTCTAAAAATGAAAAATAAAAGAGATTTTTAAAAAAGGGATTGAGAAGCTGTTGGTTGAAAAAGGGAAGAAGAAAAATTAAAAAAAAAAGAAATAGAAAAAAAGAAAATTAAAAAAATTAACTTTGAAAAACTAAAGAATCATGGGGGGAAAAGCCATGAATTCTACGGGCTATATTCCCCGAGCGCTGGCATTCTGCCGTTCTCATTGATGGGTAAACTTGGTCTTGGCTGGCTGTTCTTGCTGATCTTCTGGAGGAGGGGCCTGTTGCCGTGGTTCCCAAATGTCTTTGCCGGAGGCGGAATTGCCCCACCCTTGCCCAGTCAGGGCTAAGTAATCTGCTCAGGTTTGCTCTCGGGAGCTTTTGTTCCCTGCAAGCTTTCAGTACAGCTTTCGAGGAGGAGAGTGAAAATGGCGGCCTCCCAATCTCCACACCAGAGGGGCCAAGAACTCGGGGCCCCACTCCTCAGTGAGCCCCCAGAGAAAAGCAGTCAATCACTCCCGTCTCCCTGGTCTCCGGCCACACTCCGTGCTTACCCGGCCTGTGACCGCGCGTTTCTATCTCTGGCACACGACCCCGTTTGGAGTCTCCAAATCCAGCAGATTCCTGTGGTGCACTCCCACACCGCTGCTCCCAGAGGAGGTAGGTGAGTCTCCCCGGATCTGCTGCTTGTTGGGTCTCTGCTTCCAGAAAGTGGTTGCTTTTCTGTTCAGAGAGTTGCTGCTATTATTTTCTTCAATCTCCTGTTGAGTTCGTAGGTGTTCAGAATGGTTTGATCCGTATCTAGCTGAATTTCTGGGACCAGGTGAAATTTAGGTCTCCTACTCCTCTGCCATCTTGCTCCTCCTCCTATCATGAATACTATTATGTCAAGTCTAAATTTGCTTAAATTTCTGTTGAATAATTTCATCATTAAGTATAGTTTTCATTGAACAAGATTATCAACATGGGCACTATTTTAAATAAAAGAAATCCAATAAACTTTGATTATATTTTTACTTTTTCAAATTGGCTTACTTTCAATTACTTTTTGCTTTAAATAGTGTTGTTACAAACTTTTAAACAATTGTTCCAATTTTCTGCTTGAGTAAGTATAATGTGGTAAGCAAATAATCCAATATCTTTGACAATCTGATGACTCTACAGTGAAGACTATAATTCAGAATATCAATTCTAATTATACAATATTATAAAGCTAGAACATCGAGGGGAGTTTGTATTAGTGTAAAGTTTCTTTTTGTCTTGTTTTTTGCTTTTAGTTTTAAAATATAAATAATGATATTTGTTTATCATCATTCAAAAAGAGGCAAGAAAATTCCAATCCTGGGTATATACCCAAGAGATATGGAAGCATATCCACACAAAAACTTGTACACACGTTTATGGCAACACTCTAGTAATCAAAAATTGAAAACAACTCACATGTCTCTCAATTGATGAATGGATAGACAATTTCTAGTTGTCATACAATTGAATATTATTTGGTAATAAAAAAAGAAATGGAGTACTAATACATGCTATAACATGCATGAACCTTGAAAACATACTAAGTGAAAAAGAAGGTCAGTTAGAAAAGAACATTTATTGTATGATTCAATTTATATGAAATGTCCAAAATATGAAACTCATAAGCGACTGAAAGTAGATTAGTGGTTGCCCAGGGCTGGGAGATTAGGGAATTGGGAGAAAATGGAGAGTGCTTGCTAATGGGTATGAGGTTTCTTTTTGGGGATGACGAAAATGTTTCAATAGAAGATAATAGTGATGGTTGCATGATGGAATATACAGAAAAGTACTGAACTGCACAATTTAAAAGGGTGAATTTTATTATATGTAAATTACATCTCAATAAAAACAGTTCTAAAAAAGGGAAGAAAAAAGAAAAAAAAACTGCTTTTTTTAGAGAGGGGGCCATACATATGTGTATGTGTGTGAGGTCGGGGAGGGGCAGAGGGAGAGAGAGACAGAGAATCTTAAGCAGGCTCCATGCCCAGCACAGAGCCCCATGAAGGGCTCGATCCCACGACCCTGAGATTACGACCTGAGCTGAAATCAAAAGTTGGACACTTAACTGCCTGAGCCCCCAGGTGCCCTAAGACGAGGCTCAATTTTTAAAAATTATTGAGGATTCTTGTCATTTTAAATTGTATTCTATGTAAATATACTTTTTATTCTTTTTGCTTATTATAGCTGGCGTTGATGAGAGTCTCCCACAAATAATGAATTTTTAAGACATTCTTTGATGCACAACTCCTAATTTTGCTTTTGAGTCATCTGTTTCTCTGTACTTCAGCTTTTCTCTATCAATAGCTTCAGGCTTGTGAATCACTTTTCCAAAATTTCTGTTTTTGTGTTTCTTTTAAAAATAGGCTTCTGGAGCTGTTGTAAATGGTTTAGTGATAACATTTTTGAAATTTTTATTACACAACTCTGGGTTTGCTATTGTAAGTACCATATTTCCCAGGTTTCTCTATAAATAAGTATTCCTCTCATCTTTTCCATTTGAAATATATTTTGAGGAATCTGTGTCTTTTCTAAAGGATAAGCATAAAGCCCTGAAAGAACTGATTCCAATAGAAATAACCAATTTAAGATGTTGCATTCCAAATTTATGATTAAATGCAAATGTCTCATTAAAAAGCAAATCCTTTATTTAAAGTTGTTCAGTGGAATGGGACTCAAAACATTCAATCTGGTAAAATTTAACATGCTGGAAAATCTTATTCAGAAACATTTAATAAATGTCTATACTAGTGACTTTGTTTACTTAAGCCATTCTTATTAACAGAAAGTTCTTGGACGTCTTAGTTTATTACATCATTTGTTGAAAAATATAGTTCAAATTTTATCTCATCCAGGATATCTTAGAGATAAACCTGTCTTCATGATGTCCTAATATTATACAATTTAAATAATGAAGCACACAATTTATGTTATACATTTGGACTTCATAATATCCTCTTTGCAATGGTTCTTAAGTTATTTCATGTTATATGCTTTGTTTTATAATTAGATTTCAAGTATTTCAATGGCATGTTTATATGTTTTATTTGTTATATATTTCATAAAGCATTTAGATATAAAATGGCCATTATATACATACTGGTTTACTTACAAGGGCAGATATATAAAAATAAATTATGTTAAAATAACACAAGTTTAACATAATATATTTTGTCTCTTACCTCCTGCCTCCCTAACATAATCTATTTTGTCTCACTTCCTCAGTATTCCTTTGTAACGATTGTCCTTCACATAATATATTTTGTTTCACTTCCTCAGTATTCCTCTGTAACTATTGTCCTTCTAATAATAGTTACAAAGGAAATACCAATGAAGTATAAAAGAAGATGGGACACAAAATAGTATGTGGCTGCAAAAAGGGAGGTTTTCTGTATAATTATAATCTACTTTGTTAAACACTGAGCGAGGGTCAGAGAGAATGAATGCCCTGCCCCCCCCCAGGATAAATTTCGGCTTTAATATCAAAGTCATCATTAGTAAGTGCAATCTTACTATTATGGAAATGACAGAAACCACAGTAAAGTTGCTCAGGAAAAGAAAGAGTTGGTAGGAAATTCATAGTGCTGAGGTTCAGAGACAAATGCTGAGGGGGGAAGATGTGTGTTCGTGCAGCATTCCCAACATACATATTATTTTATTCCTTTTTTTTTTTTTTTAAAGATTTTATTTATTTGACAGAGAGAGACAGCAAGAGAGGGAACACAGCAGGGGGAGTGGGAGAGGGAGAAGCAGGCTTCCCGCGGAGCAGGGAGCCTGATGTGGGGCTCGATCCCAGGACCCTGGGACCATGACCTGAGCTGAAGGCAGACGCTTAATGACTGAGCCACCCAGGCACCCCATTATTTTATTCCTTTGAAAAGTGGAGTGAACTAAGTGGAGAGATTGGGATCCCTAGCAAGGATATTGGACAGAGACCACCGTGGCCACCCACTGTAGCTGCTCTGCTTCCTTTAATTTAGCAGCCTGCTCCTTTGCTGAGGACTTGCTATGATGGCACCTTCCTGGGCATCAGGGTTACTACAGTATTTTTCTCCCTTTGTCTCTCTTCAGCTTTTGATAAAATTGATAAGTATTGGTTCTTCAAAGTGAGGTATCTGTCCATTGGGAAAGAAGCAGGTTTTGTAGGAAGAAGTAGCTAAGATTTAGTGAAAGGCAGTATATATTTTTACAACAGGGAGAAAATGTACAGTAGGATGAGATAATGTGTTTTAGGCTATATCTGGCTTATTTTTCCAGGAAATTTGAGTGTATAATCCTCATCGCATTTCACAGTGTCTTCAAATCATGTTCGCACTTTCTATTTAAAGGGCTCTTTCATCGAACTGAGTTATTTATTCTAAAACTACATTGTGCCTCACATTAACACATTATTCTCTACATGGGTTTTGTTCTCTACATCTCAACACAGTGACCCTTTTTGTCTCGACTATGTCCTGCTCACTATGCCACCTGCCATCCTGGAGCAAGCCTGTCTTTAAAATTCCTTCTAACAGCAGACCATTGAGGGTAGTGTTATTCTCCCCCCACCTTTTTTTTTTTTTTTGCAGTTTGATATTTTCTAATTTAAAAGCTTAAAAAATACTTCTTAAGAAAAAGTTGCATACTTAACAGCAAATCTCTTTTTCACTTTCATGGAAACTGAACTTTGCCATATGTTCATCTCCTGTGTCAAATTCACAATCTGTTCACTTCGGTGAGTGACTACCTTCTGCATGTTTCCTTTTTACTACCTGGGGTTTTATCGTTGCTCCTTCCCCAGTCAACTACCCAGTGAAATCTTTTCAGATTCCTCTTTTATGCTCCTTTCTACTCTTGAAACCTCCCGCTTAAGCAGGGAGAGCCAATGTTACAAATGAGAAACTACAGATAGGGATTTATTTCCATTAACAGAAACCTCCAGTTAAAGAACATTTTAGTGATGACCAAGGGATTGTTTCCATATTGTACCTTTTAAAGGATTTTGGCCCAATATTTCTTGGTGTGCTGAAGATACGTTTTCTTCCTGTAAGTTCATCTAGTTCTTCCATTTGATGATTTGTTACCTTAAGGAGGTGCTGCAGTCTGAATAATAAAAAGAAATTCCAATTGCCTCTTTTAGGAGGAAAAAATAATTAGCCAGTAATTTAAAAATATTTGAACTATATTTGATGTGTTAAGCAAGTAGACATGTATTTCATTTAATGAAAAGTAGCAGGATGCTTTAAAATGTTTTCCTTAAGAGAGTTCTAGCACAGCTCCAGGCAGATATATTTTCACTTTAGTTTTAAAGGCAGAAATGACAGTGCTCTATGAATAAAAATCAAAAGTAAATTTCAGAATCAGGAGGCCTACTTGCTGCAAGCCCTGTTCCATGGGACTTGAGATTATACATTGGGCAAACTAATAGCCTGCTGATTTCAACCTCAGTGAGTGACAGGAGACCCATGGTGACAAAAGATCTAAAAATATATCAGGCTTTGGCCATTAAAAGCCTTATCAGCAAGTAACAAAAATCAACAGAGCTTTAGGATTGCCAATGCAGGGATTTAAAAAGGCTCCTAGCAAGGGAATATTACTAACCATCCTGATAATCTGTTGACATACAACGCAGGCTGCCTCTGTCACCACTTTCTGACTGAGAGCTTTAGGTGATGAAAGGCAGAGTGGTTGGGGGTGGGACATCAGCTTTAATACCTACAATCTGCACCCACGCTGAGGCATGTGGTGAGGGGACCTCAGCTCTACACCTGTCTCAAAGTTTAGCTATTGCTCTGAGGTCAGCAGGTGACTAGATTTGCATCTTTCTATGAAAGGGCTGTGTGTACGTTCCTATTCTCCAGAGCATCTCAATAGCTAATCATTGATTTTAATACTGTGAATACTAATTAGACCCAAGACATTTTCCATTAGTACGGTGAGAAAATTCATTCTTTTTGTTGTTCCCCAAATGCCTCTGAGCACGTTCATTCGCGCCCTCCCCCCCCAGCTCTAAGGAAATAGGAGTGCATTAAAATATTGTCATTATTTGTGGATTTTGTTTCCACTAAAGGGATATAAAAATGGTGTGCAAGGAAGTATTTGGGTAGCACTAGTAATTATTTTTACAGTGTTTCCTGTTTTCGTTTCCTGGTCTATCTCCTGGTAAATTCTTTAAACTGACACATTAGAGCTCTCTTAATGGATTGATAAATGGCCAAAGTTGGAAATTGTCTTCTAGTGTAATCTGTCCTTGGTGGGAGGTAAGAAGCAGAGATGGTTTTCTATTCATTCGGCCAAGGTAGATGCATTCCTAATGTCTTCCCAGATACAAAGTGAAAATAAGAATCAACCTATTTAAAGAAATCAAAAGAAGAATTTGCCATTAGAATAAGATGCTTAGCTGAAAGGCTGGAAGGAAGAGAGAGAGAGAACTAAGCACAGCTGGCAGAACAGATGAGAAGAGTCCAGTGGAGCTGATGGCACTGGGAATATGAAATACAAACCAAGATGAACAGCTAAATATCCATCAGTATAACTACTGCCAGATTCAAGTCATCAGTGTTTATCATCGATTGTAGAGAACCAGTGGATGAGCCAATTAATGACAAATTTTAAGACACCTCTCTAGGCAAGTCAGTCACCAAATTTTCTAAGGATAGCTTAATGAATACCAGTAAGGAAATCCTTACCACACAAAGAGATAGATTTTTTTCCTTTTACTTCAAGGTATTTTTAATGGCTCCACTAATCATTTCTGTCAAGAATCTGGTCAGGAGTCATCAGTCTGATATGTAGTAATGGCTGAGTGGTAGTGGTTGGGAAGTCAATGGAATTAAATTAAGAAATAAAACACAAACAAACAAAAAATGCGCAAAGATTTTAGGTGAGGATCTCCTGATGACTCGAAATGAATTGGTGCTAAAAATATATTCTCTTTCCATTCCCACATCAGCTTTTCTCTTTCTTTAGTGCCCTCCACCCCACTTTTGACACACTTTATTTTTTTCAAAATGGAAAGATCGAGGCAATCTTAAAGGGAAGAGGCAGTCACACAAGGCGAACTTTAGCCTGAACTAGGTGCATAGGGTGAAGGTGAGAAGAACCTTCCACTATGTTTGCTGTGCTGATACCAGGGTGCTGAGCTTCAGGCTTTTCGCAACGCAAGCTAGCAGAGCTTCTCTTCCCCTTTGTGCCATGACCACCTTTCCATATCTGCACCAAAGTTCCCAATTCACTAATCCCAATTTATTAAGTTCAAAATATCTAAAGATAATTCTCATTTAAGTTTTGGTTGAGCAGTGGTTGCTTCTTTCTATGTGTAGTTCTTGATATTTATTACTTCCAAATTTCAACTAGAATAATTCCTTGACAAGCTTTTCTCTTTGCTTTTAACCCTTATTTTGCATTTCTCTTCCATGGCTGGTACTAACCTCTATCTTTATGTGTTCTAGAGCAGGAACCTTTGAACATTGGAGAAATGATTATCTGTAGCAGCTCAGTTCACAGGGGTCTAACAGAGAAAAGTACCATTAAGATGTTGATGGTATGATAGAACCTAAAGTTACTAAACATTATGGTGAAAATGTAATCACTCTTGATAGCATTTGTTTGCTTGCTCCCCCATCCAGCTCAGTTACTAATACAGAGAAAAATTAATTTCATGGCCATACCACTCTCAACCATTCTATGTCATAAGATGTGGTTGGAGTAGAGAACCTTCAAGAGGTTTTCTCTCTCTAACACCCTATGATTTTACAACTGGTCTTTAAAATTGTGTGTATTGTTCAAAGGAAAAATAGAGAAAAAAAGCTCACTGGAATGGGTATACATTATCACCTTTGAAAAACCCATTTTCTACTGGTATTAGAAGCAAAGATGAGTACCTCCTTCAGAATGCTTTGCTTTGTGTTGAGAATGTAACGTAACCAAATTCCTGAGATGAAAGCTGTTTTCTTAAAAAAAAAAAAGAAAGAAAGAAAGAAAAAAGCAGACTTCAGCATTTACTATATCTGGAAAATAACATACAGTATATTCAACTCTGTTAAATGTCTGTGAATGTAAAAATAACTTTCCCTCAGAGTATTGGATAAAACGCAAAAAAAAAAAAGAACCTTCAGTTTGACTCTGAATAGTAAATGTATCTAACAATCTTTAAAGACTTTGTATTCATCAAATACCATTCTGAGCATAGATATGAATGGCAAATATTCCTATGATCTTTCATTGGTGGCACAGGAGTTTTGTGGATCGTTCTCTCAAGCTGTGACATACCACCAAGGTCAACGATTCAATAGAAAACATTCATAAGCAGTCAATTATGGAGTGCTTGACTCTAAGCCTGTGTCTACAAAAAAAAAAAAAAAAAAGGGAAAAAGCAAACACGTATTTGGAGAGCAATAAGCATACCAGAGCAAGTGTTAGAGTCTTAATAAGAGCTTCATATCAGCTCAGCAAAAATTTCCATCTACCAGTATTTCTTAAAACTATCTATTTTAGGGGCACCTGGGTGGCTCAGTCGTTAAGCGTCTGCCTTCGGCTCAGGTCATGATCCCAGGGTCCTGGGATGGAGCCCCGCGTCGGGCTCTCCGCTCAGCGGAAAGCCTGCTTCTCCCTCTCCCACTCCCCCTGCTTGTGTTCCCTCTCTCGCTGTGTCTTTCTCTGTCAAATAAATAAATAAAATCTTTATAAAAAAAAAAAAAACTATTTTAGCCTGTTACTGGAGAAATTAAGTCACATTGGTATTTCAAAAACTAATAATTTTGCCTCTCTTTATGTGAATTCCATAAGGTGGGTGAGTAATGAGTAATGTTACCAAATGAGACAAAAGGTCAGTTTAAAGCTGGATGAGGGTGATTTTTCAGATTATTAATTCCACAAATAATTTTGGCTTTCAAAAATATTGTTGGAATTTAATGCAGACATGCAGTGAAAGAATATGTGTTAGGGAGAGAATATAGTGCTGTTTGTTACAGTGTATCAGAAAAGACTCGTTTATAGTAAACAGGGTATTAGGCTCCTACCCCCCATTTATTTTATGCACAAGATATTCACAGACACATGAAGAAATCAAATCTATTTCTATAAAAAGTACTTAAGATTAGCTTAAAAGATAAAGAGAACTGTCATGCATTTTTTATGTATTAAAAGACAAGAACATCCATGACTTCTGTGTTCTGCCTTTTGTTCCCTTTCTGGTTGCCTCAGAGACCTGGGGAGTGATGATCAGATTTTGTGAAGGTGTCTTGGTTCACAGAATACACATTTGAAAACAATTGGGCATACGTTCTTGAGAACAACAGAGCCCAGCATTCTAAAGTCCTAACCACCAGCAGTGAGGACAATTTACACTATACCAAGAATTATCCAGAAATAGAGTCAAAGGATTTCAACTTTCTTAAGGACTACCTACTTTCTGTTTTACATGTAAGTCTGAATCTGGTTGCTATAGTAAGGACGAGTTTGGGACAATCTAATATCATAAGGGCAGTGGGGATTTATCTGAGGCTTGGGGTACATGTGTGTAGAGGTAGTAGTGGGGGTTGTTTTCTTATGACTCAAATCTCCTTTAGGGTGTGAATGGCTTTGGACCATCATCAATGAATTTCAGCTTGGAAAAAAACTTGATGGTGATCCCTATTTTTAAGAGGATTACATTATGTCATATATATTCACATACCTATTTGAGGCTAGTTTCCCACATTGACGGTGGTGGGGAAACGTGGGTTTGTATATGTGGATGGAATAATTCAGTCTTGTGCTTTTTTTTGTTGTTGTTCCTTTTTTCTATTTTCAATTTTTCTAACCTATTGTCACTAGTAATATAAACACATGTGAGCAGCTTGGACTATGATGGCAAATCTGAGAGTCAGAAACTTAGAAATTATTATCTTGTCTAGGCTTTTTTTTGGGGGGGGGGGTTGCTTAAGCAGCCAGGGGCCTTGGGAAGTGGAATGACTTGTTCAAAATCATACTGACAGAATTACTGACATAGTCTGAATAAACTGAATCTCCAGGCCCCCAGTTGTTGCTACTCTATCTTGCAAAATGATGAACTCAAGGATCACATAACAATTTTAATGGAATTTAAAATTGCAAGATTGTTACCAATTGAAATACAGTGCTTATGATAATAGAAAGATACCTTTTCAAAGCATATCTGTGGCTCACTAAATGATGTGCCTGCCCTTTACATGTGGCTATTCCCTGGTATCAAAGGCAAATTACTTATTTTGATAATTCATTCTATAATTTACCACTTGAGGGTGGATTATTTTGAGTCAACTGGCATAATTGGTTCATTCAAATTTTATAGTCAAGTCTTTAAACATAAAATTCATCTTTTCAATGACTTGATTATTATGATCAAAACAATTATATTGGTTAACACAGTGAAAATGTGATCATGGAAGACATCTAGAGCGTACGCTTTTAAAAAAATGCTCTGTGCCTTATGAATCACGGAGATTCAACCAGATTCATGGCTCTAAGAGCAACAGAATCCAGTAATTTCTTAGCTTTACAGGTCACTGAGTTTTATGATGACCTCAGAAGCAAGAAAAGCATGTCTTCCTCATAAGATAGTCTATGATCAGTTGTATGAATATGCTGTTAGAAATTACCGAATATTCTGCTGCAGTGTCCTTCTTATTAGAAGAGTAATAAAGTGTGCCACCTTGTCATATATATATATATATATATATATATATACACACACATATACATATATATGTGAATTAAATGACACCCTGACATTTCACATTACATACTTTTTTTTTAAAAAGGTTTTATTTTTTATTTGACAGAGAGAGAGACACAGAGAGAGAGGGAACACAAGCAGGGGGAGTGGGAGAGGGAGAAGCAGGCCTCCCGCCGAGCAGGGAGCCCGATGTGGGGCTCGATCCCAGGACCCTGGGATCATGACCTGAGCTGAAGGCAGACGCTTAACGACTGAGCCAGCCAGGTGCCCTCACATTACATACTTTCTAATGTATGAAATGAATTTATGTTGTGTGTTGTTGTGAATACATGTAATGTTGTAAATATGTATGGAAATAACCATACGCAGTTTTTTCTTTTGTGAATCTAAATAGCCTGTCGCTTTTCGATTTTCCTGTTTTGTAGAAGAAAATGATTGCAGGCCTCCTTAAAATCACTTGACCTGTTTCTTCTTTTATGAATTTTATTTATTTTTTTTCCTGCAAGGCTATTGCTGATCAAACCATTAAAAGTTAATTTGTGGATAAATCTTTATTTTTTCCTTGATCTTCTGTGCAAACTGCCAAGTAATCATTAAGATAAAAACGGGCATCAATTCAGAATTTTCAACCATCTATTATGTATTATCTCTGACTACTTATCTATTTATTTATCATATTTCTAGCCGGTATCTTTCTTGATTTTATTGAGAAAGATGTAGAAATATTTTTGAAGCTAAATATTTACTCTAAAGCTACATATATATGTGCCTAACTTAGGTGCTTGTTAATAATTGTATTTTACATATACTTTGAAAGTGTTTGATGTAATACAGTTACTTCTTTAGCAAAACATAATCACCACTGTCATTATAGGGCACTGTAATACAATAAATTGACAGCTTTGGGTAATGAAAGGCTGGGGAACTTTTTGATGATTTCCTTAGCTTTTGGGAGATCATTTTCACTCTTGCTGTGCTGAATCATTAGAATATGTGCTTAAACTGTAGTATAAAGGATTTATGTTGTGTATGAAGAACTCAGATTTCTCAACATCATATCTATAATAATAGCAAATGCTTAGATAGCACTTACTATATCCCAGACACTAATTCCTTACCTAAATAAACTCATTTAATGTATCAGTAGTATCATTATCCTCATCATTCTCACTCCTGATGAGGAAACTGAGGCACAGAGAGATTAAGTTACTAGCCCCTGGCTCTAAAGCTTGTATGCATAAAGAATCTTGCTCCTAACCATTCTGCTAATGGTTAATAAAGCACTTTGCCTTTGATTCTCATTGTAGTTCTCTTAGGTGAGTATATCTATGTTATTCCCTCAGTACGTAGATGAGGGCATTGGGGCTCAGCAATATATATAACGATGTGCTCATCATTGCTCACTCAGTCAAAGGAATAACTGAGAGCCCAGGTATACATTGTCAACAGCAGAAAGTCATTTAGGTTTGGGGTAACATAAACACACATTTGCCAAAGATGGTTTAGTTAATCCATCCTGCTCCCTTGAGATAGGAGTGAGAATGAATAATGTACTCCCTCTCTCTTACTATGCTTTGTAGAACTTAAAAAATTCATTTTTGGAAATAACAAGGGCGATTCTTTCTGTGAATCTAAATAGTAACTTTACTTAGGGTTAGGTTTGGGAGAATAAGTGGTATGGATGAGTAGTAAAACTTAGCCTCGTACGTTTATGGTCCTGGGATTCTTTCAACCAGTTAGCGCAATTTCCACTTTTCCTTTTGCTATAATGTGAATACAGAGGTGACCTGTTTCTTACAATTTTTTCATTTATTTATATATTTCAGGATGAAATTTGCATCTCAATCTCATCACTACACTGCTAACCTATGACTTGTATTAGTTCGAAGTTTCTTTTTGCCTTAATTGTATTTGACTAGTTCTTGACAACATGTAGTTAGAGAATTTGGACATGACACCCTGAGCTGGCACTGACTGCATTCATTCTGGGTTGTCTTCATTTCTTTTTTCTTTTCTCTTTTTCTTTCTCTTTCTTTCTTTCTTTCTTTCTTTCTTTCTTTCTTTCTTTCTCTCTCTTTCTTTCTCTCCTTCTCTCTTTCTCTCTTTTGTTCTTTCTTTCTTTCTTTCATTCTTTCGTTCGTTCTTTCTTGAGAATCTTGAGCAGGCTCCATGTTCAGTGCAGAGCCCAACATGGGGCTTGATCTCACAACCCTGAGATCATGATCTGAGCTGAAATCAAGAGTTGGGCACTTAACCGACTGAGTCACCCAGGCACTCCTTGTCTTCTTTTCTAAGCTTACCACCTATCTTTTCTTTCTTTTTATTTTTTTTAAGTTTTTATATATTTGTTTTTGAGAGAGTATGCCTGTGTGCATGAGTGGGGGCGGGGGGGAGTGCAGAGGCAGAGAAGGGGAGAGAAGCAGGCTTCCCGCTGAGCAGGGAGCCTGATGTGGGGCTCGATCCCAAGACCCTGGGATCATGACCTGAGCCCAAGGCAGATGCTTAACTGACTGAGCAACTCAGGTGCCCCACTACTTGTCTTTTAAATTCTGATCGCAATCTCAAAAATTACCTTAAGAATAACTTGAGGTAAAAAAAAATAAAAATCGGAGGGGGAGATGAACCCTGAAAGACTATGGATTCGAAGAAACAAACCAAGGGTTTTAGAGGGGAGGGGGGTGGGGGGGTGGGTTAGCCTGGTGATGGGTATTAAGGAGGACATGTATTGCATGGAGCACTGGGTGTTATACACAAACAATGAATCATGGATCACTACATCAAAAAATAATGATGTACTGTATGGTGACTAACATAATAAAAAAATTAAAAGCTTCATAGATTCTAATCATAATAAATATAATTATTTTCCATATGAAGATCATTTGTGTCCCCCACAATATAAACTTGCCATCAACTCCATGCTTTGTTGTCTGTGCAGACAGCAAAGGAAACACAAGATGACAATTTCTTCTGGACTCAAGTGAGCAGAAGTATCAATGAACATTGCATAGTAGCTTTTTATTTTTCAACTAATTTTCTCACGCAGATGATACAGTGCAATTTTATTGTGCACTTAGAAATGTAGGGAAGATAAATTTTTTATAGATCTTGGTTACCAGCCCTTTATCTGAAATGTCATTTGCAAATATCTTCTCCCATTCCTTTAAAAATAGAGCTACCCTATGACCCAACGATTGCACTCCTGGGTATTTACCACAAAGACACAGATGTAGTGAAAAGAAGGGGCACATGCACCCCAATGTTCATAGCAGCAATGTCCACAATAGCCAAACTGGGAAAGGAGGTGAGATGCCCTTCCACAGATGAATGGATAAAGAAGATGTGGTGCATATATACAATGGAATATTACTCAGCCATCAGAAAGGATGAACACCCACCATTTGCATTGACATGGATGGAACTGGAGGGGATTATGCTAAGTGAAATAAGTCAAGCAGAGAAAGACAGTTATCATATGGTTTCACTCATACGTGGAACATAAGGAATAGAGTGGAGGACCACAGGGGAAGGGAGGGGAAACGGAATGGGAAGAAATCAGAGAGGGAGACAAACTATGAGAGACTCTAGACTCTGGGAAACAAACAGGGTTACAGAAGGGAGGGGGGTGGAGGGGGTTAGGGAAACCAGCTGGTGGGTATTAAGGAGGGCATGTGTTGTGATGAGCACTGGGTGTTACAAGCAACTAATGAATCGTTGAGCACTACATCAAAAACTTATGATGTACTATATGCTGGCTAACTGAACATAATAAAAAATGTAGGGAAGAAAATAGTAATCAACAAAGTTGATTTTTTTTTATTGTTATATCCTTCAATGCCAGCTATTATGGAGTACACACATGGTGCCAGGCTTTTAGAAACTGTATCAGGAACTCCCACTTGCAACAACATGGATGGACTTTGAGGGCATTATGCTAAGTGAAATAAGTCAAATAGAGAAAGACAAATACTGTATATATTACTCTTGTGTGTGGAACCTAGAGAAATGGGTAAAGGTAGTATTCTACTTATATGTGATATAAAAAAAAAATGTGTAAATGTGGTCAAAAGGTACAAACTTCCAGTTATAAGATAAGTAAGTTCTGAGGATGTAATGTACAGCATGGTGACTATAATTAATAATACTATGTTATATATTTGGATGTTGCTAGAAAGTGGATCTTAGAAGTTCTCACCACAAGAAAAAAAATTGTAACTGTGTATGATGATGGATGTTAACCAAACTTACTGGGGCAATCATTTCACAATATATACGTATATCAAATCATTATGTTGTACACCTAAAACTAATATGATGTTATATGTCAAATCTCAACAAAATAAAACAGATTCGTAGAAGCAGGGAGTACAATAGTGGTTGCCAGGGATCTGAGGGGTGGGGTTAAAATGGGCAGGTATTGGTACAGAGCTTCAGTTAAGCAAGATGAATGAGTTCTGGAGATCTAATTATAGCATGGTGATGAGAGTTAGCAATACTGTATTCCATACTTGAAATTTGCTAAGAAGATAGATCTTAAATCAGCACTTGAATTTTAATTTTTTCTTCTCTTCCACGTATTACTGGACAAAATGGTGACGAAGCTGACTGTATTTATTTTTTTAAAAGATTTTATTTATTCATTTGAGACACAGAGGTACAGAGAGAGAGAGAGAAAGCATGAACAGGGAGAGAGGCAGAGGGAGAGGGAGAAGCAGGCTCCTCGCTGAGCCAGGAGCCCGATGTGGGGCTCGATCCCAGGACCCTGGGATCATGACCTGAGCTGAAGGCAGACCCCTAACTGACTGAGCCACCCAGGTGCCCTGACAAAGCTGACTTTTAACTACCTTACAGATAGTGAAAGTTTTGCAGGTGTGATGATTTCATTATGAATATAGATAAGCCAAAAAAACTCTATAAAGATTCTTAAAAATTATTTTAGAGGAACACATTAGGATGGCTTATGTTTACTAACCAGCAATCAAAAATGCTAATGTGCGAAGGACCAAGGAAAGCAGCTTTAATTCATAAAACCAAGTGCGTTAAAGGACATGATGACTTTCTGATGGATTTTTGAAATGTAGCCTACTCTCAGAATCAAGAGTAAGCTTGATTCCTCTTAAAATTTATATTTCTACAGAGAGATTTTTCAGGTTCTTTCTCCACGGGAGAGAGACTGGACAAATTTAATAAACATTTAAATGATTTTTTTTTTTATTCCAATACTGCCAGAAAGCTTCCACACAACAAAGTGCTCTATGTGCAATATACTTGTATATAGCCATATAGCCAGGCTAAATAATCAAGGAAAAGGAGAAGAAAATAAGAGTCACTCAGAAATGGGGAAATGGTATTAATGCTTTCAAAGGGGGGGGGGGGTTGGTGTGATCCTTTGTTGAGCCTGATCTAAAGTATTGTATTAAAGAATTTTAATAGTATCGCATTACCATAGCAGTTAATTGTATAGCTATCTGCATATAAACCAGTATGGCTGCATCGAGCAGGCTACAGTCTCCTCATTTTGTGCATAGTAACGCAGACTTAGTTTTCTAAAGAGGGAAACCATAAAAATACGGCACTGATGCAGATCAGAATAGGGTTCTGATTTTCACCTCATGTAATAATATTTATTTAGACTCTGTATTTCTCAATACTAGTCTTAAAAGTGATGATAACGGGGCGCCTGGGTGGCGCCGTTGATTAAGTGTCCAACTCTTGGTTTCAGCTCAGGTCATGATCTTAGGGTTGTGGGTTTGAGCCCAGGTCGGGCTCTGCAGGCAGCATGGGGTCTGCTTGAGGTTCTCTCTCCCTCTCCCTCCTCCGTCCCTCTCATGCTCTTTTTCTCTCTCTCTCTCTCTCAAATAAATAAATAAATCTTTTTTAAAAAATGTATTTGAGTGTAAACTCACACATAAATACTCCAGATACTGAGGCTTATAAAAATAAATCCTGCATCTGGACTTAAAATTGGGTAAAGTAACTATGAGTGCTTTTTTGTTTTTGGAATGCTTGTAGCTGGTTCTGAATTCCCATATTGACCACAGGCCACTCAGAATTTCATTTATGCCTCGTGGTTATAGAGATGGTAGCTGTATAGTATAAAAGGAGCTTGCCTTTGCTTCCTCTCTGGCCTTCTTGGGCACTGGAATGGTTTAGTATTACTCAAAAATTATCAGAGTTGTCCAGTAATGGGCAAGAGATGTGCTTAGAGTTTTTTTTTTTTTTTTTTTTTTTTTTTTATTTTTTTTTAATTTTTT
>NW_022589708.1:45864365-46144593 GCF_004348235.1 Phoca vitulina
AACCCATCCTCCCAACCCCCTCCCCTCTAGAACCCTCAGTTTGTTTTGGAGTTTTAACTGACAAATGGTAGCAGTTGCTACACTGAGTGGTTATAGTAAAGAATGCTAAAAAGAGCACTGTAGTGTAGCTGGATTCCCTGACTCTCATGCTATGGACTGCAGAGAGTTTGAAAAAAAAAAAAAAAAAAAGAGAGAGAGAGAAAAAAGGTTTGCTTCACACACCATAAAGTAATATCTTTTGGATGCAAGATGATAGATTTTTGGGAGTCGGGTGGGGAGAAGTTCTACAGGTACTTAAAACTTCAATGTGAAGCATAAAGAAAGAGTGGGCAGGATGTTGAGTTTTTTGGATTTTTGTTTTTTAAAAACTCTGTTTCTTTTATTTCTTACACTCCCCTCCCCCTTTGCCTTTTGTTCATTTTTCATTCCCTCTTCTGATATGGAAAGTCACAGTTCAGGTGCAGCAGAGTCTAAATCATCTAAAGCAAATCAGGCCAGAAATGGGCTGATAATGAAAGGCAAAAAAAAGTGTGCTTGCTTCTTACCAGTGAATCATCAGTGTGACAATGGAGTCTAAAGATTCTATTAGCATTACAGAAGCTCTCAGGAAGCAATCTACTTTTTCTCTCAAAAATTTTCACTCTAGTAATATAGAACCTTGATTATTAATTGAGATTGGTGTAGCCGAAGCTCAGCATGTTGATTTTTTTCCTTTTTTTTTTTGTTTTTTGTTTTGTTTTCTTCAAAGAACTTTTGCAGTAGTTATTCTCTTTACAGTTTCTGTCCCCATATCTTATAAATTAGAATTCTCTTTCATTTGATTACTCAGTAAATATTCATGCGATGCCTACTATGTGTCAGACACTCTACTGGGTGCTAGGTGTAGATATGAAAACAAACGCCTTTCCAGGGCAGCACTGATTTCCTATGTTTACTCTAATTATGCTGTGCACAACTATTCAAAAACACATCTTCTTTGAGTGTTCAATGTGTGTCAACCATTGTGCCAGGTGGTTATGTGAAAGTGCCCAACTCACTTGGGGAAACATACACCTCTTTCTTTCTTATAAAGGTACCGTTTAGAAGTAAGTTGTTTGGAATTTTGGTATTTAACAAATTAAATAATTTTATAAATAGTAGTTAAATACTCAGGCTGTGTCTGACATGTAATTTAACTGACATATATTTGCACTAAAATAGAGTAAAATACAGTACTGTCTTTCTAGTTTCAGATAGAGTTCCAGCTCCACATCCCCTCTGGCCCCTAGCAATTTTACAGGACAGAGAGTAAGACTGTCAATCTGAGAACCATTCACAATGAATTGTGCATGATTGATAACTGTCTTTGTGTTAATTTAATGGGAGAAGGGAAGCAGACAGCAGGGAAATGAGGGAGTGGAAAAATGAGTGTATTAACTCTGTGAAGAAAATAAGGCAACAGTAAAAACGTTTTAAATTTCATATTGTCTTGATCATATTATGGTTCCTGACCCTTTTCCCCACACTTCAGATGCGCTGTCATTTGCACATTTCCTTGTGGTGTGCCAAACATTTGGGGAGTGAGTACAGAGAAAATGAGTCATTTCAGTTTCTCTGATGCTAAATTGGATAGGGCATTATTTGTTTTGAACATGTAGCTCCGAGTAAGAGGAAAGGATAGAATTGAGGTTACCCAGGGATTTTCTTTCAAGAGTTAATGTGATTATTTGGAGTCAGGAAGGGATCCATGTGAGGATCTTCCCTAGCTTTTTAAACCTGGTGGGTGTCAGGGAGGAGTCTCCCAGATGGAACAGTCCTAAGGGGAGGAGGAGGCTGTGTGGCCTCTTCTCACTGTAGCTGTGTACACACACCTACATACACAAACACAACATATAGGCACACACACCTTCCTTCTGATCTGGTTATTTCTGTGATACGGCTCCGTGGTAGATAGCTGTTGATTCTGCCATCTCAGTGTTCATTCCTCCCTCTTAAATCAGGACCTGACTTCCTGTAAGGGGGAACCCCTCCTCCTCAGTGGTGCTGCCCAATGTCCTCCTGTCCTTCTGCCAGCACTTGGTGTGGGCAGATGATCCAGGTGGGGACAATCTGCATATTCTATCTCCACTGGACATAATGGCTCAGGGATAAAAACATGCCCCAAAACTGGCCAATGAGGCTGAATTCTTGCACTTTCTTTTGAGCTCAAAATAGAAAGACATTTTTTCTAATAAAATGTTTAAGATGATATAAAACAAAGAGCTACTAAGGGCCTCAACTGTAGACACAAGGAACATGAGAATAAGGTCCCCAGAGAGAAGTAGATCAGAGAAAAAGGATAACATTTGAAATTTTTTATGGCAGTATAATTGGCATATGACATTATGTTTGAATCTTGATGATACTGCTGGA
Organism: Phoca vitulina; assembly: GCF_004348235.1. NCBI lineage: Eukaryota > Metazoa > Chordata > Mammalia > Carnivora > Phocidae > Phoca > Phoca vitulina. The sequence continues at coordinate 45,866,757 of NW_022589708.1, forward strand.
GACACTGGATCAAGCAATGCCTGAAGCCATTTCTTGGATCTTTTGTTCATATGAACCAATTACTTTTTGTTCTTTTAAGTTAGGGTGAGTTGGGTTTCACTCTCTTGCAATAGGAAAAAGTTCAGACTTACACACAGTGGAAGCTTGTTAGGATTTTTCTCCTCAGATGGTTTTTCCCCCTTTTACCCCAGTTGCTATTGAGAAGCCGGCACAGAATTCTTTAACTAGTTTCCTACTTGCATCCAATAAAGCCTTCTCCAAAATGACTTTCATCCCTTAGGAAGATAAAGTACCACTAAGACAAAACAAAGTTCACAAGAAGCAAAAAATATTTGCTTATTTTTCAATTCGGTTAAAGCAAAATTACCTTTTTTCTTATCTTGTATGATGAAGAGACAAGGAAAAGCATTTTGAAGTGCATTTAAGGTGCAGCTATACATGCTTATATCTTACAGTAGCTTCTTTTCCAACTTTTTGTCATGTACCCATCATATCCTATATATATACATATATATAGGAAATTGCTCATAATTATGTCATCCTTACCTCAAATTCAGTATGCCCATGTGGAAACCCATTTTCTTTTTTCTAAACATAATGCTCCTCCTGTTTTCTTTGTTTCAATTGTGCCTCCATCATTCAGTCCTTTACACAAACTAGAAATGGAGGAGCTGAGCTTGAAAATCTCTGGTCTTACTCACTCTCTTAGTCAGCTTGGCTGCTACACAAAATACCGAGAACTGGGTAACTTAAACAACTGACATTTATTTTTCACAGTTCTGGAGGCTGGGAAGTCCGAAAACAAGGTGCATGCAGATTCAGTTCCTAGTGCGAGCTCTCTGACTTGCACGTGGCCACCTTCTTGCTGTGTCCTTACATAATGACGAGAGAGGTTTGGTCTCTCTTCCTCTCCTTGTACAGACACAAATGTCAGCATGGGGCACCACCCTCATGATCTCATTTAAATCTAATGACCATTGATCTGCTCATCTCCATCTTTATTACCACGGTTCTCACTCAAGCCCCTATCATCTCTCAGCTCAATAATCATAAAGTCCAATTTGGTCTTATCACCTGTCATGTTTCACGAATATATATTTCCCAGATTAAAGCCATTATAATATATCCAGAATGCAAGTCTAAGCATGTTAGTCATATGCTTAAAATTATTCAGTGGATTTCACAGATCCCTTGGCACAATACAGTACATGTGCATGGCTTGATCTGTGTCTACCTCTTCATCTCCTATGATACCATTCCATAGGCTACATTTCACACCCTAACAGTCCTGAGATACCTACTATTCAAACACACACACATACACCCTATTGTTTCTCATATCTGTGATTAGTGAATGCTGTTCTGCTGGAACTTCATTCTTTCATAACGCTCTTCATTTGACTAACTACCTGATCTTCCAAAAATAAAAGAGATACTTTTCTCTCTGTTTTCCCCTATTTCACTGTGCATCCCCCACTCATTTGACTGATCACTCTCTGTAAGAGAGTATTAGAATTTTATTTGTTACACTACTGTTTTCTCCTCTAGACTCCTTGTTCCTCATGACAGGATCCATATCCTATTTTAATTTTTGCCTCCAGTATCTGGTGCAATATCCAACACAATGTAAGACTTTATTGAAGTTAACTGAAACTCTAAGTCTCTTTAAAACCCAGTAATTTATCATGTGAAGTAATTATGTATGTAATCAATTATTTACATTTTCTTTTTAATTGTTGGGCTTGATTAACTTTAAATGAATCTTATGGACATGATTATTATTAAGTAGAAGTGTGAGAGAGGACTAAGTTTGATCTTCAACTGAAACATCACTCAGCACTTTATAAATCTGAATTATAAACAAAATATCAAAATTGTAAGGTGAAAATGAATAAAAGAAAAGAGTGAATGAAACAGATATCAAGCAGGTAAGAGCAGCATGAGGGTGATAATCTTATTAAAGGGAGTTGGTATGGCCCAAAGAACCATGAACCATGCATCAGGCTAATGAGAACTTTTAAGTTCTTCTGGGTCTCTTAATTAGTTTGGGTCTAAGACAATTGCACAAACTTGTTAAACTGCTATCATGTTTTTCCTTCAAATAATATTTTTCCAAGAAAGAACATAATTTGGACAAATAATATCTCTATCACCCTTGTTATAGTCTCCCCCTCCCTGAAATCTAAAACAGCTTAGTGAGTAATTATACTGAGACAGAAAAGCGTAGTGGGTACAAACATAGATTTTTTGAGACAGACTAGTCCTGAGTTTTATCAGTTCTATTAGTTCTAGCAAATTCTTAATTTAGCTAAGCTTCAATTTCCTCATCTGCAAACTTCGGTAATAATAGTACCTACCTCCTACAGTTGTTATGATGATTAAGTGATATAATAGAAGTAAAGTGCTTTATGTGGTTCATGGTACGTGATAAATTCCTCTTATTTCTAGTAAGTTACATGGTAAAAGTCAAATAAATTTGAAAATTGTTGGCTAACCAAGTTAAGGAGGTTTCTTTATGATTTCTCAGAACTTTTAATATACTAATACACACATTGAATTTCTATGGAGGGGAGTATTTTCCATGCTTGTGTAACAGTGGCTCCATTTTATTGTAGGACATATCTTGAAACTACTGTTTCATGCAACTCACTCAAATAATACTGCTGTAGGTGAGTATTATTAAAACAGAATGAGAATAATAAATAAAGGGAAAAAAAGCACTGGGAAGACAGAGTGAAAGCAAAAAACAATGGTATAGTTATTAGCTTAGAACAAATAGATTTATTAATAAATTTCTATACATGCTGGCTGTCTTTATCCCAAGGCCAGTTAAAGTATTGAAGTTTCTATGGCTCATCACAAAATTACCATCACAGTTACAAGTATTCTCTGAAGGAATTATAAGTAGATAGTAAGTCGTCCAAATATCAAAATGGGAAAAAATCTTTTGGGGGGCAGTAGGTTTTTAAACACTTCGTTGTAATGCAATTCTTAACATTTTTTAGACATCTGTATTTTACTTATCTCTATTAGTTTTATAATTTTAAAATTTGCTCATAACTTAATTTTTTAGGAAATATTAATGGCCCAAGAAAAGGAATGATTGTCCCTAATCTATATTAGAATGACATGGGAACCATGTTTCCATAATGAAATATTGGCTCAAAAACATGTCAGTGAGCTACCTTTATTGGTTAGCTCTATGATTTTTTTTTTTTTTTAAAGATTTTATTTATTTATTTGAGAGAGAGAGAATGAGAGACAGAGAGCATGAGAGGGAGGAGGGTCAGAGGGAGAAGCAGACTCCCTGCCGAGCAGGGAGCCCGATGCGGGACTCGATCCCGGGACTCCAGGACCATGACCTGAGCCGAAGGCAGTCGCTTAACCAACTGAGCCACCCAGGCGCCCTGATAGCTCTATGATTTTGATAATGCTCAACTTACCCTTTTATGTTCTATGATCCACACATTTTATAAAGCTTTATCAAAGGGCAAGACTAAAAACAGGATATTGGCTACTGAGTTGCAACTTGCAATTGCATAACAAAGGAATTTGATGGGAATACAAAACTAGTCATTTTTATGAACCACATTATTTGAGTTCAGATTATATTGTGAGAGTTCTTAAAACTAGAATTACATAAAATTATTAATATTTGCTATAGCTACTTCCTTGCCTCTTTTACTATTAAACTGAGATAAGCAAGAACTATTCAGTTTCAGTATTTAGCAAATGTTTATGGAGCACCCACTGAGGGCAAAGTACTATTTTAGGAGCTGTGAGTGATGCACAGATCAGTAAGATACAGAAAAATAACAAAACTACAAAACAACTATATTAAAAAATTGTGGTAGAACATTAAGAATGGTATTTGTATGGTATTTCATAAAAGAACCGTTTATTCAGAAGAATTAGAGGACATGGTATTCAATGGGTATTTGAAGAATACAAAAAATCCTGAAAGATGGAGACAGTAGAGATGGTTCTCTAAAGAGAGAGAAAATCTTGTCACATTAAAGACAAATTACATGCCATGCAGTGAGAGAAAGGAAATCTTGTCAAAATTACATTTTGTTATTGTTGCTTCCAAACCACGCTACAAATGTTTTGGTATAGAACCATGTTATGTTTCTGTTGCCTGTTGCAAAAGGCCTAGTATGGTGTTAGTATGGTGCTGTACACATAGTAGCCACTTTAATAATAATTCCTGAAATTAAGTAGTTTTGCATAGGTAACCTTGAAGAGTTTGGAACTTACTTCAAGAGTTTAGAACCTGCTTCAACATGAATGATAGGTTCTATTGATTTTACTAAACTTACCTATCTGTAAGTTCAAAAAAAAAATGGATGCAGAAAAATAAACTCAGTTAAAACATTTAAAAATTTATTTTATTTTATTTTATTTTATTTTATTTCATCATAATAAGTATACTCTTTAATCCCCATCCTCTTTTTCTCCCATCCCCCCACCCACTTCCCCTTTGGTAACCATCAGTATGTTTTCTATAGTTAAGAGTTTGTTTCTTGGTTTCTCTCTCTCTCTCTCTTTTTCTCTTTTCTTTCCCTTTGCTCATTTGTTTTGTTTCTTAAATTCCATATATGAGTGAGATCATATGGTATATGTCTTTCTCTGGCTGACTTATTTTGCATAACATTATACTCTCTAGCTCAATCTATGCTGTTACAAATGGCAGGATTTCACTTCTTTTTTATGGCTAAAATTCTGTTGTATATATGTACTACTACTTCTTTATCCATTCATCTATCAGTGGACACTTGGGCTGCTTCCATAGTTTGGCTATTGTATATAATGCTTCTGTAAACTTTGGGGTGCCTGTATCCCTTTGAATTAGTGTTTTTGTTTTTATTGGGTAAATACCAGTAGTGCAGTTCCTGGCTTATAGGGTAGCTCTATTTTAATTTTTTGAGGAACCTCCATACTGTTTTCCACAGGGGCTGCACTAGTTTGCATTCCCACCAACAGTGCAAGAGGGTTCCTTTTTCTCTACATTGTTGCCAACACTTGTTGTTTCTTGTGTTTCTGATTTTAGCCATTCTGACAGGTGTGAGGTGATACCTCCTTGTAGTTTTGATTTGCATTTCCCTGATGATAAGTGATGGTGATTATCTTTTCATGTGCCTGTTGCCATCTATGTCTTTTTTGGAAAAATGTCTATTCAAGTCCTCTGCCCAATTTTAATATTTTTTATATTAAATTGTGTAACTTCTTTATATAATTTGGGTATTAATCCATTATCAGATGTATGATTTGCAGATACATCCTTTGATTCAGTAGGTTGCCTTTTTGCTTTGTTGATGGTTTCCTTCACTGTACAAAAGTTGATTTAGGTTTTAATAAGATGATATTTTACAAAATATCAAAAAATGATAAAGTTGTGTTTTATATCATAAAGCTAGCTGTGGTGGCACCAAAGGATGGCTTGCAGGGTTTATGATCCTTACGGTTGCTATCCCAAACCTATCCCAATAAAAAGATATCATAATTTAAAAATTGATGTGCTTGGCCATGCAAATATAGCTTTCAGATAAATGCTCCAGTCCTACTTTGCAACCTCATTTTCAGCTCTCTCTATGCAGAAATTTTGAAGTCATTACTGAGCACAGGCTACTTTCTAACAGTGAAATTCATAGGAAGTAAAAAATAATGATGAGATTAGTCACCTGTTGAAATTGTCAACTTAGATAATTTTGAAAACACTCAAAATAGAAAGAAAGAAACTGAGCTCTGGAATCCTTAGAATGGCTTCCTGGCAGCTGCTTAGAAATTCAGGTGACCTTGGTGCCTGCCTCTTCTGTGCTTCCACTGTTACTGGTTAGCACAGATCAGGCCGCATTGAAATAATTTGCCATTTCCCTTTGATTTGAGAATAAACTCTTCAAAAGCAGAGATTGTCTTATTTGTCTTCATACTTTAGGTGCTACTTCACTGCTTACTATATAGCAGTTAGTCTGTAAGTGCCTTGTAAGCAAAGAGGAGTATGTGTGTGAAATAATAATACTTAAAATTTACTGATGTCTTATCATGCTATACATGCAAAGCCTACTGTGCTAAATGCTTTTCATGTCTTATTTCATTTAATCTTCAAAAACGTTATGACATAGCTACTTTTGTTATCCCCATTGTTAGACTCTGAGTCCTTCCAGGAATAGGACGCTCTCCCTCCTAAGAAACATTGTTAGACATTTGGGCAGACATAGGCTTCCATGTGACTGACTAATTCCTAGTGATCATCAGTCAGCAATTTGGAAAAAAAAGTTGGGGGAATAGATACAACCATTCCAAATCTATCCTTTGCAAGTTTTCTTCATAATAAACATTTCTGGTTTCTTCAGTATCACTTTATGCATCATGGTCTTTAAGGATATAGTGGTGCTATAATTTTCTTTAATGTTGTCATACAGTTAGCTCAGGAACACATAATTGGTCTTATAATTTTTATCAAATGTAAACCTATCAATCTAGAATTTTAGTTCCATTGCCCCCTAGTATGCCTAAGCTTGCAACAATCTACAAATTTAATTTATTTTAAATGAATATAATAAATCTTAGCTTGAAGAGGTGTTGTGAAGAACAAATGACACAATTTACTTGTATAAATTTTGAAATTATAACAAATAATATTAAATTATTGCATTATTAATATTTCTTCAAATTTCATTTATGACAATTTCAGAGATTTCATTTATGAAACCTTCTCTGATTTATTTTTCATGGCTGTTTGTTTTCTTAGTTTGTCCATTACAGTTTTCCAGTTTTTGATAGAATATTTTTTTGTAAGATTATTTCTATTGTTTCTTTCAAAAGGAGTGGATTAAGCTATTGGGGGCAGGAAAGATTCAATATTTCTTTTACATATCTGGATGGCTTAATTATGAAAAACATAACTTAGAGGATAACCTAAGTGGCCAAGTTATATAAAAGAAAAAAGTATGTCGAAGCCTTGAAATATGGTTGTCAGTATGACAACAAACAGGTCAATATACGGTTTGTCTTCCACAATAGAGTTCTGTAACTGAAATTTGAAAGCACTAATTTATTTTAGCACTGTTGTAGTAAGAGCTCAATATGTCCTGATCAAATTTCTAGTTAATCTCTTGTAGACAAGACCTATTTTATGAAAATGTCTTTATTATTATAGTATGCATTGAATTTTTTTTTTTTTAATTGTAGAGGGTTTAGTTAGGATGCATTTAGTACTATACGACAATTGGAATGAATAGAGAACTTATGAGTGCATACCTTATGACAAATATATGGCCAGATTTGTCTTCTGTGTTTAAGTCTATTGTATGCTCTACTAATATAATATTGCTTTCAACAGAAGTATGCATCATGGTATAAATCTAATATGGTCTAGCAGCATTTGACAATCCTTGATATTTCTCTGAAAGATTTTTCCATGACATTGAATTAAGACAAATGGCATTTCTCAGATACAGCAAAGTTTACTGTTTCATGATTTATTTCTAATGGAATTAAAGATAACTCAAACAATTTGAAACGCAAAAAGCATGTTCACTTCTGAAGGAAGTTTTCATGTTAAGTGTTAACTTAAAATCTCTTTTAGTATTAGTGAGCAAATCTTTCTTAGATCACTTTTTGTTCATTAAAGTACAGGGGAAAATAACATTTTAAATAAGGGCAGGTTTCAACCCCTCTTACATATTTATTCATGCCTAGGGTGGCTTTCATTATGGATCACTGGAAACAGATTGCTCTAAAGAAAATAAACTTGAGAACAGTCAATGATGATCTTTCCAGGTGACTATAAAGCAGTTTTTTTTTTTTTTAAACTGTACTAATTCCTGTAGGATGTTCATTCTTAAAAGAAAAAAAATCATTTTTATATTTTTATATTAAAGTATCTCCAAATCTGCCCCCTTTTTTTGTCTTCGCAGTTCTCAAAAGGAAAAGCCCTCTAAATTGTGGTGATCATGTTTTAGAGTTCATCACACATGATGGGCAATGATATAAACGTTGCCTCAGAGATATTCTTTGAAAATCACCATGAAAGTGATTTTTCTTAAACCTTATCAAAGAGGAGGCACAGCAACCAGCATTCTAGCCTGTACTGAAATAGCAAATGCTGACAAGCTTGTTAATAATTCAAAAATCTTTTTAGTGAATTGTATCCATCGCTAAGTTTTAGTTTTATAGAAATGTTAAAATGTATTACCTTCAGTTCTTTGCAATTTTATTTTTTCGTAATTTGTATTCCCTTTCATTATCATAAAACAGACTACTATATCAAACTAGTCTGTTGAAGAATCTCTATTATTTTTACTTCACTCTAGATAGGTGTTTTTGCACGGCATCTAAGCAATAGTCATCTCAGCAAGAATGGGGTAAAGCCTAGTGCCAGAAAAAGAGGATATATTTTTAATACTTCTCCTTTGAGGTAAAGAATCTATGTGGTTTGTTTCATAATTGGACCATGGTTTTGGTCTGAAATTTTGATCAAATTACTTAACCTCTTTATCTCAGTATTTCTCCTTTTTAGTTGAGAATAAAGGCTAGGCAGAAAAAAAAAAAAAAAAACTAGGCAGAAAAATGAGAAAGTCGTTTAGAAAAACTAATACAGCAATTAATTGTTAATAGTGTAACATTCCAGTTTGGGGTCTATTTATGGAAATTATCAAAACAGCAATTTCCTCAGCTACAAGATGGAAGTTAGTAATATATTCACAGAGTTTTATGAGTATTAACTAAAATATAAGTGGTAACGAGAGTCATGTAGAGTAAGTCCTCAATTTCTCTTTGTTCCTGCTAGCTTTTCTGAATTTTACCACTTTGTTGTGTACAAGTGGAATTGTTATCCTAACTCACAAATGACAGTGAATTAAAGGTTAAAGTTATTCTTCTCCTTTCTTATTCCTACTCAAGTAATCCTAAATTTCAGGAACATCAGTTTTTTTGCGTTGTTTGCAAAACAATCATGTTAACTAAAAGTACATTGTTCTCTCTTTTTTTTCCCACTTAATGTGGGGCTAAAAAAATAGTCTAAAGAACATAGGAAATCTTTTATTTCAGAAGATATCAAAGTGCATTTTGATAAAGCAATATCCCTAGAAATTTAAACCAGAAACAGAAGAAGGATATCAATACTCAGAAATGCACAGGTTTTAAACCAAGCATTAGAAGGAATACTGGGAATTAAATTGGCTTATTTTAAATTCTAAAATATTTCAGAGAATCTGATAAGCTTGCTTAAATTAGATTTTCTTCGTCTTTGATTTCATGTATCTTAAACTATGCAATTTTGTTCTCTTTAGTTTTCTTGCTGAAACGCTAAGAAATTGGTCACTTAAAAGATAAAGGAGTGTGTATATTGACATCAACCAGCCACAAGAGGGAAGTCTTGGCTATATTAGAAGTAGAGTACATGTAGGGAGGGGTCCATTTTTGCAGGAAAAAAATTTAAAATAAAAAAGGAGAGAAAATAGGATTTTGTCTTTTTTTTTTAAATATCCTGATGGTATATCTACTAGAGCAAATTATCTGTAGGTCTAGTACATTATTAGACTTAGAATAGTAAGTACTTTGTCACGTTTTCCTTAAAATCATTTATTTGTGAAATTCAATAAAAATCTATTAAATATATATATACGTAGATAAATTATTACCCATACATCAATTTTTATTAACACAATACAATTCATAAAAGTATTTATTACCTAAGTCCCTGAGCTATACACAGTGTGGTATCCATTAATTCTCTCTGTTACTTACTAGTGGCATCTTTGGAATAAATTCTGACTGTATTTTATCCTCCTTGAGAATCATACTTGTGCAGTTATGGGATTTAGGATCTCAGATATACACTGGCCAAGAAATAAATGAAAAGGATAAAGCATTTGTTAATAAGAGCTATTAAGCTATTTAGAAATTCATAGTGAAGAAAGCCCTGAAATAGATATTGGGATCTAGGATGGCATATTCTAATTGAAAAGGTACTGGTTGGAAGTTTTTGTTTGGATTCACTACTGGATCTTTTCTGTTAGAGTTCATGATAACTAATCAAATAATCAGCCTTATATAATTAGACAATGTGGTCATCATATTATCCACTGAATAGAATGTTTACTGATCTGTGGCAGAACATGAAATATAGAACTCCTAGATTCTGACTTTGATTTTTGAGAACTTTACTGGTGATATATGCAGTAAGAACTAAATATTGCTTAATATTTCTGTTTTATCATCTTAAAAAGTATGTAATTTTGTGTTTTAGCTTCTTCATTGAAAAAAGGTGGTAAAATTCTGTGAAAATTTGAAGTACTTCTATTCATAAAGATAAAAATAATATTAGGCATTTAGTGCATATAGAACACATGAATTATGCTATTTCTCTCCATATTCATCAGGATACTTATTTAGGTTTGTGTACTTTGAAGTTGTAGATACTTTGAGTATATAAAGAATTTATCGTAAATTATTTTCTTCAAGCATTTAGGGAAAATTTGTTCTTAGCCAAAATTGTATTAACTGCTTCAAGTTGATTAGTAATTTAGTGGTAACCCAAAGTAATAAATGGTGGATGTGCCTTTGGTTAGATTTAATTTCATATTTAAGTGCATCTCTGTACTCTTAACTAAAAATCATTAGATCATTTAATTTAAATATTGGGTAAAATTATGTCTTTTCTAATATAGCATATAACATATGGAACACAATACAATAATCCCATGTTTAAGTAAGTTTTCTTTAATTTATTTAATATTGCATTGTTTTGATTTATTTTGGTCATGTGAGGGCTTAATAAACTGTGGAGTGTGTATATTTTATTGGCACAGAGCTCATCAATTCCTAGTTTGAATGGAGTCTATTCTACTGTCAGAATTTTTTTTTTTTTTTTAAAGCATACAATTAGCAATCACTAATGTTCTGAAGGACTTTTAATGGCAGGATAGATAAACTCTGTTATGTTTTCCTTCTATTAGGATGGATCACTTACAAATAGTCCCACTGTGATTAGGCATTTATTGTACAGTGCAAAATCTATACAGGGATCATTCTTAACATGTCTCTGAAGTTCGTTTTCATCATCAATCAAGAAATATAGAGGTAAAGAAAGAACATTTAGAGAAGACATAGAATGCTTAAGCATAGTTATAGTGGGCCTGCCAGAGAAAAATGCTTTTATGAAAGATGTGTTTTGTCTTAAACAGTATGTGGGGCCAGGTGTAAGTTCACATATGGCACTTTTATTTTTGTTTTAAGACTTCAAAATTAAAGTTAAGCCATATTTAATGGTAGAACAGGATTTAATATTAATAAAAGACATGTTACAGTCATACTACTCATCTAGATGTTAAGGTAAACAGAATTTTGGCTTCTAGACTATGGTTACATAAAGAATTAGTGAGCAGAATGGAAGATGTTCAATTCCCAAATGATGTTCAATTCTAATTACTAGGGATGAATACTCTCTTATTTTCTTTTTGTTCTCTGGGTGTACCACATGAATGTGCATTTATTGAGACCTTGTTTCATTATTATTCTGAGAGAGATGTGTTTTCTTACCAAATAAAAATCAAAGCTCCTTTCTTGAGTGTCACATGATGTATATTTTAATATTGTATATCAGCATTTTAAACAATTTTATTATAAGGCAAATGATTATTATGAGTTCAAGGAGAAGCTAATGGTTATCTTTCTACCAACACATTTGGAATTGGACAGGATTTTTTTGTTACTGTTTCTGTTATTGTTGTTTTAATTGAACTGAGCTTGTTTTCCTTGTTTTTCAAAGTATCATTGGTGGTCCTTGATACCCTTTTCCAAACTTTTATAGGAAATGAAATATTTCCATCATCTCCTATGAAGAGACCATTAATTTATGAAAACAACATTTTGCATTTAAAAATCAAACTGCAGCTTCATGCTCATGCATAAACATTTTTTAGCCAAGTATTGCTAAAAATCTCAAACCATAGCATTCTTCCCATTTTACACATGGGTTACCACGTATGCCTAATAAACCAGTGTACTGGTAATAACATTAGGGATTCTTGTATTTTAAGGAAGTGAGTTTTTAATGGAGAAATTGATATAAAATTTTGAGAAATGTTTACAATTTTACTATTATTCCAGGGCTTTATAGATCTGAATGATCTATCAACAAATTTAGGGCACCTAATCATTTATAAAATTTAGTGTCCTGATCAGACTTGAAAAGGATTGTTTCTGGGTCACATTAGGACTAAGGAGAAATTTATTGGTCTGGGGTTCTTTCTCCCATTTAACTAATGTCTCTCTCTGTCCTTATGAGATACATATTGTCACATCCAATTATAATTCAACACATTAGAGATTAGCCAGAAGGAAAATAAATTGTGATTAATTTTTTTTCAACTTCTGAACTCTTTTTCTGGTTTGGTTAGTTTGCCCATAACCTCTTGTTTGGAGTCAGCACTTTGACTAAAAGCTACCTTCTAATTCTCTCTCATCTTCGGCAATTGTAGTTTGAATATACAGTCTTAGTTCAACCAATCAGATCTTTTTTCCAAAAACTTAAATTAGCTAGTATGGTTTCTGTTATGTGAAACCACGAATCATGACTGGGCCTTAGAATTAATTATAGATTATAAAATTTATTATCATCTAACCCAGGTTGATAGTGAATGATTATCCCGTGACAAAGGTTATAAACCAGGATTGTCTTGGATAAACTGAATCATGTGGTCACCTTTCTTAAATGGTTACCTAAACTATTAGCTGACCCCAATTTAAAATACTAGCCTCCTGGAAGAATTGTTTTTTTACCTTGCGATTCTTCATTTGAAAGTCACCCAATATTTGGGAAATGAATCTATAATGGTAATGGGGCCATAACCAGGGTTGATATCTTAGAGTTTCAGGCCTCTTGCCAACTCTTCAAATCACATATAGGAGACCACTTACTTAAATGATACATAAGGCTCTCTCTGGGGGTAAGGAAATCCCAAAGAAAGGCTTTTTCTTCTTCAAAAATAATGAAGTTTGGCTTAGCTCATTTGCTCTGTTAGTCACCGTGTTTCCAGGGTGACACAATAGTGTTTCCTGAGGATTCCTTCTTCACCCAGCTGCAAAACTGATCATCTGGTGAATAGGTAATTATGGGCTGTACTAGGAACCATGCCGGGATGTGAATGTCTAGTAACCACATAGTGTTTGCATTGTAACTAATGAATACTCCCTTGCCTAATATAACCCAACCTAATTACCCATAAAGCTTCGGGTAATTTTCATTTGACCCTAAACTTTGTACATTTAGCTGCTTCTCTACCCAATACTGAATGATAAGTCAACAAGAGAGTAGTGAATGTGAAGAGAAAAGGTTGTTCCCTTTGCAATATGTCATTATGCTGCATGGTGTTTTAATTAGAGAAAGTCAGTTGTTTCATTAAGGTCTCATTTACTTACCTAATTATCAGTTGTCATTTGGAGAAGAGCCAGCCCAAGAAAGAATATTTCAGATGGTTTTGCCATTTATCTCTTCTGCTTGTGTTCATCAATTCCCTTGTAAAAGTTGTATCAGCATCCACTGTAAGGAAAAGAAAGGCCACTTCAGTGAGTAAAGGGAGAAAATGAATGTGTCTCACTGGACTGTGAGTTCTGGTACAATGTCTTACTAATCTCTGCATCTCCAGCACTTGGTGTCATGACTACAGCATATAGGATAGTACTCAATAAATATTCACTTCTTTCTGTGTTCACATGATTTAAGATTATTCCAGGTTGATACAGAGGATCATACTTAGGGGTCTGGGGAGAACATTTTGTTAATCAATCATTCATAATTAAAACATGCTATGGAGGTTATTTTTAGCCTTTTAATTTCCTGATAGAAACTTTAGATATTATAGAGAGGCTGATTATGAGAGTAATTTTAATAAGTAATAAGGGGGAGATGAACCATGAGAGACTATGGACTCTGAGAAACAAACTGAGGGTTCTAGAAGTGAGGGGAGGGGGGATGGGTTAGCCTGGTGATGAGTATTAAGGAGGGTATGTATTGAATGGAGCACTGGGTGTTATATGCAAACAATGAATCATGGAACACTACATCAAAAACTAATGATGTAGTGTATGGTGATTAACATAATATAAAATAAAAAAAAAAAGAAACTTTTCACTAGAACAACAGTTTACTGATTATGTTCTCTAACATCCATTATAAATGAACCTTTCACAGTGTATCTTCAACCACAGTCCAGGCACCATGGAAATCATCCCTAAATCCAACCAAGATGGGAAAGAAAAAGATATACATCCACACTGTGGTCATTAAACACATGGGTTTTAACATGTTCAACACTAGTGACCACTTGATATACAAGATTAATGGAATTAATAACGGGACCAATGAGGAGCTTGAGAGAGGCCTCTGAGATGAGGAAGAAATCCTTTGAATATACTGAGTTTTGGTGAAGTAAACATATCATCAGTATCCTACTGGAGAAATACGAGATGAGCACCTTTTGTGAAGCCATCACTGAGGTCATAGGACCTAATGTCTTTGTTAGAAACATGATTGCAAGCATAGCTCAGTGATCTATCCTGACTATTGTTGAGGTTGATGGTGAATGTGAAACTTATGTCTAAATATGTGGCCAAGGGGTGCCTGGGTGGCTCGGTCGGTTAAGCGACTGCCTTTGGCTCAGGTCATGATTCCAGGGTCCTGGGATCGAGTCCCGCATTGGGCTCCTTGCTGAGCAGGGAGCCTCCTTCTCCCCTGCCTGCCATTCCCCCTGCTTGTGCTTGCTCTCTCCCTCAATAAATAAAATCTTTTAAAAATGTGGCCAGAACTGTGTCTGTAAAAATGACCTTCCTTTTATATACATTGTTAATGTTTTTTTATTTGTTTTTGTTGTTTTTTAAATATATTGCACTGACTTTCTCCACATGCCCCGGGGGAGATATGAGGAAATGACTAAAGATGTCAATAACTACATTGAGGAAGTGGTCTACAACTGAAAGTGAGATGCATTTGTGCCAGTTTTTGGTTGGAATGGTGTCAAGATGCTGGGATCCAAGTACTAAAATGCCTGGAACAGGAATATAAAAACATCCACAATGTTTTTGGAACTATATTTCTTTAAGCATTGGATTCTATCCTGTCACCAACCCATCCAGCTTAAAAGCTCCTGACCTGCTTTTCCAGGATGAATATGAAATTGGTAGTATTGATACTGTAATGGGAGTCAGATAAAGATCTCTTAGAACTAGGTGTGGTGAAATATTTTTGTTCTGTTCAATGTTAAAACTGAAGAAAGTTCTGTCAACATGGATTTGATTATCAAAATGAATCTCTGCATGATAATAAGGAAGAAGGCCATATGATGAACTGTCACTTGAAGCTGTCTTCTATAGCTATGTGGCTGCTGGTAGAATAACAGCTCATAGGGGAGGTTATGGCTTTGCTGGTCACCATCTTAAACCACCCAGGTCAGAATCTTACTGGCTATGTGCCCATGCTGGGTTGTCACCTCTCCCCCATTCTGGAAAGTTTTCTGGGCTTAAAGTGGAAGACTGCTTCCTCTTCTGAAAAGAAGATGACCTCAAAGTCTTTAAATCTGATGATCTTGTCATTATTATAAGGTGATAGGCAATCTCCTTTGTGTGGAGATTATGTCCAACTAGTCTTCCTAGGATGTTTGTTATACATGATATGAGACTAACTTTAACACACTTTAGGGTTTATAGTGACATTTGACAAAAAAGCTATTGGAGCTTCCCCAGGAAAATCTGAAGAATGGTTAATAGTATCAATGCATGGAAAATGTTTCAGGAAGAGAGAAATATTTTGTAAATCATTGTATTTGATGTTTGTTGAAGCTTTAAGTTATTCATCCTTAAAATTGGAACATGTCCAGTGGGAAAAATTACCAAACTTCTGACACTGAATCTTGAAGCCCTTAAAACAAATTTAATATAATTTTAAAAGCACCTATTAATGACACTGATCACAACTAAAGAAGGTTGAAGGTGTTCTGATTGCATGCTTAATTCAGTAACTTTTGTGTAGTGTGTTAAACATTTCCATCTACTTTATAGGGAATAAAGCATAACATCATACAAGAAACATCATCACAAGTGTGTTTGCTGCCATTCCTATAGGAAGCATGTGCTAAAGAGCCAGTGATTTAATAGCTAGGAGACTGAATTACTCTACTGCATTTGGAGTTGCTCTCTGAGGGTCAGGATTGTGGTCTGTGGATCAGGATAAGGAACAAGGGAAGAGGAAGCAAAACCACATACAGCTATCTGTGTTATAAATGGTCTGATGGTAAACAGGAAAAGTTTGTCTCTAAGGACTTGTAATCTGACACCTGTCAAGAACACTAAATTCTTTTTTTAAGAATAAAATGGGGCTAAATTGACCTCTTGTCTTCGAAGTTCCTGAAGAGAAGAAGAGAATAAAAATATGGCTAAGTCATTTTGCTCTATCTTGCCAAGTATGGAGTCCTAGAGGCCATTGTGTCACCTATTTTATGAAATTAAATGATCCCTTGAGATTAATAGGAGTAAAGAGCCTTAAAATGTTGTGGGCTTTTTTTTTTTTTTTTTTTTTTTTTAAAATTTTCCTAATTTTTTTTTAATAGATTTTTTTATTATTGTTTTTTTTTTTTTTTTTTTTTTTTTTTTTGATAGATTTTCCATATACTCTTTAAATAGTATTTACACTCAGCATTTTTAGTGTGTGTTGTTGTCCAGTAAAAACAGCTGAAAGCAGAGTGGCAAAAATACATATATATCAATGAAAACCAAAAGAAGAATTAAGAGGATAAGCTTCAGATAATATAGAATGATGATTTAGAAAACAAAAAAAAACCCCAATGTTTCATGCATTCATTCATTTAATGCACTTTTAATTAAAGTGCTAAGTAATTCTGGTAAACACCGAGAGATACTAGAGTAAGAAGAAATAAAGGCATGTATGTATAGTCAGGTAGGAGAAACAAAGAGTGATTAAAGGATCATAAATGAAAATGTAAATTCCCAAGTCTGATAATGGCCACAAAGGTACAGTAACTGGATCTTGGCTATCATGTACAAAGGAAGGTTGACTTGATCTAGAAGGTCAAGGGAAATATGTCTGAGGAGTAAGAGTGGAGGATGAGGTCTAATTTGAAAGTTATGGTAGACCAGATGACAAGTAGGGGGAGAATAACTGAAGATAATACTTCAAGACACAGTTACTACAAATGAAGTTTTTGAACCTAGGGTTATATCAACCAAGAAAACTTGATTGAGAGCCAAAATTTTTTGTTCACAAAACAGTTTTACTGTCTTACATATTTTTACTAATGCTGGAGCTGGCAGACTTTATGTAAAAACTGAAGGCACCCCAGCTTTCTTTTGGTGTCTATTAGCATGGTAAATGGTTTTCCACCCCCTCACTTTCAATCTGGAGGTGTCTTTGGGTCTAAAATGAGTCTCTTGCAGACAGCATATCGATGGGTCTTGTTTTTTTATCCAATCTGATACCCTCTGTCTTTTGATTGGGGCGTTTAGCCCATTTACATTAGGATTAACTATTGAAAGATATGAATTTAGTGCCATTGTATTGCTCTAAGGTGACTGTTACTGTATATTGTCTGTGTTCCTTTCTGGTCTATGTTGCTTTTAGGCTCTCTCTTTGCTTAGAGGACCCCTTTCAAGATTTCTTGTAGGGCTGGTTTTGTGTTTGCAAATTCCTTTAGTTTTTGTTTGTCCTGGAAGCTTTTAATCTCTCCTATTTTCAATGACAGCCTAGCTGGATATAGTATTCTTGGTTGCATATTTTTCTCATTTAGTGCTCTGAATATATCATGCCAGTGCTTTCTGGCCTGCCAGGTCTCTGTGGATAGGTCTGTTGCCAATCTAATATTTCTACCATTGTAGGTTACAGACCTCTTGTCCCGAGCTGCTTTCAGGATTTTCTCTTTGTCTCTGAGACTCGTAAGTTTTACTATTAGATGTCAGGGTGTTTTATCGATTTTGAGGGGGGCTCTCTGTGCCTCTTGGATTTTGATGCCTGTTTCCTTCCCCAAATTAAGGAAGTTCTCTGCTATAATTTGCTCCAATATACCTCCTACCTCTCTCTCTCTTTCTTCTTCTTCTGGGATCCCAATTATTCTAACATTGTTCTGTCTTATGGTATCACTTATCTCTTGAATTCTGTCCTTGTGATCCAGTAGTTGTTTATCTCTCTTTTTCTCAGCTTGTTTATTTTCCATCATTTGGTCTTCTATATCACTACTTCCCTCTTCTGCCTCATTTATCCTGGCAGTTAGAGCCTCCATTTTTGATTGCACCTCATTAATAGCCTTTTTTATTTCGACTTGGTTAGATTTTAGTTCTTTTATTTCTCCAGAAAGGGTTTCTTTAATATCTTCCATGCTTTTTTCAAGCCCCGTTTACATTTACAATTGCACCCAAAACCATAAAATACCTAGGCATAAATCTAACCAAAGAGGCAAAGAATCTGTACTCAGAAAACTATAAAGTACTCATGAAAGAAATTGAGGAAGACACAAAGAAATGGAAAAACGTTCCATGCTCTTGGTTTGGAAGAACAAATATTGTGAAGATGTCGATGCTACCTAGAGGAATCTACACATTTAATGCAATCCCTATCAAAATACCATCCACTTTTTTCAAAGAAATGGAACAAATAATCCTAAAATTTGTATGGAACCAGAAAAGACCCCGAATAGCCAGAGGAATGTTGAAAAAGAAAAGCAAAGATGGTGGCATCACAATTCCGGACTTCAAGCTCTATTACAAAGCTGTCATCATCAAGACAGTGTGGTACTGGCACAAAAACAGACACATAGATCAATGGAACAGAATAGAGAGCCCAGAAATGGACCCTCAACTCTATGGTCAACTAATCTTCGAGAAAGCAGGAAAGAATGTCCAATGGAAAAAAGACAGTCTCTTCAACAAATGGTGTTGGGAAAATTGGAAGAAGAATGAAACTGGACCATTTCCTTACACCACACACAAAAGTAGACTCAAAATGGATGAAAGACCTCAATGTGAGACAGGAATCCATCAAAATCCTAGAGGAGAGTACAGGGAGCTACCTCTTCGACCTCAGCTGCAGCAACTTCTTCCTAGACACATCGCCAAAGGCAAGGGAAGCAAGGGCAAAAATGAACTATTGGGACTTTTGCACAGCAAAAGAAACAGTCAACAAAACCAAAAGACAACCGGCAGAATGGGAGAAGATATTTGCAAATGACATATCAGATAAAGGGCTAGTATCTAAAATCTATAAAGAACTTATCAAACCCAACACCCAAAGAACAAATGATCCAATCAAGAAATGGGCAGAAGACATGAACAGACATTTTTCCGAAGAAGACATCCAAATGGCCAACAGACACATGAAAAAGTGCTCAACATCACTCGGCATCAGAGAAATCCAAATCAAAACCTCATGAGATACCACCTCACACCAGTCAGAATGGCTAAAATTAACAAGTCAGGAAATGACAGATGTTGGCGAGGATGCAGAGAAAGGGGAACCCTCCTACACTGTTGGTGGGAATGCAAGCTGGTGCAGCCACTCTGGAAAACAATATGGAAGTTCCTCAAAAAGTTGAAAATAGAGCTACCCTATGACCCAGCAATTGCACTACTGGGTATTTACCCCAAAGATACAAATATAGTGATCTGAAGGGGTACATGCACCCCAGTGTTTATAGCAGCAATGTCCACAATATCCAAAATATGGAAAGAGCCAAGATGTCCATCGACAGATGAATGGATAAAGAAGATGTGGTATATATATATATATATATATATATATATATATATACAATGGAATATTATGCAGCCATCAAAAAACCAAAATCTTGCCATTTGCAATGACATGGATGGAACTAGAGGGTATTATGTTGAGCAAAATAAGTCAATCAGAGAAAGACAATTATCATATGATCTCACTGGTATGAGGAATTCTTAATCTCAGGAAACAAACTGAGGGTTGCTGGAGTGGTGGAGGATGGGAGGGATGGGGTGGCTGGGTGATAGACATTGGGGAGGGTATGTGCTATGGTGAGGGCTGTGAATTGTGTAAGATTGTTGAATCACAGACCTGTACCTCTGAAACAAATAATACATTATATGTTAAAAAAAAAAGAAGATAGTAGGAAGCGTAAAATGAAGGGGGGGAAATTGGAGAGGGAGATGACCCATGAGAGCGTATGGACTCTGAGAAACAAACTGAGGGTTCTAGAGGGGAGGGAGTTGGGGGGATGGGCTAGCCTAGCGATGGGTATTAAAGAGGGCACATATTGAATGGAGCACTGGGTGTTAATACGCAAACAATGAATCATGGAACACTACATCAAAAACTAATGATATAGTGTATGGTGATTAACATAATTAAAAAAAGTTACCTATAATGTAATTATTGATAATGTAAAATTTTTCTACTGTTTTCCTGTTTCTTTTCTGTATATTATGTTATGTATTTTTCTCCTCATTCCTTCATTACTGTCTTCTTTGTGTTAAGTAAATATTTTATAGAATAGCAAAAAAAAAAAAAAAATTGAAGGCAAAACCTCATCTGGGTTTTGCATGAACTGATGGATGTAATTGAGCAAAAGGATGGTAAAGAAACAGGTAGATATAGTTCTTGACCTCTAAGATTTTAAAACATAGACTATTAAATGCAATTTACATAAAATGTGTATTAGATATTCTCATCAAATAGAATATAGAGTTATGATTTTTATAAAACTAAGATTGGAGTCAAAACAAGCTCTTAGTTTAATTGCTGGCTTTGACATTCTTTGAAAATAGTTTGAAAATTTTAATCACCTATACAAATGCAAGGATGAAAATAAGGACGTAAAGTGAAGTTTCTGAAGAAAACCGAGATGGATCCCTACTTCCAACTTAGTTGCACAAGTCCAAAAGATAGCATTATCCTTGACTTTATTGGTCAGTTGTACCTTCTTGGTAGCTCTAAATTTCATCCAGGTATCTCTCAATGACCAGTTCCACTCTTTTTCTTTAGGTTCTCATCATTTCTTATAAGGTGTTCCTATAATGCCCTCTCTCTTACTTCATTTGTTCTTCTTTAAATTCACTTTTCACATTGCGACTAGTGCAACTGCTTCTGAAATGATACTCTAGGACTTTAATGCTCTGCTTTTATCTTTCATAGTTCTTTATCCAGTTTCCTTAGTGAGGAATTTCAGGCCCTCCATAACTTGAGTTTTGCCTACCTCTTCAGATTTTTAGTTATACCACCTAGAACACATGGTTTCTAGGTTGCTGGAGGAGAAAAGAGAATGTGGAGAACGAACAACTATTTTATTGACCTAGGACCATTGGTGACATATCACTTGCCCCCATATTCCATAGATAGAAAACAAATTACAAAAACATTTCTAGATGCAATACTGTGATCAACAAAAGGTTTTATTTTATTAGCCCCACATACCCTTCCTAGTGTAACAATTTCCCCAGTAAAATGAAATGATTTGGTGAGGACATGATATTTGCTCTAGCACAGTACAAAATTTTAGTTTACAATGAGAAATTACTTTCTAGGAACAAGAACATATAAGTTTGCATGATTATATTTTGTTCCTGTAGGTAAGAAATATGTAACATAATACTAAAAATTATTTAGAAAATTCCACTGTGATTGAGGAATTGAAGAAAGGGAAGTTGGATTAATGAAATGTTTACTAGTAGGACTAAAATAACTTGATAACTCTAATGGGGATGATTTTGCCAGTAGGGCCAGAGATATTTGAAATCTGTTGAAAAAGAATTTCTTTCTGCTGGACATAGCTTCATGGTATCACAGACTATATTTTTCTTTGTTAATTTCCTTTATCTTTGCTGCTTTTGTAGACCAATCCCACCCTACCCTCATCCCCAGGTGGGATATAAATAAATTATATTAATACATTTAATATTACAGTAAATTTTGCTGACTTGGGATCAACTCTTGAAGATACCTGCATGATTACATGGTCTTTTTAAGGGTCAAGTCTCCAAAGATTTCTATTTTTCATTTTAGAGATTCTACTCTATGGACCCAATATACTGAAAAGCTAAAAAAAGATGTCTTAGTGGCAGAATAAGGGCCACCAGTCATCTTGTGCAAATCTGTTAAAAGAATTTATGGAGTATTAGAGCCTTATTGGTACCCCCAAATCATTCTATCTGTATTAGTCTAATCCAGAAATGTGTGTGCAGAACTCTTTGTCATCTATGGAAACAGGAAACAAAAAGTAAAACTGAATTCAATTAGTGGTGGAAGAGTTTTATGCAACACACACACGAATGAATGAAGAAGAAAATGAAAGAAAAAAAATATTATATATGTAATGTATATATATAATTCTTGTATAGTTAACATGCAGTGTTATGTTAATTTCAGGTGTACAATATAGTGATTCAGTAATTCTATTCATTACTCAGTGCTCATCACGGTAAATGTACTCTTAATGCCCTTCATCTATTTCATCCATCCCCCCACCCACCTCCCGTTTGGTAATCATTAGTTTTTTCTCTATAGTTAATAGTCTGTTTTTTGGTTTGTCTCTTTTAAAAAACTTTTTTTAATTTAAATTCCAATATAGTTTACATAGAGTGCCCTTACTAGTTTTAGGTGTATAATATAGTTATTCAACAATTCCATACATCACCCAGTGCTTATCATCACAAGTGCACTTCTTAATGCCAATCACCTATTTCACCCATCCCCCTACTCACCTCCCTTCTGGTAACCATCAGTTTGTTCTCTATAGTTGAAAGTCTGTTTCTTGGTTTGTCTCTCTCCCTTTTTTTCTCTTTTGTTAATTTGTTTTGTTTCTTAAATGCTGCATATGAATGAGAACATACAGTTTAAGTCTTTCTCTGACTGACTTATTTCACTTAGCATAATACTCTGTAGATCCACCCATGTTGTGGCAAATGGCAAGATTTCATTCTTTTTTTATGACTGAGTAATATTCCACTGTATGTTTATGTGTGTGTGTGTATGTCTTCTTTTCTTTATCCATTCATTTATTGGTGGACACTTGGGCTGCTTCCATAATGTGGCTATTGTAAATAATACTGCTGTAAACATAGGGGTGCATATATCTTTTCAAATTAGTGTTTTTGTATTCTTTGGGTAAATACCCAGAAGTGGAATTACTGGATTGTATGGTAATTCTGTTTTTAATTTTTTGAGAAATTACCATACTGTTTTCCACAGTGACCGCACCAGTTTGCATTTATACCAACAGTGCACAAGGGTTCCTTCTTCTACACATCCTTGCCATCACTTGTCTTTTCTTGTGTTTTTTTATTTTAGCCATTCTGACAGGTATGAGGTGATACTTAATTGTGGTTTTGATTTACATTTCCCTGATGATGAGTGATCCTGAGCATCTTTTCATTTATCTGTATGACTTCTTTGGAAAAATGTCTGTTCAGGTCCTGAGTATTTTTAATCAGATTATTTATTTGGTGTTAAGTTGCATGAGTTCTTTATATATTTTGGATATTAACTCTTTATTGGATATGTCATTTGCAAATATCTTCTCCCATTCAATGGTTGCCTTACTGTTTTATTGATGCTTTCCTTTGCTGTGTAAAATCTTTTTATTTTGGTGTAGTCCCAATAGTTTATTTTTGGTTTTATTTCCCATGCCTGAGTAGACATATCTAGGAAAATATTGCTAAGGTTGATGTTCAAGAGATTACTGCCTATGTTTTCTTTTAGGGGTTTTATGGTTTCAAGTCTCACACTTAGGTCTTTAATCCATTTTGAGTTTATTTTTGTGTATGGTCTAAGAAAGTGGTCCAGTTTCATTCTTTTGCATATAGCTGTCCAGTTTACCCAACACCATTTGTTGAAAAAACTTTTTCCTATTGGATATTATTTCCTGCTTTCTCATATATTAATTGACCATATAATTGTGGGTTTATTTCTGGGTTTTCCATTCTGTTGTATTGATCTATGTGTCTGTTTTTGTGCCAGTAACATACTGTTTTGGTAATTACAGCTTTGTAGTATATCTTGAGATCTGGGATTGTGATACCTCCAGTTTTGTTCATCCTTTTCAAGATTGCTTTGGCTATTTGGGGTCTTTTGTGGTTCCATACAAATTTTAGGATTATTTGTTCGAGTTCTCTGAACAATGCTGTTGGTATTTTGATAGGGATTACATTAAATCTGTAGATTCCTTTGGGTGGTGTGGGCATTTTATTAGTATTTGTTCATCCAATTCATAAGCATGGATATCTTTCCATTTGTTTGTGTCATCTTCAGTTTCTTTCATCAGTGTTTTATAATTTTCAAAGTACAGTTTTTTTTACCTCTTTTACCTATTCTTAGGTATTTTAATTTTTGTGAAATTATAAATGGGATTATTTTCTTAATTTCTCTTTCTGCTACTTCATTATTAGTGTATAGAAATTGCAACAGATTTCTGTATATTAATTTTGTATCCTGCTGTCTTACTGAATTCCTTTACTAGTTCTGATAGTTTTTTGGGGTAGTCTTGAGGGTTTTCTGTATATAGTGTCATATCATCTGCAAACAGTGAAAATGTTACTTCTTTAACAATTTGGATGCCTTTTTTTTCTTTTAGTTGTCTGATTGTTGTGGCAAGGATTTCCAGTACTATGTTGAATAAAAGTGGTGAGAGGGGACATCTTTGTCTTGTTCCTGACCTTAGGGGGAAAGCTGTCAGTTTTCCACCATTGAGTATGATGTTAGCTGTGGGTTTTTCATGTATAGCTTTTATTATGTTGAGGTGTGTTCCCTCTAAACCTACTTTGTTGAGGGCTTTTTTTTTTTTTTTTTTTTTTACCTTGAATGGATGTTGGAATTTGTCAAATGGTTTTTCTGCATCTATTGAAATAAGCATATGGTTTTTATCTTTTCTCTTGTTGATGTGATGTATCACCATGATTGATTTGTGAATACTGAACTACCCCTGCATCCCAGGAATAAATCCCACTTGACTGTGGTGATTGATTTTTTAAATGTATTTTGATTTGGTTTGATATTTTGTTGAGAATTTTTGCATCTATGTTCATAAGAGATATTGGCTCCTGGTTCTCCCTTTTTTTTGTAGTATCTTTATCTGATTTTGGTGTTAGGGTAATGCTGGTCTTATAGAATGAATTTGGAAGTTTTCCTTCCTCTTCATTTTTTGAAGTAGTTTGAGAAGAATAGGTATAAAATCTTCTTTAAATGTTTGATAGAATTTGCCTCTGAAGCCATCTGGTCCTGGCCTTTGTTTGATTATTGAGTTCATTTCATTGCTGGTAATTGGTTTGTTAAAATTTTCTGTTTCTTCCAGATCCAGTTTTGGGAGGTTGTATGTTTCTAGGAATTTATCCATTTCTCCTAGGTGGTCCAATTTGTTGGCATATAATTTTTCATAATATTATCTTGTAGTCCTTTGTATCTGTGTTTTTTTTTATTTCTACTCTTTTATTTCTGATTTTGTTTGAGTTCTCTCTCTCTCTCTTTATGAGTCTGGTTTATCAATTTTGTTGATCTTTTTGAAGAACCAGCTCCTGGTTTCATTGATCTTGTTCTATTGCTTTTTTAGTTTTTATTTTATTTCTGCTCTAATCTTTTTTATTTCCTTCATTCTACTGGTTTTGGGTTTTGTTTGTTGTTATTTTTCCAGCTCCTTTAGGTATAAGTTTAGGCTGTTTATTTGAGATTTTTCGTGCTTAATGAGGTAGGCCTGTATTGATATAAACTGTCTTCTTAGAACAGCTTTTGCTGCATACCAAAGATTTTGGACTGTTGCATTTTCATTTTTATTTGTCTCCATGTAATTTTTAATTTCCTCTTTGATTTCTTGGCTGACCCATTTATTGTTTAGTAGCATGTTATTTAACCTCCATGTATTTGTGTTTTTTCTAATTTTTTTCTTTGGTTGAGCTCTAGTTTCATAGTGTGTAGTTGGAAAGACTGCATGGTAGACTTGGATCTTCTTGAATTTGTTGAGACTTATTTTGTGGCCTAATATGAGATCTATTCTAGAGAATGTTCCATGTGCATTTAAAAAAATTGTGTATTCTATTGTTTTAGAATGGAACATTCTGAAAATATCTGCTAGATCCGTCTGGTCCAGTGTGTCATTCAAAGCCATCATTTCCTTGTTGATTTTCTATTTGGGTGATCTATTCATTGATATAAGTGGGGTGTTAAAGTCCCTTACTATTATTGTATTACTATCAATTACTTCCTTTATGTTTTCTAATAGCTGCTTCATGTATTTCAATGCTCCCACGGTAGGTGCATATATACTTATAATTATATATTCTTTTTTTAAAGATTTTATTTATTTATTTGAGAGAGACCGAGAGAGAGCACAAGAAGGGGGAGGGTCAGAGGGAGAAGCAGACTCCCTGCTGAGCAGAGAGCCTGATGCAGGACTTGATCCTGGGACTCTAGGATCATGACCTGAGGTGAAGGCAGTCGCTTAACCAACTGAGCCACCCAGGCGCCTTTCAGTTATATATTCTTGTTAGATTGTTCTCTTTCTGATGATATAGTGTTCTTCTTTGTCTCTTGTTACAGTCCTTGTTTTAAAGTCTGTTTTGTCCAATGTAAATATTGCTGTCCCAGCCTTGTTTACACTCCATTTGCATGATAAATGCTTTTCTATGCCTTCACTTTGAATCTGCATGTGTCTTTAGGTCTCAAATGAGTCTCTTATAGGTAGCATATAGATGGGTCTTGCTTTCTTATTCATTCCACCACTGTATGTCTTTTGAATGGAATGTTTAGTCCATTTATGTTCAAAGTAATTATTGATAGGTATGTACTAGTTGCCATTTCTTTAACTTGTTTTATGGTTGTTTTTGTAGTTCTTCTCTGTTCCTTTCTTTTCTTGCTCTCATCTCTCATGGATTGCTGGCTTTCTTTAGTGATATACTTGAATTCCTTTCTTTTTATTCTTTGCATTTCTACTTCTAGTGTTTAATTTGTGTTACCATTAGGTTTGTAAATAACATCTTATGCATATAGCAGTTTATATTAACTTGATAGCAACTTAAGTTGGAATTCATTCTTTACTCCTCTCTCCCCATGTTTTAGGTATATGGTGTCATACTTTACCCCTTTTATTTAGTGAATTCCTTGACTGAGTTTTACAGATATACTTATTTTTACTGCTTTTGTGTTTCCTACTTCTGCATATGGTCTTTCTTGTTCAGAGAGACCCTTTTAACATTTCTTGTAGGGCTGGTTTAGTGGTCATGAATTCCTTTAACTTTTGTTTTCTGGGAAAACAAATGAATGTGCTCTCTCCTTCTATTCTGAATGATAGCCTTGCTGGATAGAGCATTCTTGGTTGTAGGTTTTTCTTTCAACACTTTGACTCTATTATGCCATTCTATTCTGGCTTGCAAAGTTTCTGCTGAAAAAGCCAGCTCATATCGTTATGGGGTTTCCCTTGTATGTAACTGTTTCCTTTTCTCTTTGTAATTTTAAAATTCTCTTATCAGTACTTTTTGCCATTTTAATTGCTGTATATCTTGGTGGCCCTCCTTGGCTTGATATTGTTGGCGGCTCTATGTGCCTCCTGGATCTGGATTTCTGTTCCCTATCCCAGATTTGGGGAGTTTTCAGATATTGTTTCTTCCAATAACATGCTCCAAATTACTTGCTTAATTTTCTGCCCCTTTTCTGTCTTCTCCTTATGTGATCCCTATGATATGAATATTATGGTTGATGGTGTCACTGAGTTCCCTAAGTCTATTTTCATTATATTTCAATATATATTTCATTACATTTCAATATATATATTTCTCTCTCTTATTCAGCTTGATTGCTTTCCATTACTGTGTCCTCCATTTTACTGATCAGTTCTTCTGCTTCCTCTATTTGTTCCATCTAGTGTATTTTTAATTTTAGTTATTGAGTTCTTCATCTCTCATTGGTTCTTTTTTATGTTTTCTATCTCTTTGTTAAAGGTCTCAGTGTGGTCCTTCACTCTTTTCTTAAGTCCATTAAGTTCTTGTGATCATTACTTGACATTCTCTGTGAGACATATTACTTATCTTTTTTTTTTTTTTTAAGATTTTATTTATTTATTTGACAGAGAGAGAGGAAGAGCAGGAACACAAGCAGGGGGGAGTGGGAGAGGGAGAAGCAGATGTGGGGCTCGATCCCAGGACCCTGGGATCATGACCTGAGCTGAAGGCAGATGCTTAACAACTGAGCCACCCAGGCACCCCAGCATATTACTTATCTTTGTTGTGTTTAGCTCTCTGTGATTTTGTCCTGGTCTTTCATTTGGGACATATTCTTCTTTCTCCTCATTTTGTGTAACTCTCTGTGTCCGTTTCTATGTATTAGGAAAGTCAGCTATGTTTTCTGCTCTTGAAAGTAGTGGTCTTATGGAGAAGAGGTCCTGTAGTGCCCTGCAATGCAATGTCCCCTGTTCACCAGAACCTTCCAGTTCAGGGATGCCTCTTGTGTGTGTGTGTGTGTGTGTGTGTGCGTGTGTGCTGTACATTGTAGCTGAGCTGCTTTTTCCTTCAGTCCGTTCATCTGCAATGACTTTCTTTGCCTGTTATGGGCAGGATTTGGTCCCTGTGTTGTTTGTGGGCAGGTCTGGGGCTGCCTTGGGTTTGAGTTGAGTCAGACTACTCATTTCATAGAGATACTGTAGAACCAAACTGCTGGGTGTTTTCCCTGTGTTTGGCCCTGAGAAGCTTTCATTGGTAGGTGGGCTTACTGTCAGACCAGATGTCTGCCCTCAGCCTACTGCAAGGGCTGCTGTTGGACTGTTTGTGTGGTTATCTTCCTCTCTCTGGGTCAGGACTCACATTAGAGTGGTCCTGGTCCCAGTTGTGGCTGCTTTCACACTGCCAGGCTTATGGTACCACTTTGGATGGGTTCTAGCCAAAGGTATATTGGAGAGGGCAGGTCTGCAGAAAAATGTGGAGTGGGGCATGTGGTATTAGCAAGTTTGTGCAAGTCTGCTGTGGGAGGGGACCTGGAGCTGAGGCCTGGTTGGAGAAGACACATCTGCAGGAGAATGCAGGAATTTGGGGATGGGGCACACTATTAGCAAGTTTGGTAATGAGTGTTTGTGCCTTGCTGGTTCCCGCAGGTCTCCATATATCTAGGCTAGGAGGGCAGGAGGTAGAAACAGTGCCATACAACTCTTTTGTTCTTGGAGAAATCTCCCAAGGATCCCTACCCGTCCAGCACATGGTCTTAGATTAGTAAACAAATCTCCTTCCCATATATCCCAAGCATTTTTCAAACTCCTGCTTCTATGCTGTATCTCTAGGGTTCTGTAATGTTGTTTCTTTAAGTGTAGGGGCTCACTTTCCTCCCCTTGCAGGCTCTCTCAGGATGAAACCCACTCTTTTGTTTTAAAGATTTTATTTATTTATTTGACAGAGAGAGAGAGAGAGAGAGAGCACACAAGCAGGGAGCGTGGCAGGGAGAGGGAGAAGCAGTCTCCCTGCTGAGCAGGGACCTGATGCAGGGCTTGATTCCAGGACTCTGGGATCATGACCTGAGCCGAAGTTATATGCTTAACTGGCTGAGCCACCCAGGCGCCCCAAAACCCACTGTTTTTTTAAAGTTACAGGTGTTAAGCCCTGCTGATTGTTGGAACATATGAAATTGTGCCCCACTGTTTTTCAAAACCAGATGTTATGGGAATTCATCTTCCTGTGCAGTCCCTTGTGCTTGGGTTGCCTGGTATGGAGATCTGCTCCTCTCCCCTCTCCACACCTGCCTGTCCCTCTCCCCTGTGGACAGTGCCACAAGTCCATTTAGCTTCAGACCACAACTCCGCCCTTCCTACTCTCTTTTATTGGTCTCCTTTATATTTCGTGGGCAAGAGTCTGTTCTGCCAGTCTCTGGGTCATTTTCTGGGTTCTTTAAGCTGATGTGTGTGTTATCTAGTTGTATCTGTGGGATGAGGTGAGCTGAGTGTCCTCCTACTCTACCATCTTCCCCGGAAGTCAGAAAGACTAAGTATAATAACAAACAGATATTACCCACAGATACTAAGGAAAACAAAAAAGGGTAAAACATGACTTAGGGACATAGTAGACATAAAATATAGAATTAGTAATTACCTAGATGGCTTGTGTATTCTCAGAAGAGCTAGCAATGATGAATAGAAACCAACAGGTTCACTAAGAATAGGTAATGTCAGATTATTTGTATTTCCTATTTGATCATGTTTCCTAGACAAGCAGAAAAAAATATAGAAAATATAGAAAAGATATAACTTTATTATCAATTTTGACAGCCTCTCAGATTATCTTTGTGGACAAGATGAAGAATGTATGTTAGAGATAGTATATTATGTGGATTTAAAATTGGCATAGTCAATTAAATATTCGTGTTAGGAGAATGATGGAGAGAAGTTTCTACAACATCCTGTCTTTAGTTCTATTTTAATCATTTTTTAAATTAATTATTGGAATGAAGATATGGGAAGCAAGGCTTATCCAGTTTTCTGATTGAACAGAATTCTAATTCAATGAATTAAATATTTATTACATACCTATGATGTTTCTGGCTTTGTGTAAGGAAAAAACAAAGCTAATAGAGTGACTGTACATGAAGGCTACCAAGGATTTCTAAGTCATTATAAACTTAGTATGAGTATATAAGTTAAAACAAGAAAATGCAACGTGAACCTACCTGAATAGAAGACAAGTAGAACATAGTAGTAAAGGTGTAGACTGTGGGATTAGACTGAGGTTTTATATGGTCTCTACTACTTCTTAGCTGTGTGGCTGTGTACAAGTTAATTTTCCCAAGCCCCAGTTTTCTTCTCACTAAAATGGGCTAATGTTTACTTCACATTTATTTGTGAGTAATAAATGCAATGGACCATGTAAGATATTAAGCACCGTGAGTAGAACAAGGTTATCACTACGTAAATATCTGCAATTATTCTTAGTTACCTCTGCAGATCAAGCGATATATGTACAGAATCAGGAGTAATGAGGCTTGTGTTCCAGTCTGGATTCTTCTGTTGCTGACTGTGACTCTTTTAACCTACCTTTAGGTGATGATTCTTAGTTCTGGGTATTTCTTTTTATTAAAAACAGAATCTATTCAGATAAGGGGAACTGAGATGGCAATAAAACAGATCCAGAAACCATGCCATAAAAGAAGTATTTTGAAATATTCAAATTAATTAATTAATACCTTGCTTTATTCCAAAAAGTTATTTTAAATTACTGACAAAAATGCATACAGTGCAATAAGATAAAAATAAAGCAGTCGAGGTAAAGAGAAAAAGTAAAATGAAACTGGGATTAATAAGTGAATCTTAGTTGCATTAGAAGATGAGGCAGGAAAGATTTAAGACTGGGACAGCACATAGACATCACTAGAAGTTACTTTCTTTGCTCTGACCTTTACCTCCTAACTTTCCAACTCACTTACCATAATGGCCCCATAGCTATAATCCTTTCACCTTTTGAGACATCCCATCCTTTTACCCCACAACTTACAAACTATCAGCCTTTTCTCTTTATTTCCCTAGTCTGTGTTTTTTTAATTATAATTGCTTATCCCTTTCTCTGTTAGTCATACTCCAAAGCCAAACCAAAACCCTGGATAAACCACAGAATTTGTCTTTCCTTAGCCTACAAAGGAAAATACAACCACATTGGCCAGTCACACTTGAAATCAATGATCATTCAGTTTGCCATACTTTCTTTATTAGCTTGATATTTCCGCTTAACTATTTCATATCTACGCACCTATTATTAAAACTCTCTTACCCTTTCCATACTCACTCTCAGTTTGTTCATACTTCACTTAGAGAATCCCAAATTCTTTTTCATCCTATCACCCTACCTGTAAAACTACCTGCTCCTGAAACACCGTTGTCTCCTTCCTTCCTGTAAAGATGAAGAAGTGGATTGGCCTACTTAAGTCCATTTTTTTCATGTGTGCTTTGGGTTCCATTCTTTTCCATCATCTCAAGGAATTCATGCCTATAGCTATGATTTCTTTTAGTACATCATAATTTTTTCTCTTCCTATGGGATATTTCCATCAATGGGAAACAAGCTTTAGTGCCTCACATTTTTTAAAAAATCCCCCATGGATGCACAACACTTTTCAGGTATTTTTCTATTTCTGGAATCCTTTTCAATAGTCTGGGTTCTCTAAAGAGAGACAACATATGCTTGTTTGGCTGGAACTCATGTGTTAGCCCTTTCAGTCCAGATTCTTTCTTCACCACTATTTTCAAAATCATGGAGAGCCACTCATGTTATCAAATTCAATAAAACACTTTCTTTTCCCTGTAATGTCACTTGGTGTCTCAGCAACACTCAGCAGATTTGATCACTCTATTTTGGAAAGACTTAATAACCCCTATGTTATATATTTTCATGCATTCTCCCCTTTCTCACAGCTGATCTTTCTCAGTCTCCTTCACTGGGCTTGCTCCTTACTTAACTCCTATGTTTTGATGTTGTCCAAGGGTCAGTGTTGTATTTTCACCTGCTACTCTCTGTATGCTTTCCCTAAGAGATTATATACATATTTGTGCCTTTAAATGACATTTATATTGTGCTAATTCACAAATCTATATCTCCAGTACTGATACTACCCTTGAACTTCAGTTATATGTACCCAGTTGCCTACCTGATATTTCCATTTGAATGTCTCATAGCAAGATAAAATTAATTGGGCCAAACTTGAATTCTCCATTCCCACTTACTATAACAGTTTTAAAACTGTTCCTATGCCAATCTCTCTGGAAATGGAAATGACACTCCTTTTCTTTTCTTTTTTTTTTTAGAAAGAGAGTGTGAGTGGGGATTAGGGGGAGGGGCAGAGGGAGAGAGAGAATCTTAAGCAGGCTCCACAGTCAGCATGGAGCCTGACACAGGGCTCGATCCCACGTCCCTGAGATCATGACCTGAGCCAAAATCAAGAGTCAGATGCTTAACCGACTGAGTCACCTAGGTGCCCCAAGGGTTACTCTTTACTCTGCTCTTTATCTCATATCCTGCTCTATCCCATCAACAATTTCAACTGATTCCATTTTCAAATTAAATCTCTAATATGGCCACAATCTTCATGGCCACTGTCCTAGTATAAGCTACGCTGTTGTTTACCAAGACTACCTCATATCTTACTGTTTCTTTTTCTTCCACCCTCATCCCTTCTACCCTGTTTTCCATATAGTAGTCAGAATGATCTTTCATGTATGCACATCACATCTCAGCCTAAAACCCTATAATTGACTTCCATTGCTCTTAGAACGAATTAATTGTTCAGTATTCTTTGGCTCATACCGGCTTCCTTTCAATATCTGCATCCAGTTCTTTCTCCTTTAGTTTTTTGACCATGTTGTCCCTATCCTTGATCCATTCCTGCTTTATCCAATGTTCCTTATAGCTTGTTAATTCTCATATTTTTTCTACCTTCAGGGTAAATTTAATCTTCTTATAGAAGAGTTTTCTAAACACAGTATCTAAATCAGATCCTAACTTTTCAACTCTTCCTTTCCCCATTGTAACATTTAATTAATTCTGTTAATAGTCTTAAGTTCAATCTCTAATTCTTTATCCATATTAAAAGCATTTCTTAAAAACAGTTTTGATGTAAGTTCTATGAGCAGAGACCATGTCTATCTTGTTTACTCCTGTACTCCAAGAACTTAATGTGATTGAAACTAAAACATGTTTGATGAATGAACAAATGAATGAATGCATTTACAAGTCAGGAGAGAATAGGCTATGCTGTAGTTATAAACGACAGCCATATATCAGTGGCTAGCTAACAACACAAAGGTTTATTTCTTGCTCATGTTGCTGTAATTCTTCTCAACATGGTTTTCATTATAGCAGTCTTACCGACAGAGAAGCTCCCAGAGCAGAGAGAAGCAAGACATGGCAAACCATGAATTAGAACTATCTCTTGAAGTTTCTGCTTGCAAGCGACATATTCACTTTCAAGCACGTTTCATTGGCCAAAATAAGTCAAATAGCTACTTCACAGTTCAAGGTGATACTTTGTAATCATCCTGCAGGGATGGGGAAAATAGGATCCTGGGGATAGATTGTGAATATGTTAAATAAAAATACAATATATTATATGTGCCACTGACCGTTCATTGACAGTGCTTGCCCATAAAACTGAGTTAAAAATTCTAAAGTTAGATCTAGATTTGCCAGAAAAATGGCTTTTGTTATATGATCACAGTATAGGAGAGTGGCAGCATATATGATATATATTTGCAATCTCTGACATATATGTAATTTTATTATAAATAATTGAAGGACTGTCATGTGGTTGAGGGGCTGAACTAAGGTAACAGTAGAATTGAGTTCTTAAGAAGAAGAGTATTTAGTTGAGCATGGTTTATTCAGTTAAGGTAAAAGCATTCTATAATTTATGTCTTTTGAAAAATGATATACTCTGTTTTGTTAAAAAAAAGTGAGCCTTTTTTTTTAAATCACCCAATGTATTCACATTGTGTGGTATGAAGTAACTCCATATTTTCTTCCAAGTTTAAGAGTCTGAGTCCCTCATCTAATATAAGGAATACTGGATGCTTCCTTTGAGGCCTGAATTCTAATGTGGCCTTGTAGTAATGGGCCCTGTTATGCCATTCACAAAGAGGATATTGGGTCATACAATCTTCAAGGGTCTTTAATGCTCTAAAATTTGAATTTTTTCTTCTTCTTTTTTTTTTTTTTTTTGATGTTATTATATCATGTTAGTCACCATACAGTACATCATTAGTTTTTGATGTAGTGTTCCATGATTCATTGTTTGTGTATAACACCCAGTGCTCCATGGAATATGTGCCCTCCTTAATACCCATCACCAGGCTAACCCATCTCCGCACCCCTGTCCCTTCTGAAACCCTCAGTTTGTTTCTCAGACTTCATAGTCTCTCATGGTTTGTCTCCCACTCTGATTCCCCCCCCCCATTTTTCCCTTCCTTCTCCTAATGTCCTCCATGCTATTCCTTGTGTTCCACAAATAAATGAAACCATATGATAATTGACTTTCTCTGCTTGACTTATTTCACTTAGCATAATCTCCTCCAGTCCCATCCATGTTGATGTAAAAGTTGGGTATTCATCCTTTCTGATGGCTGAGTAATATTCCATTGTATATATGGACCACATCTTCTTTATCCATTCATCTGTTGAAGGGCATCTCGGCTCTTTCCACAGTTTGGCTATTGTGGACATTGCTGCTATGAACATTGGGGTGCATATGGCCCTTCTTTTCACTACATCTGTGTCTTTGGGGTAAATACCCAGTAGTGCAATTGCTGGGTCATAGGGTAGCTCTATTTTTAAATTTTTGAGGAACCTCCACACTGTTTTCCAAAGTGGCTGTACCAACTTGCATTCCCACCAACAGTGTAAGAGGGTTCCCCTTTCTTCGCACCCTCTCCAACATTTGTTGTTTCTTTCCCTGTCCATTTTTGCCATTCTAACTGGTGTAAGGTGGTATCTCAATGTGGTTTTGATTTGGATTTCCCTAATGGCTAATGATAATGAACATTTTTTCATGTGTCTGTTAGCCATTTGTATGTCTTCTTCAGAGAAGTGTCTGTTAGCCATTTGTATGTCTTCTTCAGAGAAGTGTCTTTTCATATCTTCTGCCCACTTTTTGACTGATTATTTGTTTTTTGGGTGTTGAGTTTGAGAAGTTCTTTATAGATCTTGGATACCAGCCCTTTATCTGTAGTGTCATTTGCAAATATCTTCTCCCATTCTGTGGGTTGCCTCTTTGTTTTGTTGACTGTTTCCTTTGCTGTGCAGAAGCTTTTTATCTTGATGAAGTCCCAAAAGTTCATTTTTGCTTTTGTTTTACTAGTTTTTGGAGATGTATCTTGAAAGAAGTTGCTGTGGGCGATGTCAAAGAGGTTACTGCCTATGTTCTCCTCTAGGATTTTGATGGATCCCTGTCTCCCATTGAGGTCTTTCATCCATTTTGAGTTTATCTTTGTGAATGGTGTTAGAGAATGGTCGAGTTTCATTCTTCTGCATGTGGCTGTCCAATTTTCCCAGCACCATTTATTGAAGACTGTCTTTTTTCCATTGCATGTTTTTTCCTGCTTTGTCAAAGATTATTTGACCATAGAGTTGAAGGTCCATATCTGGGTTCTCTATTCTGTTCCATTGGTCTATATGTCTGTTTTTGTGCCAGTACCATGCTGTCTTGGTGATCACTGCTTTGTTATGTAGCTTGAAATCGGGCAACGTGATGCCCCCAGCTTTGTTTTTCTTTTTCAACATCTCCTTGGTGATTTGGGGTCTTTTCTGATTCCATACAAATTTTAGGATTGTTTGTTCCAGCACTTTGAAAAATGTCATTGGAATTTTGATCGGGATGGCATTGAAAGTATAGATTGCTCTGGGTAGCATAGACATTTTAACAATGTTTATTCTTCTGATCCATGAGCATGGAATATTTTTCCATCTTTTTGTGTCTTCTTCAATTTCTTTCATGAGTGTTTTGTAGTTCCTAGAGTATAGATCCTTTACCTCTTTGGTTAGGTTTATTCCGAGGTATCTTATGGTTTTTGGTGCTATTGTAAATGGAATTGTTTCTCTAATTTCTCTTTCTACAGTTGCGTTGTTAGTGTATAAGAAAGCAACTGATTTCTGTACATTGATTTTGTATCCTGCCACATTACTGAATTGCTGGATGAGTTCTAGTAATTTGGGGGTGGAGTCTTTTGGGTTTTCCACATAAAGTATCATGTCGTCTGCGAAAAGAGAGAGTTTGACTTCTTTGCCAATTTGAATACCTTTTATTTCTTTTTGTTGTCTGATTGCTGTTGCTAGGACTTCTAGTACTATGTTGAACAATAGTGGCGAGAGTGGGCATCCTTGACGTGTTCCTGATCTTAAGGGAAAGGGTCTCAACTTTTCCCCATTGAGGATGATATTCGCTGTGGGTTTTTCATAGATGGATTTTATGAACTTGAGGAATGTTCCCTCTATCCCTATACTCTGAAGAGTTTTAATCAGGAAAGGATGTTGTATTTTGTCAAATGCTTTTTCTGCATCAATTGAGAGGACCATATGGTTCTTCTCCCTCCTCTTATTAATGTGTTCTATCATACTGATTGATTTGCGAATGTTGAACCACCCTTGCATCCCGGGGATAAATCCCACTTGGTCGTGGTGGATGATCCTTTTAATGTATTGTTGGATCCTGTTAGCTAGGATTTTGTTGAGGATTTTGGAATCCATATTCATCAGGGATATCGGTCTGAAATTCTCCTTTTTGATGGGGTCTTTGGTTTGGGGATTAAGGTAATGCTGGCCTCATAGAATGAGTCTGGAAGCTTTCCTTCTGTTTCTATTTTTTGAAACAGCTTCAGTAGAATAGGTATTATTTCTTCTTTGAATGTTTGGTAGAATTCCCCAGGGAATCCATCAGGCCCTGGACTCTTGTTTTTTGGAAGGTTTTGATCACTGCTTCAATCTCATTAGTGGTTATTGGCCTATTCAGGTTGTCAGTTTCTTCTTGTTTCAGTCTTGGCAGCTTATAGGTTTCCAGGAAGGCCTCCATTTCATCCAGATTGCTCAGTTTATTGGCATATAGTTGATAATAATTTCTAATAATTGTTTCTATTTCCTTGGTGTTAGTCGTGATCTCTCCCCTTTCATTCATAATTTTATTAATTTGGGTCCTTTCTCTTTTCTTTTGGATAAGTCTGGCCAGTGGTTTATCGATCTTATTAATTCTTTCAAAGAACCAACTTCTAGTTTTGTTGATCTGATCTACTGTGTTCCTGGTTTCTAATTCATTGATTTCTGCTCTAATTTTAATTATTTCTCTTCTAATGCGTGGCTTAGGCATCGTTTGTTGCTTTTTCTCTAGTTCTTTAAGGTGTAGAGTTAGTTGGTGAATTCTGGATTTTTCTATTTTTTTGAGTGAGGCTTGGATGGCTATGTATTTGCCCCTTAGGACCGCCTTTGCAGTATCCCATAGGTTTTGGACCGATGTGTTTTTGTTCTCATTGATTTCCATGAATTGTTTAAGTTCTTCTTTGATTTCCTGGTTGACCCAAACATTCTTGAGCAGAGTGGTCTTTAGCTTCCAAGTGTTTGAATTTCTGCCAAATTTTTTCTTGTGATTGAGTTCCAGTTTTAGAGCATTGTGGTCTGAGAATATGCAGGGAATAATGTCAATCTTTTGGTATCGTTTGAGACCTGATTTGTGACCCAGTATATGGTCTATTGGAGAAAGTTCCATGTGCGCTCGAGAAGAATGAGTATTCTGTTGTTTTAGGGTGGAATGTTCTGTAAATATCTATGAGGTCCATCTGGTCCAATGTATCATTCAAAGCTCTTGTTTCCTTGTTGATTTTCTGCTTAGATGATCTGTGCATTGCTGAGAGTGGAGTATTGAGGTCTCCTACAATTAACGTATCGTTATCAATATGACTCCTTATGTTGGTTAACGGTTAGCTTATGTAGATGGCTGCTCCCATGTTGGGGGCATAGATATTTACAGTTGTTAGATCTTCTTGTTGGATAGACCATTTAAGAATGATATAGTGTCCTTCTGTGTCTCTTATTACAGACTTTAGTTTAAAATCTAATTTGTCTGATAAAAGAATTGCTACCCCAGCTTTCTTTTGAGGTCCGCTGGCATGGAAGATGGATTTCCATCCCTTCACTTTCAGTCTAGGTGTATCTTTAGGTTCAAAATGAGTCTCTTGTAGACAGCATATGGATGGGTCCTGTCTTTTTATCCAATCTGCAAACCTGTGCCATTTTATGGGAGCGTTTAGGCCATTCATGTTGAGAGTGATTATTGAATTAGTGATTATTGAATTATTGAAAGATATGAATTAATGTCATCATGTTGCCTGTGAAGACGTTGTTTTTATAGATTGTCCCTGTAAATTTCTGTTGTAGATCACTCTTGGGGTCTTTCTCCTTTTATAGAACCCCCCTTAATATTTCTTGCAGAGCCGGCTTAATGGTCACATATTCTTTCAGTTTCTGCCATCGTGGAAGCTCTGCATCTCTCCATCCATTCTAAATGAAAGCCTTGCCGGATAAAGTATTCTTGGCTGCATGTTCTTCTCATTTAGTACCCTGAATATGTCTTGCCAGGCCTTTCTGGCTTGCCAGGTCTCTGTGGATAGGTCTGACGTTATTCTGATGTTCCTCCCTCTGTACATAAGGAATCTCTTTCCCCTAACTGCCCTTAAGATGGTTTCCTTGGTTCTAAGATTTGCAAGTTTTACTATTACATGCCGGGGTGTTGGCCTGTTTTCCTTGATCTTGGGGGGGTCCTCTCTGCCTCTAGGACTCGAATGTTTTGTTACATTCCCCAGATTAGGGAAGTTCTCAGCTACGATTTGCTCAAAAATATCTTCTAGTCCTCTTTCTCCACTCCCACTGGAATTCCAATTATTCTGACATTGGAATGCTTCCTGGTGTCACTTATTTCTCTGATTCTATTTTCATGGATTCTGAGTTGTTTTTCCCTGGCCTCCTCTTTTCCCTTTTTATCTATTATATTATCTTCCAGGTCGCTTATTCACTCTTCTGTTTCAGTTACCCTAGCTGTTAGATTATCTAGGTTGGATTGGATCTCATTGATAGCATTTTTAAGTTCTGCCAATTCACCTTTTATTTCTGCCCTTAGAGACTCTATGTTGCCATTAATTGATTTCTCCATTCTAGCCATTGTCTTCACAATTGCTAGCCTGAATTCCATCTCCGACATCTTGGTTATATCTGCATCCATTTGTAAATCTGCAGCATAAGTCATAATCTCTGAGTCTTTTCTGTTTTGGGGGCTTCTCCTCCTAGTCATTCTGTTGATGGGTGTTTGAGGGAATGTATAGAGTCCAAATTATTGACCAGAACCCAAGCAAGATGCACCTGTTTTCTTGGGGACCTTAGGGTTGCCGGCCTCTTGTTTTCCCAGCCTGTCTTCTGGGGGAGGGGCCTGCCATGCTGTTACTCAGGCAACCCTGTTTGGGCGGAGTTGCCCTGCCCCCCTGTGGTGGGGCATGGGCTCAGTGAGAATCAGTCTTTGGGGCTTTTGTTCTCTGGCGGCTTTCCCTGGCCTCTTTCCGCGTCTCTTCCTCCAGTCAGAGCAGAAGAGACCGTTTCCAGCCCTCTGCCTCAGAGCAGAGAGACCGCTGTCTGTTCTTCAGTGAGCTCTCCAGGCCACACTGTCTCCGTTTCTGTCCGTGCTGCTATAAACTGCAGCGTCCTGGGTTGTGCGCCCCTCCGCAGTGCTCCCAGTCCTGCCTCCAGGTTGGGGCACGTCTCTATCCTTTGTGCTTCTAAAACCACCAGCCGCTCCCAGTTCGCGGCGCGCGACTCCGCTGCTCTGGGTTTCCGGCCCGGGGGCTGCAGTTCGCAGGTGCGACCCTGCCACTCTGGGTTTCCGCCTGGGGGGCTGCCCTAAAGTCCTTTCCCTGCTGCTACTGGTCTGCGAGTCTGTGCTCGGTCCCCAGCGCGTGAGATTGTCGCTCACCAGCGGTGTAGGTTCCCCACGGCCAGGCACCCTCCCGCTGCCGTTTATCCTCCGATACCTGCCCGCGGAATCACGGCTCCCCGCTTAGTACCTCAAAACCAACCACCTGCAATATTCTGTTTGTAGAGATCCAGATCTTCTTACATCTCAGGCTGGTTTCGTGGGTGCTCAGAGTGGTCTGGTAGATATCCAGCTCAATTCCGGGGACCAGTTGAAATAGTGTCCCCTACTCCTCCGCCATTTTTCCCCCCTCAGCATCGTTTTATATGTAATTAGACTGGAACATTCTTAAAGGATTTTCAAACAATACTGACCCATGCTAGTTTTCATGTTACATATTCGCTATAGATTCTAAACCCTGTGTAAGATATCTTATTAGTATGTGTGTTTATGTGCACTTTTGAGCCCACACTAGAACACAGTTTCTTCTCCAATACTCTGCAACATTAAAAAAAAAAAAAACTGACCATGAAAAAAAAATGGTCACAAAGGAAAATTGGCTAACTGCTAATATCATAAATCATTTTAGCTACATTTTCTGATCATGATGCAAGTAGATAAATAAATATCAAATTGATTAATAATAAAAGGGAAAATGCAACCTTGACTCCGAAAACGTGCACATGGGAGGTTATTTATTTATTTAAATTCAGTTAACATCTAGTGTATTATTAGTTTCAGAGGTAGAGTTCAGTGATTCATCAGTCTTATATAACACCCAATGCTCATTACATCATGTGCCCTCCTTAATGTCCATCACCCAGTTACCCTATTCCTTCACCCCCTTTCCCCTCCAGCAACCCTCAGTTTCCTATGATTAAGAGTCCCTTATGGTTTGTCTCCCTCTCTGATTTTGTCTTGTTTTATTTCTTCCTCCTTTCCCCTATGCTCCTGTTTTGTTTCTTAAATTCTACATATGAGTGACATCATATGATAATTGTCTTTCTCTGATTGACTTATTTTGCTTAGCATAATACCCTCTAGTTCCATCCACATCATTGCAAATGGCAAGATTTCATTTTTTTGATGGCTAAGTAGTATTACATTGTATATATATACCACATCTTCTTTATCCATTCATCTGTTGATGGACATCTGGGCTTTTTCCAGTTTGCCTATTGTGGACATTGCTGCTGTGAACATTGGGGTGTAGGTGCCCTTATGGATCACTACATTTGTGTCTTTGGTGTAAATACCTAGTAGTGCAATTGCTGGGTCATAGGGTAACTCTATTTTCAACTTTTTGAGGAACCTCTATACTGTTTTCCAGAGTGGCTGCACCAGCTTGCATTCCCACCAGCATTCACATGGGAGTTTAAATAATGCCCTTCTAAGAAATGATTAAGTGAAAGAGAAAATTAAAGCAGACATTAGAGATTGTTTAAAACAAATTATAGTGTATAAATTTCAAAATCTATGGGAGATGATATTTAGACCAAAATATATTACTTAAATGTATTTATTAGATAATAGAAAAAATGCAAATAAATAAAATAAGTTTCAAGTTGGTGAAGACAAAAATACACTGGCAAGTAAAAAAAACAAAAAACTTGATGGTAAAAACTTTCTTGGCAGAGGGAATAGCTTTTCTAGATGCTGAAGGGTGGCTGGTGATTAAACATGTGCTTGTTATGTTCTAAGCGTAGAAACATATAAACAGTGTGTCTGTGGCACAAAAATCAAGGAGGAAAGAAAGTGGTAAAACATGAGGTTGGAGACCAATCATATAGGATATTATAGGCTAAGATCTCAAGTTTGGACTTATTCTCAACCATTGGAAGCCTAGTGGGTTTTAAGTAGTAAAATGCTGTAATTTGATTTTGTATGAAAATTAGGTAATTTGAGGCAAGTAAATCATTTAGGAGGAAGTTGTAGTAGTTAAGAAGAGAACTATTGGGGGCTTGGAATAATGAGCCAACAGAAGAGAAAAGAAGGAGATAGGGACACCTGGGTGGCTCAGTCGGTTAAGGGTCTGACTCTTGATTTCAGCTCAGGTCATGA
Organism: Phoca vitulina; assembly: GCF_004348235.1. Lineage (NCBI taxonomy): Eukaryota > Metazoa > Chordata > Mammalia > Carnivora > Phocidae > Phoca > Phoca vitulina. Next base: position 45,909,228 of record NW_022589708.1, read on the forward strand.
TCTCAGGGTCATGAGCTTGAGCTCTGCATCAGGCTCAGGGTGGAGTCTGCTTGAGATTCTCTCTCTTCCCCTCTGCCCCTCCCACTCCTTGCACACACTCTCTCTCTCTAAAAATAAATAAATAAAATCTCAAAAAAGAAAAGAAGGAGTTAGACTCAAGATGTATTTTGGAGATAGAGCCTGGAGTAATTGGTGATAGATTAGATGAGAGGTAAGAGGTCAGAAAGGAGAAATCAAGTATGACTGAGTTGGGGAAAGTTTTTGGAAGGACAGTCCCTTTTGTTCTTTATATGTTTATGATACCTAATAGAGAAGTTGAGATGTCAAGTAGATTTTGAAAATATGAGTGGATTATAGTAGAGAGTTATGGATGAGAAATATATAAAGTCATATTTAATGCATATTGATGAATGAATGGGTTTGTGGATACCTTTCTTTACGATGATCACAGATCAGGGAAAGTACCATATAACTACTAGAAAAACAACTGCAAATACATAGTCTGTTGCTACTTCGTCTGTTGTATGATAACCGGTCTTTCAAAGATTTTGACATTTTGACTCCTCTACTCTTGGGATTCTGTCTGAGAGAATTATGAGAAGCCAGGGTCAAATGGGAAATGAAGTGCTGTTACATCAAGAGCTGGGCAAATCCTTAACAACTTTTGCGTTAGAGCTGTGATAAAAGCTAATTAGAGAACACTGCTTAAGCCATGAGAACCAAACAAAACCTGTTGCAGTCCTCTTTCCTTGAGTATGAAATGGGTGGGACTATATCCAGATGTCCTACAGTTATTTATAAGAAAGGTGCAGGTAGGAAATAGTAAAAACAGAACAGTTGTCTGGGTAGAAAATCTGCCTAGATAGAATCTGAAAACTGTAATCTAAAAACATGTGGCTAATGACTTCTAAGGCTTTAGTAGTAAAACATGCCTCCAAAGACTGTTTCAGGCATTGGCCACTCAGAGATTAGCAATGACTCCTGCCTTGGGGAGCAACCAGTAAAGGGTATGAGGAGAGGTTTGGAAAGAAGAAATGAGCCTAATGAGACCCCTTCTCTTTCAGGAAGAATCTTTTAAAAAGGTGTTTTTCTGGTTCCATAATAAAAGAGGAGAAAGAGAAAGGAATTAAAACACAGCCAATTTCAAATAAAATGCTAGGAAATACATTTTAAAGCAGTGTATAATTAACCTGTCAAATGCTTTACCTCACACATTATTCAAGCAAACGGCTTACAAATATTCCATCGACAACGAGATGTAAACTGTTTTGTTGAGAAGGACGACTTGTAACTATACTTTTAATGTTCTACCTGTATTATGCATTTTTGTTGTGACAAATCCTCAATATATAAGAAATATGAATAGCATTTGAAGTTCATTAGCATAGATGAAATTACAAAGATTATCAATCCCTATTCATTATGACATATGTTTGTTATTATCTTTTATGAAGATAAAACTACCCTTCACAATAAAAGTGATAAAGATAATTCTATAGAACATTTGTTTGGGATGGGAAAGAGTGAGAAAGGGTGAGCAATAGGGAATATTTTTCTGACCAATGATTGTGATTCTCATTTTTGAGAATCTTAAAAGATGCTCCAAAATAAAATACAAAGTTCAAATCAACTGACATAAATCTTTTTAGGGCAAAAAGGTAGGTATTGAACAGAGTCTTACATACACAAACATCCTCATACAAATAATTTTCTTTTTTTTTTTAAAGATTTTATTTATTCATTTGACAGAGAGAGAGAGAGAGAGACAGTGAGAGAGGGAATACAAGCAGGGGGAGTGGGAGGGGGAGAAACAGGGCTCCTGCTGAGCAGGGAGCCCGATGTGGGGCTCGATCCCAGGACCCTGGGATCATGACCTGAGCTGAAGGCAGACGCTTAACAACTGAGCCGCCCCGGGTGCCCCACAAATAATTTTCTTAATATGATGTGTCTCTTTGTGATCTGCCTGTTACATTTTGGTCTCAATTCACTTTTCCTTAAATACTTTATGTTCCAGCCAAAGTATATTACACAGAGACCTTCCCTGTCCAGCCACTTTGCATACAGTATTTTTTAAATGTCTCCTAAGAATTCTTTGTAAAGGTTTAGGATACCATCCTTACCCCTCTCACCACTTACACACTTCATTTTTTTTTGTCTCCATCTTGTTTATTCATGAAGATTCTGAAACTGAGATGTCATCTCTCTTGATCAATCCAGTCTGGGTTAAAGCCCTTTAGTATATGTCCTTTGTACACTGCTTTTCCTTCAGTTACCCTAATCATCACATGATAGAGCTATCTTGAATTTACATGTCTGTCTTTTTTACTTACCTGCTTTGGGTAGGGACCATATTTTCTAGATCCTGATATTCTTGGAAACTGACACAGTGTTGGTTACATGGTAGACATAAATGAATGCATAAACAAACCATGTTGTTTTTACAAATTGTCTTAAGAAAAAATCATTTTTTTTCCAACCCATTCCACATAGAAAGAAGATACATAGATATTTTGTTGTAATAAAAGGAATTAGAATGAAGGACTTAAGACATAATATCTATATTCACATACAATAAAATATAAGTAAACTCTTTAGATACATAATGTCAGATATTTATGGAAATGCTTATATTTTGATATTATTTAGACAGATGATGAGTATACAAAATTATTAGTTTATTGTTTACTTGGATATGAATTTTCCTTCATATTATTTGTGTTTTTTTAATCGTATCAGGAAAGATCAAAGCATGTATTGAAAAATGTCCACTATCACCTAGATAAAATAGTCTTTTCATAGAACAGATGCAATTATCAAACAGAATTGTATTCATTATTTTATGCCAATTATCATTCAACTTATGAAGCAACTCCTTTTGCTATTGATTTTATTATCCTGATGGTTTGTTTTTCCTCTCTTGGCTTTCAGAACAAGACCCATAATTATTATTCTAATTGCCAACTCTGTTTTACACACAAATACGCACACACACCAAGAATTTCAATAAAAATTGTATATTCTAGGGGCGCCTGGGTGGCTCAGTCGTTAAGCATCTGACTTTGGCTCAGGTCATGATCCGAGCGTCCTTGGATCGAGCCCTGCATCGGGCTCCCTGCTCTGCGGGAAGCCTGCCTCTCCCTCTCCCACTCCCCCTGCTTGTGTTCCCTTTCTCACCGTGTCTCTGTCAAATAAATAAAAAATCTTTAAAAAAAATTGTATATTCTATTTACATTTGTTTGCCTTCTTCTTTCTATAGTCTCCTCTTCATATGCACACCTAGCCTACTTGCCATATGTATATAATGCAGTTGTCTTACACTAGGTGTGAAAATATCTGTTGCTAGTACCATTTTTGCCATGAACTAGTCAGATTACCTTAGGTTTGTCATTGAACCTTCTGAATCAATGTTTCCATCTATAAAAGAGGGATAATAATAACTCCACTGTCTGTTGTAAGATACCTAATTATATAAATTACACTATTGTTCTATTACATAAATATGCATTTTAACGACATTAAAAAAGCATTGATTACTGCCCATTGGTGTCGTCAATAACTGTGTGATTTATTAGCTAAAAGAGAGTGTCATAAAAAATCAGCATCTTTCTTGCTACTGGCTAGTTTGGGGCAAAATGAGATGGCAAGAATATATTCTGAGTCTTTCCCACCTTTTTTATATTTGCTTTCTTCCTATTTCTCTTAAATATAGGAAAAATTTTATTGCTTTTTCCCAGAATATCTGTATCCAGTTCAAAACATGCGTTCTGAGGCTATCTACCTGCTTTCCTTTTTTCATTTGTAATAAAGGTGTTCAAGAAAAAAATACCTGAAATGCTAGCAGGCTTTATTTCCCAAATGATTATGATTATTCTATATCCTCTATTATTTTTTCTCACATAGATACACATATAAAAGTTAATTAAAGCAGTTTTGTACTTTGGCCAATTAAAAGTACCAAACCTAGGAAAGAATGTTAGCTAAGTTAAAGCTTCCAGTTCGTTCTTCATCTGATTACTAGATAATTCAGTATGACTTTTGTTTTTTATTTTTTTGTATGCGGTGAGCACATTAGAAAAAAGGATTGGAAATTATGTGAATAGATGTTTTGGCGAAGATGAAATGTTTAATGGCACACTTATCTAGATGATTATAATAATTCTCCAATCTACTTTTTATGGGTAGATATAGTCTTGGGCAAATGTGCATGAAATAAATATTCCAAAGTTGCTCAGGGGTGCTTTGTTTTACTTTATTTTTTTCCCTGTCATTTTTTATCTGATAAAAATAAAATTGAAATTGAAAATACTTAGAGCAGCAACATAAAGATCCAGTGTTAAATGTCCATAGGACTTACAGAAGGAAGCACTCACTTATATCCTGTGAACCTTCAGTGGGTGTCAGGTATTCCTAAATCAACTAGAGGTCATGGGGCTAAAGTGGAAGCTTTTATTTCTAAGCTGTCTGAACCTGCAGTTTCTTGGAAGATCTTTTAAAAGTGATTCTGAAGTGATTAAATTGCACTTTCAAGAATCTAGAAATGCAGTTTGGATACTCATCTTCTCAAAAAAGCACTGTTTGGTCAGGCCTGAGAGTTTGGCTTCTTTTTCCACCTAGGCCTAATGCTAAACAATTAATTATTTGGGCTTCAGCTATGTTCTTATTATATGAGTGCAGAATCCTGAGTGAAATTAGTTTTGTTTCACTATTTTTTTTAATCAATATTGTCAGGAAAACTTCTAATGAGTACTTTTCCAGTCACACAAATAGTAGCACACAGATCAATAAGCATCATGCAATTTGAATATTGAATTCACCCTTTGAAATGGCCTTAGAAAGTTAGCTCATTGATGTGGGAAAGCTTTAATTGCAGTTGCCATTAGATGAACACAAAATCCAAATGTCAAAAGCTCCTTTGCAGTTGGGAGAGCGATGAAGTTAAAATAGCCATGGTCATCAAAGTGCTGAGTTCAGGAAATTCCAGGAAATCACAAGAGTCTTTTGAAAAGCTGAGAGCAGTTGGGTCAACATTAGCATACATTGTGTGAATAAAGGGCTGCTTTTTTCACTGTTATGTTCCATTTTTTTTTAAATGTAAAGATATATTTCAGTTAAAGTGCCAAGATGATAATGCCTAAGAACATTTGAATGACTTCTCTAATATGCAAGATTAAAATCAGTTAACAGAGCTAAGTGGGCAGTTTAAGAGTCTAGATTTGAGGCTAGGATGTCAGGGGTGAGGCTATCAAATACATACATAAATCATGAACTTCTGTGTCTGCAGGTTTCATAGCACCATAGAGCTTAAATCTGTGATAAAAAATGAGCAAAGGAATAATGGCATAATTTAAATTGCTGAGGAGTATAATTTTGCATTCAGGTGGTTAGACTGGAGTTGTGAAGATGGTGGAGGGGGAAGAGGTGGGTGATAAAATTTTGACCTGAACTTCTAAAATTGATTGTCACTCAGAAGATACATAAATTGCTTTTTATTATAATCACTTTTCACATAGTGGAAGCTCAATAAATATTAGTGGAATTATTTACAATAATAATGTAGACAGAGGAAAAAAAATCTTATCCTTCTACCCTTTTAGGTTCTTGGCTGGGGAACCTGTTACAACAGATAGATTAAACAAACAAAAGTTCATCTATATATATAGATATATATATATCTCATATACATAGGGAGAAACTGAGGGAAGAGTAAACTCCAAAAGATGGCTAGAACTTGAGCTTTATTAAGTACCATCTTCAGCTAAAACAAAGAAAAGTATGAAGAGGCAAGTTATGGGAAAGTTATCGTAAATAGTACAGTAAACAAAGGTAAGTTTTATTATGCAGATTTAAGTCTGTACCTTCTATATTGATGAGTAGCTTGTGTTTTAGAGTCATCCTTCTCCTTCTGGTATGGAGAGGGTGACATGCTTACAATTGGAGAGTTCCTTTATAAATGTAAATTTTCCTCGCAAATGGGTAGCATACTGTTTCCAGAGCTTTTCCTGTGTGTTTTTCAGAATAATCAGATCAAAATAGTTCTTATGCCAAAGGGGCATATTTTGTGGTGGCATATTCTGGTTTCCTACAGTGATACAATCACAACAACTAATAATACTAATATTTATTGAATATTATGACATCTGAGGCCTTATTCTAAATGCTTCTTATATGACAACCCATGTAGTCTTCACAAAGCTATGCAAAATTTATTACTGTTCATATTTTAGAGATGAAGAACTTAGCAAATATAAGATAAAAAACCATAAAGTGATACAGGTCTGTATAGTTCCATAGCTCATCCTCTTGGGCATTGTTCTCTGAGATCCAACTCTGAAATTGAGAATAGTTTTGTTTATCTATTTATTTTATATATTCACTACTCTTAAGAGAGTTCCTAAAGTTGAAAGTTCCTAACTTTCAGATTGCGCATTCTTTGTTTTCTGTCAACAGCTTTAATTGCAAGAATTTTGAGTGTGCTTGTTTTGATGAGCACCAGGTGGTGTATGGAATTGTTGAATCACTGTATTATACACCTAAACTAATAGTACACTGTATGTTAACTAACTGGAATTTAAACAAAAACTTAGAAAACAAAACAGAAAAAAATAATTTTAACTTCACTTAATCTTTATAGTTTTTACCTACAATTGGATAGGTTTTATTGTTTTTTTTTTTTTTTTAAAGATTTTATTTATTTGACAGAGACAGCGAAAGAGGGAGCACAAGCATGGGGGAGTGTGAGAGGGAGGAGGAGGCTCCCCGCTGAGCAGGGAGCCCGATGCGGGGCTCAATCCCAGGAACCTGGGATCATGACCTGAGCCAAAGGCAGATGCTTAATGACTGAGCCACTCGGGTGCCCCGAGTTTTTTTTTTTTTTTTTTTAATTTTACCACATTAATTAGTATAATTTCTCCTCTTTGGTGACCACTTAGTCAGAAATTTTAAGGACAGCTTCACCTTCTCTTTAATGAATCGGATTGGTAAATTCAAGGAGGAAACTTATGTATTGCTTCTGTCATGCAAGAAAGAGAAAAAAAGATGGACATCTGTCCTAAACAACAAAGTAGCACAAGCATAAGCTATGCATGGTGTAGTAAACAAAACAGAGACATAATATATTGAAGTAAGAGCCAATAACATTCAACACAATAGAAAGTATTGTCAATTTTTCTAGTGGATAAAGTTGCTATGTCAAAAGGCTGATGAAATTATATACTGGTCAGGTTAGTACACAGTAATTAATACTTGGGGTCTTTTATACTGAGGCTCACTATATTTGGAGTACCACATAAAAACTTGGACATGTTACCAGCACTTAAAGTCAAGCAGCAACACTTGGGAGTTTATTTACCTTCATGTGGCTACAGTTTATACTCCACATTAGTTGCTAATATTTGTCACTTCACAGTTTATTGATTGGTTGTTCTTTGTTGCTTATTAAGATATGAATTGCCGGGGCGCCTGGGTGGCTCAGTCGTTAAGCGTCTGCCTTCAGCTCAGGTCATGATCCCAGGGTCCTGGGATCGAGCCCCGCATCGGGCTCCCTGCTTGGCAGGAAGCCTGCTTCTCCCTCTCCGTCTGCCTGCCGCTCTGCCTACTTGTGCTCTCTCTCTGTCAAATAAATAAATAAAATCTTTAAAAAAAAAAAAAAAAAAAAAAAAAAGATATGAATTGCCAAGTATTTGCCAATACACTCAGTTGTTGAAAGTTAAAAGGAATTCCCTCAGGAAATTGCAGAAAATGTGGCTCACAATTATGAAGCTGGGTCTCATTATCTAAAAAGTGGGTCTGTGATTTTTAATGACTTTACTCTCCTGTGTTGTGTTGTTTTTGTTAGGGTTTTTATATGAAGTGCCTTGCAACTGTATGTGAATTCAATAACTAACTTAACCTTTCTGTTATTTCTCACTCTTAGTTTTTCTTCATTGTTTAATTTGTCTATTTCTTGGTGGGCACTAACTCAATGCCATTCCCTTCAGTAAGCATTTATTAAGGGTCCATTGTTTATGTGGCACTGTGTGTCAGACTGTCTGTTGCTTTAATTTTTGTTGTTCTTGGTGTTTTAATCAGACTTCTAGCCCTAGGCATTGGTTCATTTTAAATTCTTTAACAGTATTGTCAAATACCACTTATTTCTTTAGCCATCTCATCAAATTAAATAAAATAGTTTCCTTTGTACCAGAAATCCTTCTTTTAGCAATGTATTCTGAATTAATAATCATATGTCATAAGACTGTGCATGCTCATAACACTTTTTCCCTCTTCATTATTAACCATCTAAAAGGTTAGTTACAAAATGCAAACTATACTTAGACTTAAATATGTTCCTTTCCATAAAAAAATCATCAGTATTATTCCTGGTATATCGTACATTTCTATTTTCTTCAGTAAATACAAGAAGTCCAAATCTTCCAGATATTCAATATCACTAAATTTCTATCCTCATTTTTTTTCTAGGCATCCTCTAATTTGATTCAGGATCTTACCACTCCCCATCTCAACTCATCAAACTGACCATGCTCTCTGGAAAGCAAAATCCCCTAGTGTATAGTTTGTGGGGTCTGCCATAACAAAATACCACAAGCTGTGTGGCTTAAACAACGGAATGTTATGTGTTTTTGCTGTTGTTGTTGTTTTGTTTTGTTTTTGTTTCTTTCCAGTTCTAGATGCTGGAAATCTAAGATCAAGATGTCAGCTGAGTTGGTTTCTTCTGAAGCCTCTCTTTTTGGCTTGTAGATGGCCATCTTCTCCCTAAGTCTTCACATGGTCTTCTATCTATAACTACCTGTGTTCAAATTTTCCTTTTCTTATATGGACACCATTCATATTGGATTAGGACTCACTATAATGCCCCCATTTTAACTTAATTACCTCTTTAATGACCCTTTCTCCAAATACAATGAGATTCTGAGGTACTGGGTGTCAAGACTCCACCATATGAATTATTGGGGGACATGACTCAGCCCATTTATCTCTTTCTAGAGTTCAGATCTAGCTTTCTCCTAAAGTAACTGCTTCTTCCACAAGTGTGTGTTTGTTGGTTTTTAATGATGGCTTTGGTACATAACTGTATACCTCATATTCAACAGAGCCTGGCAGTGGTAAACCAGAGTGTTTGTGCTTTGAGGAGTTAACAAATATTAAAACAATTCAGAAAGTGATAATTTCTCTGAAGAAATTGGAATATCTGGCAAGGAGGGGGTGCTTTTTTGGAAAGAGTTCCTAGGATGCCTTTTTGAGGTGACTGGGAAGAGACCTGAATGATGAAGAGCTAATGTCAGAGGAAACAAGTCACTTGGTACAAGGACCAAACAAGGATGAGCATGAAAGTCATTTGGTAGAGTCCATTGAAGAGGAGAATGGTAGGAGAGAGGCCAGACTACAGATTATGATGGTTGTTTTAGGCTTTGGCAGATTGTTTGGATTTAATTCTAAGTGATGGGAAGTTACTAGGTGGTTATAAGAGGGGAAAAATCTGATTTACATTTTAAAAAATCATCTGACTTCTGTGGAGAATAAACTATAAGGAAACACTAATTATTTTAGGAAGACCAATGAAAAGACTATTGTCTTGTTTCACCTTTGGCAGTTCAGTGAAAGAAGATGGTGGTTTTGTTCTGAAGTGGTAATTCTTTTTTTTTTTTTATGTTATATTAATCACCATACATTATATCATTAGTTTTTGATGTAGTGTTCCATGATTCATTGTTTGCGTATAACACCCAGTGCTCCGTGCAGTCCGTGCCCTCTTCAATATCCATCAACCAGGCTAACCCATCCCCCCACCCCCTCCCCTCTAGAACCCTCAGTTTGTTTCCCAGAGTCCATAGTCTCTCATGGTTCGTCTCCCCCTCTGATTTCCCCCTCTTCATTCTTCCCCTCTTGCTATCTTCTTCTTTTCTTTTTTTTTTTTATACATATAATGTATTATTTGTTTCAGAGGTACAGGTCTGTGATTCAACAGTCTTACACAATTCACAGTGCTCACCATAACACATACCCTCCCCAATGTCTATCACCCAGCCACCCCATCCCTCCCATCCTCCCAGCAACCCTCAGTTTGTTTCCTGAGATTAAGAATTCCTCATATCAGTGAGGTCATATGATACATGTCTTTCTCTGATTGACTTATTTCACTCAGCAAAATACCCCCCAGTTCCATCCACGTCATTGCAAATGGCAAGATTTCATTCCTTTTGGTGGCTGCATAATATTCCATTGTATATATATATACCACATCTTCCTTATCCATTCATCTGTCGATGGACATCTTGGCTCTTTCCGTAGTTTGGCTATTGTGGACATTGCTGCTATAAACATCGGGGTGCATGTACCCCTTTGGATCCCTACATTTGTATCTTTGGGGTAAATACCCAGTAGTGCAATTGCTGGATCGTATGGTAGCTCTATTTTCAACTTTTTGAGGAGCCTCCACACTATTTTCCAGAGTGGCTGCACCAGGTTGCATTCCCACCAAAAGTGAAGTGGTAATTCTTAAGTGATAGAACAAGAAGCTTTTATGGATTGACAAGTTTGAAGGGGGAGAGGAAATGAGATAGGGAGTGCATGGAGTTTGGGGAGGTGTATGTGCTCCCTGAGATCTCAGGTATGAGTTGCCTCATGGGAACCTATAGGAGAAAAAGGTCCCATTTGCATTTTAATAATCAGAGGCAGGAGCAGATGTCTATGCGATAGAATACAGTGGGCCTTCCTGAGTATATCCCCAGAGTAGGTTTCATATCGATTATAATAGTGTGAGCCCAAAATAAATACTTTCTTAAGCATCCTTCAGGATTCCATGGGGAAGTATTTTTTGATACAGATTATACACCCTGATGTCGACAACCAGTGGGTGACTTTTGTGGAGCATTTGTCTGAATTGTTGAAATGTTGAACAGTAGAACTCTGTTCACTGTCATATTTTAGTCATGACATGAATGATACATGTGCCTTTATGGGTTCTGTAAGGCCTCTGGAAAACTGATTGAAGTAAGTGAACTGATCAAGTACTATTGCAACTTGGACAGGAATAAAGCCGTGTTTAGTTAAATTCCCCATACTTGGTCTCTGGGTTAATAGAAGTCAGGTGGCAAAGATAGTCAGTCTCTGACTAGTCCCAATTATTAGGCTCCTGAGGGGGAAAAAAAAGGTGCTTTGGAATTAAATTTATATAGCTTTGACTTACCTGATTTTCCAGCATTGCAAAACCAGAAGGAAAGATTGCAGGGGTGGATATAAACTAGGAATCACGGTTCTTTCTCCAATAATGGGATAAAAGTGGACAGAATGCAGGATACCATGCAATTTAGGGAATATTCAAGGAGGAACATATGGATTCTCATCATATGGATTATATGACATTAAATGGTTTGTCAGGTTTATGCCTGGTCAGGTGATTTCCAAGAGATCTAGAAAACATGTATTTGGATTTTTAGTCACTAAACACACAGCTAAAATCTAGATATCCCTGTGGCCTGGTAGGAAGATAAGTGTTTTCATTGTTAGCTTTAAAGAGTATTACCAGGCACCTATTCCTAGGGAAAAGAAGACAGGCTTTATTTGTCATGGGTTAAAAGTTTTTATTATGTGAGAGACGATGGACTCTGAAAAACAAACTGAGGGTTCTAGAGGGGAGGGGGGTGGGAGGATGGGTTAGCCTCGTGATGGATATTGAGGAGGGCACGTTCTGCATGGAACACTGGGTGTTATGCACAAACAATGAATCATGGAACACTATATCTAAAACTAATGATGTAGTGTATGGGGATTAACATAACAATAAAAAAATTAAAAAAAAAAAAGAATCACACACACCAAAAAAAAAAATGATATAGAGGATAGAAAAACAATAGAGAAAATCAACAGGATGAAAAGTTACATGAAAAGATCAATAAAAAAAAAAGTTTTTATTATGATTTTTTTTTGTTTTAAAGTATTTTCTTCAGCATCTCCAGAAATTTTGCTACCTTTCAGAGATGTCGGTGGAAAAGTAGTTAGGAATAAGAACTGTTGGGAGGTGTGTGTGGTTGATATAACCGTTTTTGGAAGCAATTTATAAGAACATGAGAAATGATTCTTTAAAGTTTTAGATGACAGTGAAGAAACGGTGCTGAGACTCATTGCTAACTGTTGATTATAATGTATTCCTAGATATATAGGCCTCTAGAGTGATCTATTGAGCAGGAGATGAGTAGGAGTTTCATTGAGCAGACTCCTGAATTCTGAAACAACTAGCAAGTGCTTTGAATTTAATTTGCTGATTCCAACAAACATGGATACCAGCTTCGAAGGACTGGGGACAGAAAGATGTCACCATCTTCCTGACACAGACAAGTTGACAGTGGGCTGGGGTACACTACTCATCTAGTGCTGAAGTATGTCATGCCAGACATATTTAAGGACTCTGTGGAGAGAATGTGATATAAGTTTCAACTAAGATGATTGCCCTACTTATGATGTTCCCTCATTGATCTGACTTTGGATATAATACTTGGTGGTAAATCTTGGTGACTAAAATCAGAATTTTTTGTTTTTCAGGAATGAACAAAGAGAATATACATACTATTGGCCCTGGTCTCAGTCAATGGACACCTTTCTAGTGAGGCACTAAGAGTTATCTGGAAAGGCCAAGAGGATGATAGCCTAAAAAATGACAGCAGCCCTAGCTTGTGTAACTGAAGCCCTTTGGTGGAATTCCTCTAGATTAGCAAAGAACCTACTGAGTCATTTTGGAGGTGCACATAGTAAGGGATGAGAAGAAGCAGTCACTTCAGGTAAGGATATGAACCTTCTGAGATGTGGAAGAGCAGCTCTGTCTGGGGGAATCGCAGATATTATCACACATTAATGGGTTATTGTATATAACAGTGATTCTTAGACTGGGGCACTTTTTCATTTGGCAATGCCTGAAGACATTTTTTGTGGTCACAAACTTGGATGTAGATGCCACTGACATCTAGTAGGCAGGGGCCAGAGGTGTTGTTAAACATCCTGCAATGCCCAGAGCAATGTCTCTCCACCCCCGGGAACATGTCCAGTAGTGCCAAATTGAGGAACTGGTTATAAATATTATAATGTTATGTAAATTTGCTATGAAAATACTTGCTTCCACCTTGAAATGTATATTCCCATAATGAAAGTTTTGATGGGACAGTGGGAGGGAACACATTCTCCAGCTCTTAGGATATCTTTCTTTTGCCTCAGATGTGAAGAGTATGCCTGTATATCCAGGCAGGCAGCAGAGAGTACTATCTAACAAAAAGGCATATTTAGAGGCAATGAAGACTACATAATGCCTAGAAATTTTGTTTTAGAACTGTACAGCCAATATCTGTGCAACATCCTAGTGGCTATGGATCATTTAACTCATTATTCTATGCATCACTCTCTGTTAAGTACTTGACAAAATAATGAATAACTCTTTTCCCTAGGGTTGGCCTAATTTTGTTATTTTAAATAAGCCATGAGGCAGATACTTAGGACAACAGAAAGCTAGCAACCAGTGGGTCTCCTGTAGCCTGGACATTGTTAATATTCTCTCCTAGATCCAAGGATTGACAGTGAAGGCAGCTAATCATTACTCTGTTGGATCATTTGAGGCAGTTTCAAAGGCAGGTCTCTTGTTTTTTAATGGCATCAGTATTCTGTCAAAATCTGTCACACATTTGGCCAAAAAATTCTCATATAAACTTTGTAAGCCTCACATGTTCCACTTAATTTAATTATATGATATTCGTCTTTCTGAGAAAGATATACACAGATTTTCTGGGAGCTCACCTGAGAACCAGAGTTTAATCTTATAATTTGATGTTTTCATCCTTTTCCCAAGATAATAGGAAAAAAATCATTAAATATATGGATGGGTTAAGGAGCCCATTATCCTTCAAAGATTTTAGCCAAGGATTTCCTAAACCACTGACCTAGAATAAAAAAGCCCCTATTTTGTATTTGGTTATTGTGGTAAAAGTTGTTGTGGATTTATGTTGGCTGCTTAAATTCATTCATAGTAATGGAGAGGTTTTGCAATATGGCCACAGTGGGTATTTCAGTTACCTAGAATAATAAAGGCATTGGATAGTCCATATCTTCTCCAAGAGACTGAAGATATATATCAGAATTTCATTAAATTGAATACAAACATTCCATCTAGAACAAAAGCCCTTAAGACGGTGTCTTAGGCCATGAATAGAGTCTCTCAAAATGATGTCACCTGGTTTCTTAGCCCATTTGTTGATGTTTGGATGAGACCTCTGTATGATGCAAATGATGATTGAAACCTTGGGGATGGATGCTTTTCTAAAGAGAGTATGTGAGGGAGAGTGGACCTAAAACAAAGCAGATCTCTTGGTAACACTGGCCTTTAAAGTTTGGGCAGAGGAGAGGAGCCTGAAAGCGAACCTAAGGTCACGGAGTTAAAAACAAGATGAGGAGACTCTAGTGTCATGAATGTCCAGTAGTTCAGGAAACAAAGAGTAGCTCACTAGGGTCTGATGCTACTTAAAGGTGAAATAAGGTAAAGACAAAGTGTCTGTATGATTTGGCAAAATTATTGTTAACTTTGATGAGAGAGAATTCATTAGATTCATGAATGTGAAGTTAGGAAGAGGAGACGGTGTGCAGACATGACTTCCAATAGAGTGTAAAGAGCAAGACAGAGATAGGGAGTCAATGGAGAGGAACATGGGGTCAAGGGAGAATCATTTAGTTTAGGAGATAAGTCAGTATGACAAATGTTCATGAGGAATAACCTGTAGAATTGGTGTACTGAAGACACAAAAGAGAATGGAGTATTTAGTGAGAAGCTGGGTAAGGGGTAGAAGTGGAATAAATCAGGCTGTTATATTTAGTAAAAAATAAAACAAAAAGGTAGGATTTCAGAAAAATTTGAATTTCAGAGAAATATTAAGTAATTGTTTAGTATAAGTATGTTCCAAATATTGCCAGGGACTTATGCTAAAAAATATTACCTGAAATTCAAGTTTAACTGGGAATCCTGTATTTCATCTAGCAACCCTTAGAGATGCAAATCACAGGTGAAAGATTAACTATAGTAATACATATTTTCCATTGTGACAAGATGTGGATTAAGTTTAGGTTTCACAGCAGGAAATTTTTACAGAATTCCTTCTAGTAACTTCTGTGTCCCCTGCGTAGTGAGAAACATGCCACTGGCTAGGAAAGAGGCATGGTGGCAGTATCATAGATTTGGGGAAATGTAGGTTTGAAATAACTGCTGTGAATAATAGGAGAAGAAATTAATTAGGAAAACACATAATTGTTCCCAGGCACATTGAAAGCTTAATTGACATCAGAGACCTTGAATTGATAGAGGTACCAATCCATGAAGGTGAGTGCCATTGATCTGCTGAGGAGGGTCAGTTGGCAAATGGAGTTGCCAATACCGAGAAGAGGGTGATGGAAGTGCTGGAACATGTAGTCTAAGCAAGATAGTAAGGGCAGTCAACGGAGTGGAGAGAGGAGGTAGATGAGGGGTCAAAGGAATGAATATAATATAAAGACAAAAAGCAAGGAAAATAATGAGCAACTGAATGAATGAGCTACATGGAGGCTGTGATATGAGAATGGGATAGATAAATTTATTATCTCATAGGTGTGGATGTTCTGGGTAATGATAAATTCCTGTTGGGATGATGGAAAAAGAAACCAAAGAGGAGGGGAGGTGAAACTTACTGGAGATAAAAGGGCAAAAAACCTAGAGGCATTAGAGAATTAAAAAAAAAAAAAATGTTGTAAAAAGTGCCTCTTTGTCCTAGAGCACTTTGGTGTGGGTGAATGGACAATGTATTCATTAGGGCACCACTAGCTGCTATAACAGAAAAGCATTTGTAATGTGGTGGCTTAAAATAAAGGTGATTTATTATATACTCATGTAGCAATCCCAGTCATCAGGTCTTCTGACTTCTGACTCAACACTTTTCCTGCATGCATTCACTAAAATGGAGCCACATGGTCACACCTAACCATAAGGGCTGTGAGGACATGTGGCCAAGAGGAAAATAAAAAAAGTTTTGATGAACAGGTAACCAGCCTCTGCTACAGACAGCTTCCAGTTGTGTTTCAAGGCTAGTAGTATGTTTAAGGAGAGAATGTTTTTACTTAAGGAAAGGTGTTAAGTAAAACTTTCATTGAAACCAGAGGTCGGAGTGGAAATGTCAGGGAGGGAGAAGCACTGTGAGTCAAGCTTAGGAGAGAAGACACACAGACTATGATGGGACAAGAATATGGGATGGTACAGATACTTGGAGGTATTTGCATTTTGTTTGAGGATCAGAATAACCTGGTTGTGAAGTTGGATTTGCTCACAAAGGTTTTCAGTGGAATTAGTCTCTGTTCCCACTGACTTGGGCATTGTTTCTAGGAAAGTAGAACACCCTGGGCAGAGGA
The DNA here is from genome assembly GCF_004348235.1 of Phoca vitulina. Taxonomy (NCBI): domain Eukaryota; kingdom Metazoa; phylum Chordata; class Mammalia; order Carnivora; family Phocidae; genus Phoca; species Phoca vitulina. Next base: position 45,925,629 of record NW_022589708.1, read on the forward strand.
GTTTTGGGTTCTGCTTCTGACTTCTGACGTACTCTGGCCCTAGATCTCAAGTTTAAAGGCTTGGGCTCTGTGCCTCTGAAATGCTTGCCACTTTTCCACCATAAAGTCCATTATTTTAAATCTCTTAAATACATTACAACAGTAATGTATTCTGCTGCACTCTATTACATTGAATGTAATTTTATATGATGGCTTACTGTGCTGTTCTCCTTTCCCAATGTATATATCCTTTAGAAGCCTCAGATGATATAGGTATACCATTTATAGTTGATTAAATGCAGTATTTGTGGTGACTTCTATAAAAATGGACATCTGGCCCCCTCAGGGTTAGAAATGTAACTTCCTATTACAATTTTGTTCCAATGGGAAAATAAGGTGTAAGTATCATTATTTCAAATTACAATTCCTTTTCTAGGAATTTAATCTGCAATAAATTTGAACATTATCTTCAGAGGATAATGTGTTAATAAGATACTATTAAAAAGAAGGCTGGGGCGCCTGGGTGGCTCAGTCGTTAAGTGTCTGCCTTCGGCTCAGGTCATGATCCCAGGGTCCTGGGACTGAGCCCGGCATCGGGCTCCCTGCTCGGCCAGGAGCCTGCTTCTCCCTCTCCCACTCCACCTGCTTGTGTTCCCTCTCTAGCTGTCTCTCTCTCTCTCTGTCAAATAAATAAAATGAAACCTTTAAAAAAAAAAAAGGCAAAAACTTAACTCAGTGTAAGACAAATTATGATTAGTACTTGTGTTCTTAGTTGAATAAAAGAATACTTTTTCAAGAGTTTTTTTTTTTAAGAAGAGAGGCTTCAAAGACTCATTTAGTATTTCTAGTACATTTTGAAATTAAATCACACCATAATATTTTTGAGAAATGAAAAAATGCATACAATTTCTCATCAGCCATTTAGCCATTACTATGCATATGATGCTGTCCATATATGAAGTTCTTTGAATTTTTTATAATCTAGTTTTGGAGAACAAAGAAATAGAGAACAATAGCAAATCATTAATCAAGAACAAATTGAAAACAAAAAAAACTAGGATTTGCCCATGTCCCATAGGCACCCATCTCCTAAATTTTGGATGAATAATAACTAAAAATTAATTCCCCCAAAATATTATTTTCACCTTTCTCCATTTCCTTCTCCTCCCAATCCCTTCACAAGTTTCTATGTCTTAATTTCACCAACTAACATGTAACTGACCTAAGTAGATTTCTGGCTGGATTTGGATCCTCCATTCTTTGTAGTAGCTGATATCATAATCTACATATTACCTTCTCCACATAATATGCTTCCATAAATAGTTTTTAAAGAATGTAACTGAGATAGATGGAAAAGCGACACTTATGTCTCCAGTAAGATCTATACCTCCATTAACCCCACAGATATTTTTTAAAATGTCATTTTAAAAGGACTAATAGAAAAGAAGCTAGAAGAAAAAAGATTACATACAGTGCAAGGATAGTTAAATACTGATTTACTCATACATTAAAAGAATAAAATGAATACTATGCTTGCAAGACACAGATAGGAAGAGGAGATCAATCTTTAAAAAAAAAAATGAAACAAGCTGAGACTGATCCTCTGTCTACCTCTGTTCAATTGACTTTAAACCAGTACAAATCAGAATAATTAGAAGAAGCTTAGAAGCTAAAGCCCCTTCTTAGCTGGCTTGCAGTACACACAGTACTGTCAGGGCACCACGTAGACAGCTGAGGAAACACATCTACTATGTTGGAAGGCCAGAAGAATCGGAGCTGTCTGGGAACGATAAATCACTAAGCAGAGCTAAGGCTGCAAAAAATGAGCAGAAGGATGGAGAGTGTCATTTACATGGAAACACCAATACTGGGGTGAGGAGAGCATTTAAAACAACAGATAAATAAACTTAAATCTAAGACACCCTAAGGAAAACTTGGTATATCATGAATTGAGTGATCAAGGAATATACTCTGATTTCATACAGATTTAAGTGGTAATTTCTATTTCCGTAAGTCTATACGTGGCACTGGATAGAATTTTGTTAAAAATTTTAAAGCAAGCCTTCTACATTTTTTTCATCCAAGTGCTATTAATGCAGATGAGAAAGAACCTCCTAAGAGAAAAGGAGTAGCGTCATAAGCAGTCCACGGCTAGAAGATTTTTTGAAAGCTTGTGCTTCATCTTTTTAATTCATATGAAGCACTGAGGAGACTTTTAGACTCTTTTTGATAATGGGTAAAGTTGCAAAATGGTAGCAGGTAGCATGCTTTTTGGGAAGAGGCTGAACCAAGACCAAGATGTGGGTTTTATTTTTGATTCTACTATTGAAAGATTTACCTTGATAAACTCAGATACTTCAATTTCTCTTAACTTCAGTTTCTTCATCAATAAAATGAGATAATGCTCTATCACTTCTCACACCAACTATACCATGTGTGAAAAAGTTGTAAAAAGGGTCAAATGAGATGAATATTATTAGAGGCAGAATTTCAGGTCATACTGCTGCTATGTAGGTCTGTATTTATTCTGTAGGTATATACATATTATATATTGTAAGTAAAATTAATTATATAGTTGTAACCTTAATAATGAGCTTGACAAAATTACTAAAACTCACTAGACCAAGGAAGTTTTCACTGCAAAGTGTTTGTCATATGGATTTTAACATGTCAGCTAAAAACACAAAGCAAAAACAACAACAGAAAACTAGATCATATATTTCAGTGCTTATTTGGTATCAGATGTGCTTAATTTGAATAATAATGTAACTGTTTATCAGACGTGACTTTTTTTTTTTAAAGATTTTCTTTATTTATTTGACAGAGAGAGAGAGCACAGGCAGAGGGAGCCATAGAGGGAGAAGCAGGCTCCCCACTGAGCAGGGAGCCCAGATATGGAGCTCATTCCCAGGACCCTGGGACCATGACCTGAGCCAAAGGCAGACGCCCCGACTGAGCCACCCAGGTGTCTCAAGACATGTGACTTTAGGCAAAATAATCCTCTAAACCTTGATTTCCTCATTAGTAGAATAGAATTATAAACAATCTGTCAAGCTTCTTTGCACCCAATGCATGGTAAACATTCAGTAAATGCAAACTTTTATTATAGTTGAACAATTTCAGATCACAGTAAAGGCATGCAATGGAAAAACATATTTATTCCTGGCTAAAATTTCACTTACTCTTTTCTTTTAATTGAAGTAAAAAACACGTAAAATTTACCATCTTACTCTTTTTAATAAGTGTGTAATGCAGTAGTGTTAACTATATGTATATTGTTGTGCAGCAGATCTGTAGAACATTTTCATCTTGCAAAACTGAAATTCTGTACCCTTGGAACAACAATTCCCATTTTCCTCATTCCCTGAGCTCCTGGCAACCACTATTTTGCTTCTGTTTCTAAGAGTTTGACTACTTTGGATAGCTCATGTAAGTGGAATCATACAGTATTTATCTTTTGTGACTCGGTTATTTCACTTAGCATAGGGTCCTCAAGGTTCATCCATGTTATATCATATGACAGGATTTCTTTCTTTTTAAAGGCTGAATAATATTTCATTATATGATACACCACATTTTCTTTATCCATTTGTCCCATCAGTGGACATTTAGGTTGCCTCTACCTCTTGGCTATTGTGAATAATGCTTCAATGAACATTGTTGTGCAAATACCACTTTGACATAGTGATTTCAATTCCACTGGACATATACCCAGAAATGGGATTGCTGGATCATATGGTTGTTCTATTTTTAATTTTATGAAGCACCTCCATGCTGTTTTCCACAACAGGTGTACCATTTTACATTTCCATCAATGGTGAATAAGGGTTCTAATTTCTCTGCATCCTTGCCAGCATTTGTTATTTTCTGTTTTGTGTGTGTGTGTGTGTATGTTTGTTTGTTTTGATAGTGGTCACCCTAACAAGGTATAAGGTGATAACTTGTGGCTCACATTTCCCTGATGATTAGTGATGATGAACATCATTTCATATGCTTGTTGGCCATTTGTATATCTTTTTTGGAAAAATGTCATCAATATTTTCCTCATTTTAAAAATTAGGTTATCTTGTTTTTGCTGTTAAGTTGTAGGAGTTCTTTATGTACTCTGAATATTAATTCCTGTTATGAATCTGTGAAATTAATACTTATTAAGTAGAGCACAGAGTGCCAGATGGTAAGCCATGGTTCAAAAATAGACCATGAGAGAAATTGAAATAGAGAAATTTATTGCTTACTGGTTCTGGAGGAAATAACCAGGCAAGCCTCAGTGGGACACGAGAGTCAAGGCAAGGTACAGACAGAGAGGGAGATAGGACCCAGGGCATGTTTTTATTAGGGTCCAGAGTGCTTTGAGGTTCTTGGGATAAGGACAGATTGGTAAGTTTAAACAAAAAAGCCAGGTTTTGGTATATCCCATGGGGGTCTTAACTTTTGGGGCATAGAAAGGAAAGGTGCTGGGAGGCAGGGGATACTATTGATCACAAGGGCTATTAGGGAAGTCATAATCAGGAACTTACATTTGCTTTTGACTCTGCAGACTGCTCTCTAGGGTAGGCACTGGCCTGAGGGCTCAGTTTAAGGTCCCTGCAGGCTGCTTGGCCAAACAAAATGGATGACGAGGCAGTAGTACCACGGAGTAACTCATTTAAATTCTCAACAATCCCTGATCAGACATATTACTGTTTGCAAATATTTTCTCCCATTCCAGAGGTTGCCTTTTTACTCTGTTGAATTTTTGATTAACTGTGCAAAAGTTTTTAAGTTTGATGTAGTCCCATTTATCTGTTTTTGTTTTTGTTACCTATGCTTCTGGTGTTATATCTGAGAAATCATCACCCAAATCCAATGTCATAAACTTTTTTTCTATGTTTTCGTCTAGGAGTTTTATACCTTCAGGACTTATGTTTAGGTCTTCAATCTATTTTGAGTTAAATTATATATATATGGTGTAAGGTAAGAGACTAATTTCTTTCTTTCACAGGTGGATATCCAGTTTTCCCAGCATCATTTTTTGAAAAGATTGTCTTTTCCCCATTGAGTGTTCTTCATGCCATTGTTGAAGATCGTTTAACCACATACACAAGGATTCATTTCTGCTCTTTCTATTCTGTTCTGTTGGTCTATATATCTGAATTTATGCCAATACTATATTATTTTGATTATTACAGCTTTGTAATATGTTCTAATATCAGGGCATATGAGGCCTCCAGCTTTGATTTTTGTTTGTTTCATTTGTTTTTGTTTTCTTTCCAGATTGTTTTGGTTATTTAGGTCCTTTGAGACTTGCATAGAATATATGAATTTTAGAATTTTTTTTCTATTTCTGAAAAAAGAAAGTCACTGGGGATTTTGATAGTGATTACATTGAATCTGTTGATCACTTTAATATTTATAGGCATCTTAATAATATAAGTCTTCCAATTCATGAACACTAAAATTTCATTTATTTTTAGTTTAAGGCCTACATTACAAAAAACACTGATCAGTCCTGAGAGATTTTAGAACATTTACTTGGTGTCAAAAAAAAAGCTCAAATTTCATATTAAGCTTAAAGACTTTCCTTGCCTTTTTAATATCATCTTAAAATGTTGTTGTCCCTTGGGGCACCTCAGTGGCTCAATCAGTTAAGGGTCTGACTTTTGCTCAGGTCATGATCTCAGGATCATGGGATCAATATCAGGCTCCATGCTCATCGGGGAGTCTGCTCATCCCTCTCCCTCTCCCTCTGCCCCCACCCCCGCTCTTGCTCTTTCTCTCTCTCAAATAAATAAAGAAAATCTTAAAAACAAAAAGTTGTTGTCCCTCTACTCAGCAGGTTTAAGCTGCATGATGTAACATTTTTGTGTCTCTCTCTCTTGTCTCTGCCTGTCTATCTCCTGAGTATTCTTTCTACCAAATTTGTGCTTGCTAACCCAGCAGATATTCTCAACTCTTTTCTCCTTGCTGGTGTAGCTGAACTCCCATTATAAAGGCTGAAAGGGCTGGGTGCTCTGGGTGCTCATTTCTCCAGCATCCCTTGCAGCAAGAGCTCTGGTAAGTTATTCTGTCTTGGCCAAAAAGGTACAAAAGGTAGTAGTTCTAGGAAAGTTTTCTTCTTCTGTAAAATATCCACTAAGAGAATCTCCTTGCCCTTCCTTCCAACTTTTAAATGTTGGCGTATGAAGATGTGATTTTTGGAGTTTTGCAACCTTTTTTCAAAGAACTCAAACAGGATTTCTGACGTTATTGTATTGGTAATCAACAAGACATTATAGCCATACAACTCTAGACTTCCTGCTATGTGAACTTTGTTATTGCATCTCTTTGCATTAAATCTACCAAAGAGTCAAAAATATTCTAAATGATACAGTTCTGTCTGATTTTTAGCATAGCATAATGCTTAAAAATGGAGTCTCTATGATCTTGATCAAGTTTCCTAGCCTTGCTGTACCTCAATTTTCTCATCCATTAAATGAGGATAATAATATTTATCTCATAGATTTGTTGTAAGGATTTCATGAAACAAAATACATGAAGCACTTATACTGGCATGCATGAAGGGCTGAGCAAACATGAGTGGGTGTCATTTTTTTCTTTATGTCATCTACACTCCTTTTTCTTAAGATAAATTTCTATTCTTGCTATATTCCTTTTCACTGATTCCCTCTTGAACTTGCATCAATTAGCTTTTCATCCCCACTACTCAATATCAGGGTCACCAATGACCTTCACATTGCTAACTGTATCTGACATATGTATTTGACATATCAGCAGTATTAAACCATCAGTCACCTCTCTTTCTAAAGATGCTTTTCTTTATCTGGCTTCCAGGTCATTATACTCATTCTATTTTTCTTCTACCTCTCCAGCTGTTCAATCTGTTTATTCCTCTTTATCACTCCCTAAACCTTCTCCCTCACCAAAACAACACAAAACAAACAAAACAAAACAAAACAAAACAAAAAACTGTGATCCTGTGATAGTTCTTCTTTCAGTAAGATGTCCAGGTAGGATTAACTTGCTTCAGCCTAGACGCTTTCCTTTCAAATTCTATATTCTATCTATATTGATTTTGCCTTAGATCAATACCTGCCAAACTGTAAGACCAACATTCTAATTCAATCAATTGTCATCTCATGGCTAATTTTTGGAAGAGCTCTCTCTGCCCTTACTCTATAGTCTCTTCTCAACAGAGTGACCAAAGTTGATTTTGTATTAACATGTGAGGTGATCATGTCACCCTTGTGCTCAAAATATTTTAATTCTTCTATTGCCAATCAGAATTAAAGCCAAAGTTCTTACAATGATTCATATAATATATACATAATAGCATCCTGCTCTTATATCTCACTACTCACTCCCTTAGTACTCCACTCTAGTCTCAGTTCCTTGATTCTATCAGGCATGCTTCTCTTTCAGGACCTTCCTCTAGATAGCTCCAAAGATGATGTTCCCATTTCCATAAGTCTTTACTCATATGATACCCTTTGAGTGAAAACTTCCCTCACTAAAAATGTCTCCTTTGCCCAACACTTCATTTTTCTATTCTCTGATAAATATATCAGTATATGGTACTCATCAACATCTTATGAGCTAGGTATTTTATTTATCTTACTATTTTCTGTTTTCCCTTTTAGAAATAAGTTCCAGGAGGCAGGCTCTTTTCATTTTGTTCACTGATGTATCCTCAGCAAATGCAACATTGATTTCACATAGTATACACTGAATATAAAAATATTTGTTGGATGGTTGTGGTGGGGAAAAGAGAGGGTTATTTTAATCCCCTTGTTACTTGCAATCCAAAATGAAATCTAATTCCCCATCTCACGTCAGTATGATACTTCTAATCAACATCATTAAGTATCCCTATGGATAGAGAAAGTCAGGGGGAATTACTGTTGATTTATTTTATGCTCAATATCATGTGATTTCAATTTAAATAGAGTGTAAGTTAGACCTCTTACTCTGGATTCTTCGGGTAAAAACTGGGATTTGAATGAAACAGACTGTTTATGCTAGGTTTATATTCAGAAATAATAAGCTCATTGATCAATTCAGTTGTTAGAAGTTATGATCTATCAATGTTTCTAAACAATATATGGTAACTAATCCATCACTACATGCTTACGTAACTCAACAGTGTAAGGAAATGTTCATCTCTCTGCTTGCCACAGGTGGTGTGGACCACAGTACCTGCTTCCATGGGGTTGAGGTGGTTCACAAATCAGCCCCCATTTGGCCCTACTGAAAATGTGGGAGGTAGGATGAGGAAGGATTCTTTGGTGTATTAGGGTTGCCCTTTTCCTAGCCCTTTGTCCAGAGAGAAAGGCTTTTTTTTTTTTTTTTTTTTTTTAAGCTTATTTTTGTCTGTGTCTTTTGGTGGTTCTGGGTTTGCAGCTTTTGTAGCACTCTGTCTAGGGTATATGGGAGACAATAAGGAAATCAAAGAATCCCCTTCTGTGTCATTTTTCCTGTTCGAAGATTCCTAGACAGAATCTTCTTTCTACCTTTCAGAGTTCTACGCTTGTTTATTGTATTATGTATAGGGGTATTTAGTTTTAATAAAAGGGAGGAATGAGGTTATTCCATCTTGGCTGGAACCTGAAGTTCTGTTGTATCGTTTTGTTTATTTAGTGTCTTAGTCTAAGAGAAATCAATTTGCTAAAAGGTAGAATGCCAATGAAATATAAAACATTTATTTTCATCATACTATTTTACTTTGAAATGTCTTTAACAATCAAGGGATTTTGAAGCTGTTTACATGCTTATTGATATTTTATTAAGAAATAAAAAGAAGATAGTAGGAAGGGAAAAATGAAGGGGGGAAATCGAAGGGGGAGAGGAACCATGAAAGACTATGGACTCTGAGAAACAAACTGAGGGTTCTAGAGGGGAGGGGGTGGGGGGATGGGTTAGCCTGGTGATGGGTATTAAAGAGAGCACGTATTGAATGGAACACTCGGTGTTATACACCAGCAATGAACCATGGAACACTACATCAAAAACTAATGATGTAATGTATGGTGATTAACATAATAAAATAAAATTTTAAAAAAATTTATTGTCATAAATTTTCTGACTCTGAAGAAATCTTCATTTCTCCTCATATCAGTCTCTCAGCTCCCAAGATCTTCCTCCTTATAAGCCTAAGAAAGTGAAATAATTCTTATTTATATCCATTACAAACCTTTGGGAAGGGCTTATTTTAAGGTTTTACTAAATATATCCAAATGTTCAACATTTATTTTATGTGTATTATACCTTCTGTTAGTTTTTACAAAAGCAAACTTCTATCACTAGTCTTTTTAAGTGGGTTTACTTTTTAGGAAAACAGATATGTGGGAAGTAAAGGGTAACAAGAATTTTTAAATCAGGATTTTTTTTCTCCAAAGTTTTTTTTCCTCATTGGGGGAATTGAAATTTAATGATGTAATTCTACATCTGCATTTTATTTTGAAATAAAAATAAATGATCACCAAGGACATGAAGCTTCTGAACATGTCTTTTTAGGAGAAGGGTGTGAAGAAACTTTGAGACTATTTTATTCATAAATAAATTAAAATTATAGTTCATACCTTTCATCTAATCCCATGAATACTTAGTTTTTGCAGTAAAGGATTAGAAATACTTTTAATTCATGTGAAATCTATAGTTAAATGCTGAATGTTTGAAAGATTCATATAGACATAAATATGAGAAGCATATTAACAATCAGTGGGTAGGTCATGATAACATCCCATAAAATCAAGAAGGGGCATCAGAGACTAAATTATTAAAAATAGGACATGATGGTAAGAAAATTCATCACATTACTAAGATTTGAAAACCTAATTGAGAGCCGAAAATGTAATACTTAAATGAATTACAGACTGTATTGAAAGGAGCAAGTATCTTTGTGCTAATGCCCAGAGAAATACCAAATGAACTCCTTGACCTGTACATTTACATGACTTTGTATTAGCACATTTGCAGTGTCCAGAATATTCATGTACTAGAAATCAGCAGTGTTTTAAAGTAGAAATATAGAATTCATTTTAAGTATGAAAACATTTTTGTATCATTTTGGTAAATAGTTATTCTGGGTTTTCTAAGGCAGTTCTTACTCCAAATACTTTGTCCAGTGTTGTTCAGGTCACGTGTTACGTATTTTAGCACAGAGAAACGTTGTCTTTTTCCTTCCTTTTAGTTTTTGAAATATCCCTTGCTCCACAAAATCTTTGGGTGCTATTCAGAAAAAAAAATACATTCCTGCAACATCTGCTGCCAGACACTAAAATTCTTTCTTAAAACAGCACATTTTATCTATGAGTGCAGACAAAACCTGAAGTTCCTCAGAACCAAAATGATCACAATCTAGACTTGACTATGTTATGTATTTGAATACAAAAATATCATTTATGATCATGATTATACATTTTTAAATGTTATTTCTGTATTTTCTTTGTCAGGATTGATTTTGGTGGATTGTGAAATCAATTTAATGGGTTCTGCTCAGCATTTAAAAAATGAAATAATGTAGAAAAGTGTAGAATAGCATGGAAGAGAAAAATACACACACATACACACACATACACACACACACATACTTGCAGTAGAATTCATCACATATAGTAAGGGAAATATAATTTCACAAAAAATTATCTAGTTTATAAATATGCTGAGTTGTGATTTACTATATTATTTACTGTGCTTTTAAAAAAATTGAAAATCATTTTTCTGGAAGACCAATGCTAGATATGTTTAGCTAATGTTCATTAAATGCTTAATATGTGCCATATACTCTACTAAGAGCTTTGTACGCATTCTTCTTATTCCTGATTAGAACCCCATGAAGTAGGTTTTGTTATTATTTTGAGGATTTGGAAACTGAAGCTTAGTGAAGTTAAGATGATCGAGGTTACAGAGGTAGTAAATGGTAGAGGCAGGTTTCAAACCCACAGTTAGACCGCAGCTTCCATGGTACATACTACTTTGCACTCTGTGTAGCATAGCAATTCCTGAGCAGGTGAATGTACGCATCCATGCACACACATTTACCCTATGGCATAAACCGGTTTTCAAATGAATGAAGACAGTAACGGTTCTGGGACATGAAATTTCACACTTCTGGTGGAAAGAGAAAGGCTAAGCATGGCTTTGCCAGGTCGTAGCATACCAGATTATGAATTCAGCCAGTTATCAACCAAATTGAAAATATCCAACATTGAATATTAGAAATGATTAGTTCAATTTTATTTTTTCATTGATGAAAATAATACTCAGTACATAATATATGTACGATATGGTACTAGAAACTTTGGGACAGTGGGGCACATAAGGAAGATATATTTCTCTTTATATGAGTACAGTTACTTCAAAGAAGTTTGAAGGACAGTTAGCTACAAAAATGTACTTGAAAATATCAGTAATACCATGTTATTTATATGGATTTCATTCCATAAATGTCATGATTTATGGAAAGAAATATTAGGTGCAGTAGGCTCACTGAATGCAATAATTTTGACAAAGACACGGCATAAATAGTGAGACGTTATACAATATAGGCATATTGAAAATAAAATATATAAATCACATTAGTACTGTGATAATTGTATTTCACTCTTCCATGAACGATAAAACTAACTCTAACATAAGAAGGTACATGGCCTTATACAAGGTTTTAAATTTCTCATCTAAAGAGTGGGAAGGTTATTCAAAGTGGATGACTAAAATTTCTTTTTGATTCAGAATTCTCCAACACACCATCCATTGTGACAAGAAGGAATAAAAAGACATCAAGAAGCAAGGGCTAATGGTAATTTATGGAGACATAAATTTATTCCTGCTCTGTTGTCCTCCAGAAGGTTTTTTGTTTGTTTGTTTTTTATGAGCTGCTATCCTTCACACTCCTGGTGGCTCCCTCTTCCTGCCCCCACCCACTTATTCCAAGTTGTCTACCTTGCTTTGTTCTGCCTTATCTCAGAGAAGATTTGTGTTTTGTGAACTCTACAACATTCTTAAATAAATTCTCCTTATTCTAGATTTTGTTCTTTGGAAGACTGAGTTTTGTGAGGTCATTTTATAGGAAGAAGGAATAGAGGCAGAAAAAAATGAGGCAAAGACTAGATGGTGTATGATGGGGCATCAGGGAGATTGTGGGGCCTCTGAAGGTCAGGTGGCCCAGAACCCCTCAAGGAGGTTTCTAATATAGGTTTTCCAGCCTCAAGAAGAAAAAAAAATTGTCTTGCCGCAAGTCTAGCACAGACACAGCAGTATCATTGAGCTTGCACTGACTGGTAGACTTGACATCCATAACAGACTGAGGATTCAAGGCCTTCTTTCCTGGGCACCAGCCAGGCCTTCTGGTTTCTCCTGCAACCTCCGAGAAAAGGGATGAGGAGCTGCAGTAATAGTCTGGGGTCAGATTAAAATTGATTTAAAAGAAGAAGAAAGAAAGGAAAAGGGAAACAAAACAATGGCATTCCATCCACATCTGAGTTTTGAACATTTATATCTGCCATATAAGGCAATTCAACCAAACGGGTAAAGTCCTTGTGTAGTAAAATCTGTGTCATAGCTTGATTTCAGCCACTGGAATTGGAGGCAACTGATTTGGAGCGCTACTGTGAGGAAGTGAATGTGGATACTCAAGTCGTTGCTGATTGGAGTTTTACTAGTGGAGTGTGTGTGGGTGTCTGGGTTTGAAAGATGATTCAGAATGAACAGAAGCATAAGATAGAATCCTGGGTACCATCGCAAGCAGCTCACACACAGGGGAAGGCAACACACACAGCTGTTGCCTGCGATAGAAATGGTAATGTACATATTATAGAAATGAGCCCTTCATATGATAGGAACATTTCAGTGTTGGTTACAAAACACTGCTCAGTGATGTAGAGCTAGTGACTTACTGAGTGTCCAAGAGCTGTGGCCTCTGGGGCTATTTGCTCTGCCATGGTCAGGAGTCCTATTGTAGTGATTGTAGCCCAGTGGTCAAAAACATTACAGCAGATTCGAGAGCATTCTGATCACCTGAGAACCACTGTTCAGGCAGATAACAGAAAGCAGTATGGGCTAATTTTAAGATTAAAGACCTTGGTAACGTGGATATTGCTTTGGGTCATGGAATGTGGAAGAAAGCCATTTAGAATAGATGTGAGCAGGCATACAAGTGTGGTGGGCTGCTATAAGCCACATTTGACGGAAGTTTCTGATCTCTTCAGAATTCCGTTCAGAGGCTGATGAAAGAAATGGAAGAAGCAGTATTGTTGGTTTTCTTGTGCAAGGGAGACCAGGAAAATATCAGTTTATTCATTGGCACTAGCCTCCAGTCTTGTCATCTTGTGCTAGGGAAGGCTTATCTCAGCTGTGAAAAGTCCTGGCTGATACTTTGCAGGAAAGCCAAGGATGAAACCTTACTGCAGTCCTTTTCAACACTTGTTCTTCCAAGTTCCCCACCCTTCTGGCACTCATGCAAACACAAATCACGGTTATCTAGAATAATCCCTTCTTCCCAGTGTGTTTATTAGTTGGAGAACACTTGTATTTTCAGCCTGTCATTGTACTAGCTCCTGTATAGTTTCTGAAGATCGCTGCAGCAGTAGCTATACAAGTCTTTTTTAGTTCTTCTGTGAGTGAAACTGCCTGTGCCTTTTAATCCATCCCCATGTGGAAGCTTCTTGCTTCAGGTGTAGTTACTGCTCTCTGAAACAGTGTCCCAATCTAGCGTTCACGGCTAGATTTCAGTTGCCTTTTGCTTCATGCTCTTTAGGGAGTCCTGTCCCTATTACTGACCCCTCTGTTCTGGCAGGGAGGCCAGGTCTTCCCTTTCCCACAAGGAAAAGTAAGACTGATAAGGTATAAGTATTTGGAGACCAACAGTTCAGCAGTATTGGCAAGCTGTTTGTGAAAATCGGAGACTGTCCAGTAGCCACCATGTAAATCACTTGATTTCATTATGATGTAACGATTTACCATAAAAACAGGGAAGCTTGTGTAGATCATATTTTTTTAATTCAGAAAGTCTTAATTACAGAGAAATATTTTTCTATTCTAAAGGCTGCAATTAATGCTACAATGGCTCTCTGCCTTGTCAACTTTAGAGTGTAGGGAACATTTCCAGAAATATAGCAGACTTGCTGGCTGTGTCTCTTGTTTATAAAATACTTTATGCATTGACATTTAGAAATTTCTATTTACTTGATCTCAGATGGTCATATATTACATAAAAGAAAATTAGAAACGATTATAACTTTTCCCAAGTCAGGGAAAATTCAATATCTAGTGCATTGTGCATTTTTCCTGTGCGCCATTAAAAAATACATTTCTAAGTTCCAGTTGCCTTTCTAACTTTACCACTGGTAATGATGATGGACTTTGTGATTTTCTAGCAGCAACCCTGATTGTAATCCAATTCAGCCATTTGCCCTTACATTCTTATGTTTTGTAACAAAAATATGGGTACTCGAATTTGCTAGAAAGTGTACTCATATTGTGTGGATTGCCTTTCTTTAGATAGATGCTTTTGAGATTCTTATTAGGAAAAAAAAATCACAGTAAGAAATTATAAAAGTAAAGACAAGAAAGTGAAAAATATGTAAAGCCTTTGAAATGAGCTAGAGGTAGTAGATGGGATTTTTGAGGATGAAGTCAAAGAAAATATAATGATCAATACTGATGAAGGAGGGCATTGCTAAATATGTCCTTTTTTTTTTTTTTAGTCAAACACATTACATAAGGTGGAAATTGAACTTTTGAGGCTTGTGTTAACATTCTACTGTTCAGCTTTACCAAGGTAAGGAACAAAGGGAGAAATGTGTAACAGCAAAAGAGCTGTAATATGATAAGACTGTCATCAGCTAGATATTTCATCTGTCAGTCCTCCACCAAATGACAGTGGTTTTAATACACTAATTATTTGGGCAAGATATGGCCCTTATTTCAAAAATCCATTTCATATTTAGTCATACACCTTTTGTGGATAGAGACAGTGGTTTGCTTGGCACTGCCTCAGTAATAGATCTTTGAATCCTTTTGTTTGTGGTTTGTAGCAAGAGCCCATTGTCATTTCTGCTCAGTACTGAGACAAGGCAAAGTCTTTCCATTTCTCATTACTGAAGGAAGTACAGTGGTATTATGGCACTGGCTTAAAAAACTTATTTGTAAGAGTAAATCAGATTTTAATTTTTTTCTTAACTGATCTTGCAACATTATTCTTTTCACATGCTGAATATGCTTTTGCCATCATTTTTCTATACTAGTTTATGATTTAAGGTAGCTCTGTGAATACTTATTTGTTCAATATGTGCTCACTAATAACCTACTTTGTATCAGGCATTTTTCTTCATACCAAATTAAATATAAATATCAGGGAAAAAATTCGTTAGGTGATTTCATTAATGTTGATTTAAAAAAAAAGGTCCTTTTTTTTTGTAGTTAAGAGTGAAACAAAGGAAAGACACTTCTTGGGAAACATTTTCATTTCAGTACATAGGAGAACCATTAGGAAATTTAATTTGTTTCTGATAAATAATATTTAAAATTATAGGAAGCAAAACTCACAAAATTTAGCAAATGGTCCTAATAACCTGTTGCATTGCAATAACTAATGATCGTAACAAGCTCTACAAATAATTTCTCCAGTGTTTTATTGAGCTGTCAAAATTGTCTTTCTGAGTTTGACTTTGGCTCAGTTGTGGATACCTGCACTCTAAGATTTAACCTGCTCAGCAAGGCATGACTGTCAATCTGTCAGAGCCACTCGGCTCCCAAGCAGACTACTCGTAGGGTTCTACAATAATCCATTATTATTGGGAGGGTATGTGAGGTATTAGATCATATAAGCATTTTATTTCTGGAGTTTAATTCTATAAATTCCTCATCCATTATTTGAAAAGTTAACAAAGAAGTGACTTATTTTACCCTCCCATCTCTCACAAAATATAACGAATTAATTTATATCAGGTTAATATTCTCAAATTCCTTTTAATAGGAGTTCCTATTTTATTTTATTATTATTTTTTAGCTTTATTCATGCAGACAATATCATCTGCTTGTCTATTACACTCACTCTGAGTAAGTATTGTGAGATTCTTTCATGGATGCTAAGGATGGATATGATTTGAGAAAAATAAAGCAAGACTGAATAACCTATATATGAATAGACTAGGAATTGGCATTCAAAAAGCAAGTGACATGTCATGGGACACCAGATGATTGACTTTGAAACATAGTTATGATCTTAAGGGTTTTACTTCTTCTTACCTTTTTTAGTATGGTTTGCCTTGGTTGTAGGTTTCAAATGTCAGGATCTGCATCTATGTGGTTTTCTTTTTTATATCATCATGTACATTCATTTTACTTTTTGTGATTGTTTAAGTTATGTCTTTCCCAAGATGTTGTATGTTTCCTGAAGGCAGTATCTTTTTATGCTACTGCTATATTCTGTGTACTTAGTGCAGTGCCTGCCACATAGTAAGCCCTGAAAATTATGTTAGAAAGAACAAATTAATTGTTTAAAAACTGTAATTATTTTCTCATGGAGAATGAGGATTATTATGTCAAATATTATTATTGCTCTCACATCAACATATATTATTTTCTTCCTGAAATGTGAAGTCCACAAGAAAATAGATTAAAAGCACTGTCCCCTTAGGGGAGAAAGTAGAAATTAAAAAAAAAAAAAAGTGAATATACAAAGTATTGTTAAGTGTACTTTATAAATATAAATTCATTTTGTTATGAACTCCATCCCCAAAGAAAATATATTTTATATATTAGGTGTCTTTGAGATCATGTGTGTTAAATTTAAATTTATTTAAATAATTGAGCACTTGAACGAAATAATTTGATATTAATTTAGCTAATTATCATACATTATAATTAGAATATTTTTCTAGGAAAGAAAATATCATAAGGAACAGGAACAGAATGAGAGTAGAATAAAAATAAGAGAATTTTATATTTATGAAGCATTTTTCAGTTTATTGATCACACTCCCACACATTTTCTCATGTTATCTTCACAAAAACTCTGTGGCAAAGCAAGATTCATTATCCTCATTTTTAGAAACTGAGTCTCGAGCTTATAGTCTCAATTCATGGCAAAATAAGCTAATGAGTGCAGGAAGCAGGGCTCAAGCTCATTTCTGCTGTTCTCAAATCCCATCATTTTCTATCAAGAGATCTTATGTTTCAGGAGCAGATATTCTGTGGAGGACCTGCTAGCCAGTGTAAGTGCTCATTTTCAGAAAACAGGAAAAAGGGGACAAAAAGGTTAAAATCCACCCTAAACATAGTGTCACACTGCTTAATCGAGTTCTGAGCGATCACTGGCAGCAGTTTGTGCTTCCTCACTACTTCAATTTTATCATTTCCCTATCTTAAATAGATGCTTATCCTTGATTGACACATTTCTCAACTCTTATATGAACATTTTAAAAATTGAGTTTAAGAATTTTCAAACATTGATTTCTTTCGTTCATATCTTTTGTGAAGTCTTCAACCCCACATTCAAACCTAAATTGGGGATTCCTTCCCATTGCTGACAGATTATCTCGTCATTTTCAGAGAGTACTTACCAATTATACTTTAATTGTTTGCATCTCTTTCTCACTTAACTGTAAAGTCTTAGAATTTAGTTTATTTAAACATCAAAGGAACAATATGCATACCGGGGACTATGCTAAATGCTGAAGACCTAGAGCTGAGAGCAAGGACCTCTTTATTCATCTTTATCTTTAAATTCAAAAGATGAATTCATCATAGGGGGAAAACAGGCACACACAGAGATAGGCCATCCTGTGCAATGTGGAGGGTTGTGGAGGTAAAGACTGGCACTGAATCTGTAGTATATGCTGTGGACAGGGGTCAGGGACTACTTGGTTTCTCAACAGGAATGGCAGACTGTTACCTACTTTCTATAGCCAAAGAATCCTGCATCTGTTTGGTGAAACCAAAATACACTGTTCCTTGAAAGCTAGTCTAGATGTATTGATTGGCAGTAGAAATAACCAGATCATGGGAGAGATTTTTGTTTTGTTTTGTTTTATCCCAGCTAGCTGGAAATTCCCATTGTTGACCAGGCTGCACAACAATTGCAGGGAAATCTTATTAAGTGGATTGATTTCTTGCAGGGAAATTTCATTAAATATATTGATTAAATATATAAATATATTAATCTCTAGAAATTATGATGAAGAATTCTTAGATGGAATGCAAGATTTGTATTTTCTAAAAGATTTTCCAAAAGGTGATTCTGATGTAAATTAAATTTAAGAGACAAAGCCTGGGTAATCTGAATTACTTTAAGCAGATAAATCACATGTTCAAATTAGATTGTAGGTAGATCCATCTATTAGAAGGATGGAGTATGAAAACTAGATGCAAGAAAGTTTTAACCTTGAGAGTCCAAACTATGAAAAGCCTCAAAAACTTACTATTCCAAATCTGCATAACAGCTACTAGGGAGCTTCAGGTAAACTCACTAGGACCTTACGCCTAGCCACAGGGAACTGCTGCTTAGAATGGCTCTTATCACACATGGAACTCTCTCAGAGAGCTGGCAACATCCCATGAGCATGAATAAACATCAGAGAGATGCCATCTCATAAACAGGCAAAAGCATTTGTGAACACAGCAGTAGCTCTGCATGTCCACACTTATCTTAGTGATTATAAGAATTATTCTTACCTTCCCTTCTTGGCCATCCCTTTTTACAGTCATAATCATTCTCACACTACTCTGTGCATCCCTGTACATCCCAATCCCCATTCATTTCCCATCTCTGGAAGACTAGCTCAGTGACTATTATATTCTTGCCTATATATTCATCCTTTTCTTAGATTAGTCCCTCCACATTTTTTGCGTTAATTAAAACTTAAGTATACTGTTCTTTTTTAGCTCTCTCAAATAGAGACTCTTCTTTTGTATCTTCATGAATCTCTAGATGTGAGGACATGGGAAGTTTCTTCCTCATTCATTATTGTCCTTTCTCTCTCTCTTTGCTCTCTAATTTCTTGTCTTTTCTTGCCCAACTGGATTCTGAGATACATTACTTCAGCCTTTCTCTTAGATATATTCTCAGATCTCTTTCCTCTTATTTTTTTTCCTCTTACAGTACTAGCAAACTCCAGACCTGAGTGAACTTTCATATTTTTGCCTGTATGACTTCACTCAACAGCCAAATGCTGATGGAGAACATCACAACATTCAGCTGCTTTAACAATTAAATTACTATTCTTGCTGTTCCCTTACTTCATTTCTCCAGTGAGCTTACTTTCTTACTCTTACAGCTGACCCCATAGCTTCTCACTGCTACAGCTCCACTCTCCCTTAGACACTTCTTCTTTTAACTGTCAGCTGATGACCTCACTCCAATCAAGGCCACCATCATATTTTTACCAGGATTGCTGCAACAGTCTGTGGGGTACTCTCTTTGATTCCATACTCAGCATCGTAAACCCACACTTCTGTTTGTTGCAAAAATGTGCTTTGAATTATATTACTTGACTGTTTAAAATCTTTCAAGGGCTTCCCCCTATATGTAGAATAAAATCTGAACTTGTATTCATACCCTTCTAAGAGCTACATATCTGGCCCTTCCTGTTTCTTCAAATTCATGGTTCTCTAGATATCATGGTGCTATTTTAAATATGCCAAGCTTTGTCCAGCCTTGGGTGTTTTTCTTTGCTTGGAATGTTCCTTGCCAGCATTCTATCACTACCAAGATATGACTAGAATTTTCTCTTCCTTTACATCTCAGAAAAATGTCTCCTTTTCAGCCAGGATTTCTTTAACCACCTTACCTAAAGTAGTCCTTGACACTTTTAGTCCCTATATCAGCCCCCTGTTTGTTTCTTACATAGTAGGGAAAAAAAGGCCATACAATCCTAATTCAGATGTAATGAAACTGCAATCTGTTTCTGTTTTCTGCCCACCCCTCTCTTGCTCCTGTCTTTATAAATGTGCTTGGGGAGGGAGCTGCTAAGTTTTTATCTCCTCTTGGAGTGGGATATTTATTTATCTCTCTTTTGACTGTACTTATCACATCATGGCAGAGTTTTAATGTATGTATTAAACTTCAGAGTCTTTAAATTTTGTGCTTACTAAATTTATCTCCCCCACTATAATAGCAAGGAATTAATAAGGACAGGGACTACTTCACTCTCATTCAACATTTATGTATTCAGTACCTGGTACTAGATATTGTGTGAATATATATATATTCAGCATTTCATCATCTTTTTGCTTCTTAGAGTTATGGGTTCAGAAGTAGAATTCCAAAAATTAGACTTGCACAGATTATTTTATGCCTCAAGTCTTTTATATACCTCTGGCTATAAGCCGACTGCTATTTAAGTAGATTGAGTAAAACACTATTTCTATAACATGTTAGTATATAGTTATCTCTATAGAGAAAAAAATCTGGCCAACTTAATTTGACAAATGCTGGTTTTAAACAGGTAAGTAGATTTCTTTACCACAGAAATTCTCAAATTGATAAGTGAAGATGTCTTGCAAAATTCCAATTGGGTATGCTTTTATGTGGCCTTAAAACCCTCATTTATTTTTTAGACTAGTATTTCATGGTACTAATATATAAAATACATTAGTTTAGTAAACTCTGCCCTAAACTCTTTTTCTAATACTCATATTAATAAATTGATAAAATTGCTAGTAGTCCATAGCTTTCAATTCTTTGAAGTTTTAATGGAGGACAAGAATTATTCCTTTTCCAGTTTAATTCTGGTTTTCAATATTTTCAATAGAAAAAGATTTGGGTTACCAGTTTTAGCTTACCTAGTTGCAATAGGAAAAAAGGATTCCACACCCTACTGCTATAGGCTATTTCTCTAACCCCTGTCCCCACTCTAGAGGGGCACATGGCTCTGTCTGTGTTAATTCCTTGTTATGGCTTAGAAGAGCCTAGCAGAGTACTCTGACCTGGTTATGTCAGCCCATCAGTCACCCATCAGCTCCAAATTGCTTAGCTGATTGATAGACTATCCTAAGGTGCGGGTCTTCACTTCCTCTAAGGCTGGAATGCAAAATTAGCTAGTCTCACTTTATTGTCTACTTCATTTTTATCTTTCTAATAATTTCTAAGAATATCCATATAAACTCTATTCTCCATCCTCTAGATTAAAAAAAAAAAAAAGGAAAAAACAAATGAAGTGAAAGGTAATTTTTTTCTTACCTCATGAATAGAAACCATGTTTTCTGAAGACAAAAATACATTTATAGTCTATGAGTAAGGTGTATTATGCTGCTTATTCCCAGGGTATAAGAATTCTAATAATCTCATAGACATATTGTTCTAACGAAAATAGTATTGAATAGATTTTACACCAATTTGTTTTGAGTGAACATTTATTGATGGTATATATTTGCCTCATTTATATATCTTATATACTCTTTTAAAACATTATATATATATTTTAAAGATTTTATTTATTTGAGAGAGAGAGAGAGAGAGCATAAGCAGAGGGAGTAGCAGGGAGAGGGAGAGGGAGAAGCAGGCTCCCTGCCAAGCAGGGAGTCTGAAACGGGGCTCAATTCCAGGACCCTGGGATCATGACCTAAGCTGAAGGCAGATGCTTAACCGACTGAGCCACCCAGGTGCCCCTAAAACATTTTATATTTATATATCTTCTTATGAACATTGTATATCTGGTCATCATCTTTAATATTTTTATATATGGGGGCGTGTGGGTGGCTCAGTTGGTAAGTGTCTGACTCTGGATTTCGGCTCAGCTTATGATCTCAGGGTTGTGAGATCGAGCCCCACATTGGGCTCCATGCTTAGCACAGAGTCTTCTTAAGATTCTCTCTTGTGGGATTTAGTCATATTAATGTGTGTGATTGTAATTCCGGAATGTTCCTGTGTATAGTGTGCTATATTTTTTATCTATTTATTTATTTTTTATTGTTAGGTTAATCACCACACATTACATCATTAGTTTTTGATGTAGTGTTCCATGATTCATTGTTTGCGTATAACACCCAGTGCTCCATGCAGAACGTGCCCTCTTTAATACCCATCACCAGGCTAACCCATCCCCCCACCCCCCTCCCTTCTAGAACCCTCAGTTTGTTTCTCAGAGGGTTCTCATGGTTCGTCTCCCCCTCCAGTTTTATTTATACGTTTCGCTGTTGATAAACTTTTAGATTATTTTGTCTTCTCTGTCTCTTTCTTTCTCTTTTTTCTGTGTTAAACAATGAGATTATACAAATTCCTGTACATATTTCCTGGTACACATGTGTGAGTGGAGTTGCTGATTCATGGGGTATGAGATGGTCCATTCATTAATTTAAATATTCAATTCTTTTCAAAAGAGGTTTCATGCATTTACATTTCTACCAGCAGGGCATGATAATTTCTAGATGAATTTTCCTATTTTCTGTATCCTTACTAAAACAGTACACGTTTCTTACTTTTTGCTGAAGTGGGAGTATTTCTATATCTCATGGTGGTTTAATTTGCACTCTCTTTACAAATGAGGTTGATTATATTTTCTAACATTTGAAGGCCATTTATTTTTCTCTGAGAGCTACTTCCACTTCTGTTTTTTGTATTGTCTTTCTCCTACCTATTGTAGGAATTCTTTATCTAATCTTGAGACTAGTCTTGATGTATCTTGCAAAAGTATCACAGTTTGTGGTTGAAATTTTCAGGCTTTTTAGCATCTTTTGATTAATGGAATTCTAAATTTATTACCCTTTATCAGTATTTTTCTTTGTGGTTTGTACCACAAAGTACAAAAAACAAAGAACAAAGTTTGAAAAACTTCAAAATTTTTGTTTAATTCTGTAATGATACAGAGTTTCCCCTATATTATCTTTGGAAATTAAATTTTGTGAATGGTATGAGGTAAGCGTCCTATTTTTTCTCATGTGGGTAAGCAGTTTTTCCAGCACTGGCTAGATAGTCCATCCTTTTACAGTGATCTATAATATTGCTTTTGGTCTGCCCCATTGTCTGTCTTTATTGTGTCCAGTACACAACATAGATTATAGATCATATAAATCTTTCTAACTATTAATGCAAGTTTGTCCAGTCAGTTTCTTCTTCATGAAACACTTGGCTATACTTGTTTTTTTAACCTCCATTAACATTTTGAATCAACATGACAAGTTACCTCAAAACAAGACAAAACAAAACAAAACAAAACCCCGAACAAACAAATATTGTTGGCATTTGATAAGAAGTTCATTGAATCTATAGACATATTTGAGAAGAAATGATATATCACCATTTTGGTATTAATGTTTTTTCAGTAACATTTTATATCTGAGTCTGGTGATTTTTGTGGAATGATTTTTTTTTTAAAGATTTTATTTATTTATTTGACAGAGAGAGAGAGAGAGAGACAGTGAGAGAGGGAACACAAGCAGGGTGAGTGTGAGAGAGAGAAGCAGGCTTCCGGCTGAGGAGGGAGCCCGATGTGGGGCTCGATCCCAAGACCCTGGGATTATGACCTGAGCTGAAGGCAGACACTTAATGACTGAGCCACCCAGGTGCCCCTGTGGAATGATTTTTACAACTACTTTAATTTTTTGAAAGGTTATAGAATTATTCAAATTTGTTATTCTTGAATATATATATATTTATAAAAATAGGTTCATTTTAACTTTCTCTAAATTTTTGGTATAAAATTTAAACAATTTCTTATTTGCTGTTTGATCACTGTTACATCTATAAATATATTTTTTCATCCTTTCTTTTTTATTTCTTCCTCCCTCCCTCCTTTCTTTTCTCTGTCTCTCTCACAGACATGCACACAGACACACATACACACATGTACACACACCCATTTTTTGCAACTCTGTTTTTGTATAAATCTTGGCACAGATTTGACAATTTTATTATACTTTTTACAACCCAAGTGGTTTGTTAAATCTGTTCCACTGTATTATTATATCCTAAATCATTAATTACTTCTATCATAACTATTTACTTTCTTTCTCTGTTTTTATTTTGTTTTTTATCTAATTGTGGTTAGGTGACGTAACTCCTTAATTTGTAGTTTATCAAAAGGTTTTAAGTGTATACCTTTTCTTAGTGAACCCTAACATTTTGATATAATTTTTTCTGTTCTATTTTTTTCAGTCCTATTTTTTTAAAGTTTTTCTATGGAATGTTTTTCTTGACCCATGAATTCTTTAGAAGGATGCATTCTTTTTTTTTTTTTTTTAAAGATTTTATTTATTTATTTGACAGAGAGATAGACAGAAGAGCACAAGCAGAGGGAGTGGCAGAGGGAGAGGGAGAAGCAGGCTCTGCACTGAGCAGGGAACCCGATGCGGGACTCGATCCCAGGACCCTGAGATCATGACCTGAGCCGAAGGCAGACGCTTAACCATCTGAGCCACCCAGGCGCCCTAGAAGGATGCATTCTTAATTTATAACTTGGTGACTTTTTATTTTTAATTTTTTTATCATTTATGTCAGGCTTAATTACTTTGTAATGCGAGAATGTGATCTATATTAAACAGACTCATTTAAATTTTTTTAAATTTTTTTTTTTTTTTATTCATGTGACAAAGAGAGAGATAGAGAGGGAGTATGAGCAGGGGAGAGAGAGGGAGAGGGAGAAGCAGACTCCTCACTGAGCCAGGAGCCTGATATGGGGCTCGATCATGCCCTGAGCTGAAGGCAGATGCTTAACCATCTGAGCCACCCAGGTGCCCCCAGACTCATTTAAATTTGATTGCTTTCTGGCGCTAGTGTGTGTTCAAGCTTTTAAAATCTTTGAAAATAATGTTCATTCCCCAATGTTATGAAACGTCCTATTTGTATCATTTTTTCCAAGCTTGTAAATTGTGTTACTCAAATCTGTTATTCTTATGGACTTATTTTTTTATCTGATCTGTAGTTTATTGAGAGATGTTTGTTAAACTCACCTATTTTGGAGGTGGATTTGTCAATTTTTGCATGTGGCTTTGTCAACTTTTGCATATGGTTTTGTTAGTTTTTCTTCATTTCTATTAAAGCTATATTATTTGATATAAATAGATCGGAATTATTATGTCTTCCTTATGAATTGAATATTTCATGGTGACATCCTGACCCTACTTATTTATTTCCTCAGTGTGGCCAATCGTATTTTAGAAAAATGACAGCAATGCTATCTCCTGTCCCATGTGCTTCTCTCACAATGTGACTTTGACATTCCTGCCATTGAAATTTGTATCTTTGTTCTCTCCTCTTGAATCTGGGAAACTCATAATTAAGGAGGAAGTAATACTATGTGCCTTCTAAAACTAGATTGTGAAGGCAATAGATTCCTTTTCATCTGCCATGCTGTGAGGAAACCCTAACTGAAGGACATGAGGAAACCACATGGAGAGTCCAGATGAAGGTACCATCTAAGCTGATACTGGCATCCACAGCAAGTCATGGGATAAACACTCTTCCAGATGATTCTTATTCTTTGCCAATGGATCATGCCCAGACTTTGAAACTTTCTAACTAGGCCTTCAGTTGTTGGGAATCAGGGATAGGCTGTCCCTGTGTTCTGTTTGGATTATTGACCCACAGAATCTGAAAAATAATGTTTTAAGCCACTATTTTGGGGGTGATTTGTTTTTGTTCAATAGAGTAATCTGATCACAATTAGTGACATCAGCATTTTTTAATTTATTATTTCTGTGAAGTACAGTTGTATATAACTGAAGACTCAAAGTGAGCCATAGGGTTGCTTTTTATGTCCTACGTAAAAGAAGTCTGGAGAAAGGCAGTCCAGGGCTGAAATGGCAGCTCCTCAGTTACCATGGAACAATGCTCCTTATCTCTTTCTCTTATGTCATTTTTAGCACGATGCTTTAATTTTCCTCTTCACCTCGTATCCACATGCCAGGCAGCAGGGAGGGAAAATGTGAGGAAGTGCAAAATGGGTCTTCCTTCCAATTGAGTGAATCTCTATTAAAGAGATTTCCTTGAAGCCACAGTTTATGCCTCATTGGCTACACCTACTGCAAGGGAGCTGGGAAAATGCAGTTTTAAGTTTGACAAATTGCCATTCTGAAGAAAATCAGTGTTCAGTTACTAAGGAAAACTGAGAGAATATATTTGAAGTACTTTCTACTAGCATTTTTTGCTGCAAGTGGTACGTCTTTTGTCTTACTCTAGCTATATCCTTATTGTTCTAGTATGTCACTTATAAATGGTACATTGCTGGATTTTTTGCAATTGGACCATTTTTATATTTTATTAATACATTAATATTTACTGTGATTAGACTCCTATCTAAAAATTTATGTTTTTTTTTTTTTCTATTTTTTATTGTGAATCCTTAGAACTTTAACAAGCATACAGACTTATCAGGGACTAAATATAATCAATATCTTTACTTTTCTCTGAAAAAGTGCAAGGACTGTGAAATAATTTAATTCCTTTCTAGTTATATGCTATTTTCCTGTATTTATTTCTCTTATTTTAAAACCTCACAAATTAGAAAACCCTAATATTGACTTAGATTTATCTACGTGTCTCTTAACTTTCTTTCATTAGTGTTCTTTCTTACTGCTCAGATTTTGTTTTAGGGATAATTTTCTTTATCCTTGAAATACATCCTTTTGGCATTTCTTCATATTCTTTCCAAGTTTTATAGACTCTGTTTTGACTAAAAATGTATTCATTCTTGAAATACGATTTCATTAGACATTTTTTTCTTTTTTTTTGTTTTTAAAGATTTTATTTATTCATGAGAGAGAAAGAGGGGGCGGGGCAGAGGGAGAAGCAGACTCCCAAGGAGCAGGGAGCCCGATGCGGGACCCGATCCCAGGACCCTGGGATCATGACCTGAGCCGAAGGCAGACGCTTAACCATCTGAGCCACCCAGGCACCCGACATTTTTTTCTTTTTTGATCATTGTTTTGAAGTCATCATTCCACTATTCTCTGGCTGCTATTATTTCATTATTGTTTTTGTTTTTCTTGGTGTGGTTAGCTATAGGAATAATGGTCTTTCTACTTTTTTTTTCTTTGTTCAGTATTTTTTCTTTGGCAACCACTGTGCCAAATACTGTTCCAAGTTCTGAAGATACAACATTAGACCAAACGTCACTGGCCTCATGAAATTTAGAAATTTATCAAAAGAAAAGAGAATTGAGAGACAATTTAAATATAGCAGGAGAAGTAGTGATGTGTACAGTGTACAATGATGTGAATCCTATAGTAGCACCCGGGAGTATTTATCCTCTGGTGATCCAGGGTTTTTTGGCCCTCAGCATCTTAGATGTAATTTTCTATATATAACCTGAATGAGACAAATGGTAAAGGACTAGTTTGTTGATGAGGGATGACTAGATAGCTTTGTAATTTTATCTTTGATACCAAGATACATAGTAACAAGGAAATTGTTTTCTGGCAGAATTATTTAAAAATAATTCAGAAGGTAAAGTAATTTTTTAAATACCTGTAATGTTATAAATTTAAACTTAAACTTTAGCTTAAAGACTCTGATTAAATATTGAAAATAATGACAGTTTGGTTCTGACAGAACCAAAAAGGAGCTAGTGCCAGTGGAAATAAAGAAGTATGATGGCAGAGAGGAAGGAGATCGAATGAGCATGCATGGTGCCTAGTACGATCGTGATATCTGCTTTAGATGGGTTCTTTTGACTATAGTAGGTGCATGATCTGACCTCTGTTGCTCTAGAAGAGAGGGATTTCTTGTTAAGGAAATGAGACAAAGACAGAAATCAAAATACAACCAGGCCTACTGTGTTCAGAGAAGGAAATTGGAGAGCTGTTAGCAAAGGATGCATTCTCTAAGGCAGATTCTGCTTGTTATTCTTTTTTCTCTTTCTCCTCTATTTGTCATCTCTTGTTGATATATGGCCTGTTTCTGTTCTTTTCTAAGATTTTACTTATATTTTTGAGAGAGAGAGAGAGAGCATGAGCAAGGGGGGCAGAGAGAGAAGGACAAGCAGACTCCCCATTGAGTGCAGAGCCCCAGGTGGCGCTCCACACAGGTGTTCCATCCCAGGACCCAGAGGTCATGACCCTGAGCCTAAGTCAGACAGTTAACCAGCTGAGCTGCCCAGGTGCCCCTCAGCTCATTTCTTGTATCTGCTTTGTTTACTTCATTCACTCAGCAGAAACAATAGAGAGTCCTCCTCAAAATACATGCAGTGTATTATGTATGCACATACATGTTTCATTATCGGTAACTCTTTGAGATTGAAAGTTTGGTATTAGATTCATTGGCAGAGCGATACAGGTGTTCTTTACTTGTCAGAAAATTCCCACTAAGATTCATAGGATTAAGATTGAAAGTTACTACTTAATATGGAGGTTGTCTCTCTAGTCTATCACTCACCAAATAAATGGCATAATGATGACTGTTAAATTTATGTGTATATTTCCTTTTGTATGTTCTTAATAAATGTTTCATTTTAGAATAGTTTTAGGACTACAGAATGAGGGATATCTGGGTGGCACAGTTGGTTAAGCCCTTTTCTCTTGGTTTCTGCTGAGGTCATGATCTCATGGTCGTGGGATTGAGCCCCACATCGGCTCCACTCTAAACATGGAATCTGCTTGTGTTCTCTCTTTCCCTCTCTCTCTGCCCCTCCCACTTGTGCTCTCTCTCTCAAATAAATAAATCTTTAAAAAAATAAAAAAATAAAGATAAAAAATAAAAAGAATTACAAAATGATTGCAAAGGTAGTATAGAATTCATGTATGCCCACATGCACTTTCCTCCACTAGCAACATTTTACATTAGTATGATATATTTTTCACAATTAATGAGTCAGTATTGATGCATTAATATTAACTAAAGGCTATAATTTATTCAGATTTTTTTAGTTTTTCCATACTGTCATTTTTCAGTTCCAAGATCCCAACAAAAATGCCACATTGCACTTAATAATCATGTCTCCTCAGGCTCCTCTCGATTGCAGTTGCTTTTTTCTTTTGCTGCTTCTTTAACTTGAAAAAAAATATTCAGGCTTTTTTTTTTAATTTGTTTCAAAATTCTTATTGATAGAGCTTCAGAAAGTGTTTTGTAAGTGTACAGTAAGATTAAAAGCTTAATTAATTCTGTAGCTTAATGGAAGTATGAAATCATATGCAAAATGAAAAGCAAGGGTAAAAATATCCATAAAAAATAAACCATTATTTTAAAAAAGAATGACATTTAATGCCCTATGATCCTGATATTCTTTTGAAATTGTTTCATTTTGCACATCTATTCACAGTTTTACTGATGAAATAAATTATTGCTACATTTAGCATGTACTTAATTAAACATTATAAAAGCTACAAGTCATGTTTGTTTAAAGTCATTTCATAATTTTAAATTTAATTATCTGAAAATTATCAATCACTTTATTAGTCAATACTTGAAATTGCATGCATGTCAGTATAATTATTAATGCCAGCCCATTTACCGGCTCATTTACTCTGGCTATGCACAATTTTGTGTGACATTTAAAAAAGAACACTGTTTTCATAATGATACAATCATTTTTCTGAAGATCAACAAAAGATTATTTCTTATAATTCTGTTACTTACTATTTTCCTGACTAAATTCATAGACTGAGAGGAACCAGATGGTAATGGAAAATATACCAGTGGTAGTCTATTTAATTGGTATTTTAAATTGTCTTTCTTTCTACTCAGAAGAATCTATATTTTATTTTTTGTACTGCTAGAAAGCAAGAAAATGCAATCTCTTACATTTTATGATACTTTTACATCCATTTTTCATTTGAATCTCACAAATATTCTGTGATATAAGTAAGGTAAACATAAACTCAACATCACCAGGGTTCATCCACCTTTGAATATAAATGTAAGCAAATAAATATTAATACACATATTTACTGGCTCATTTAACTACATTTGCAAAATGTAGGACTGCCATTTCTTTCCTCACAAAATTCTTCCAGTTTTTTTTACTGCGTGCTTCTTGATGAAGTCCAATCTTAAAAAACCATGGGGCGGGAATGCAATTTTGATGCTGACGTTTTTAAATATTTGATTGATTGTTCTTAGAATTTATACGTTGCATCTGCTCTTCTCTTTGCATCGTTCATTTCTTCATTTAAATATATTTATATAATGCCTACTATGTACCTACCTCTGCTTCATATGTGATGGTTTTAGTGTTGAAAAATAAACTGGTTTTTTGACTTAACAAATTTTTTAAAAATATTTTATTTATTTATTAGAGAGCACAGGCAGGGGAAGCAGTAGAGGGAGAGGGAGAAGCAGGCTCCCCATTGAGCGGGGAGCCCAACACAGGGCTTGACTTTACAAATTTTATATTTTTATAGCAATTGACAAATAATAAGCAGGTAAATAAGACATAGATTGGATAATTTAAAAAAAGTGATGGTTGCTGTGATGAAAATGAAATACTGTTATGTGAGAAAAAGTAACGTGGTTGTTATTTCAGTGGTGTGTAAATTAAGACTCAGTGAGGAGAGGGACCCAATCATGAAGAGCTGGAACAGGGTTCCAATGAAAAGGAACAGGAAGTTCAAAATCCCAGGTGAGAAAAGAAGCTTGGAGAACTTGAATATTTCCAAAGAAATATGTGGCTGTGCAACTTAATGAGTGAAGGGAGGCGCTCCTCCTGAAACAGTTTGAGGAGGCCCTAGTAAGACCAGATAGCACCACTCTCATAAAAGAGAAGCAATTAATAATTTCTACATAAAGGCAGTCATGTCACTTAATATCAAGAAAACTTTCTAAGTGCCAACCATACTCAGATTTCGCTTTTCTCTAATATAGCATATTCTTTTAAGGTCTTTACTTTGCTAATCTATCTCCTCCACTTTCCTCTTCTCTCCCTAAAAAACAAAACAAAACAACAAACAAACAAAAAATCCTATTCATCTTCCAAGGCAAGCAAATGTACCCTCTTCTCTGGGGAAATACTCTTGACAACTTCAGGCTATGAGCTCCTGGAGCACTCTGTGAATATCTTCTTTTTATGGAACTTATTACATTGTAAACTGTTCCCCACCCTTCATCCCCAATTACAAGTTTTGTCAATGAAGGGGGCTTGCTTCATTCATTTTGTATTCTTTTCCTCCCAACTACAACCACCTTGCAGAGTTGAATAATTTTATACAATAATTATTGGCCAAATATATGAAGAATAAATTAATGATCAAGGTAATTATAAATAAAATGCATTTTAAAAATGTTTACTATTTAATTTTATTTGAGATTAAGACAAACTGGCAAATGAAGCCACAAAGTAGTACAGAAGAAATGTATGATTCTAAAAAAATTCATTCCAGTGGAGTAACAATAAATGCATATTGGTTATATTTTTATCAGGCTTATGGATAGATACAGAAAGGTGATAGTGGCTTAGCTGCACATTTAATTGGCCACAAAGTAGGGATTTGGGCTGATTTATATCCAAATACTTGAATCAATTACTGCTCATATTCCTTTGGGAGAAAGAAAAAAAAAAAAGAAAAGAAAAGTACACTGGCCATTTTTAACTTACGTGGCATTTTTTTTTTCTTGAGGCAAACCTGAAAGCACATATTGTAAAAAGTAGATTCTAAGTAGCCTGCTGGCTGGAATTTCAATATTTTTCCAGGTTGACATCTCTCTCATTGTTGTGGAATGGACGTCAGGATATTTGGTCAGTCTTTGACATTTTGGTGACAATATTACCATCAACTGCTAATGTCAACTTAATTTGAAGAGGTTAAAAAGAAATTCTATAAGAGAATGAGCAGTGTCCACATGTTTAGAGACATGGCAGATATTTATAATGCTAGTGACACAGGCTATATATATATATATATATATATATATTTTTAAATGTTTTCTTAACTATTTCCAGAAGATAAAGAGTTCAGTTGCTCATGTGTTGATGATCAGTTGATTGCTTTGAGAGACAAAACTCACTTAAACAGACAAGGAATTTGTTTAAAGTCGCTTTTTGCTCTTAAGCAAAGATGGATTCTGTGAATAAAGTATAAGTGAAATTTTCAGATAACTATGACTGCAATTTTAGCTAACAGCCAAACTATACATAGCTTTACAATATAAAATATTAACATGGAAAATACCTGGTGTGGTGTAATGTAATATTTCTTCCAAACTGATACCAGAAACTATTAATATATACCCAACAGCCTTAGGCCCCAAAGGAGCAAGAGCTTAAAATGTTGAAAGATCTGAATAATAAGTGGAAAATATCCCATTGCCCACACATTGCCATTTTTCATAGACTCTCAGAAAATGTGTGTGAGCTCTTCTCAAGTGTTATAATGAGCATACATTTCCAAAAATAAGTATAGGTCAATGTTTCTGAGATGTTAGAGGAAGCACTGAGAGTGATGCCATGGTACTTTACATTGGTTCAGTGACCTCCTTTTAGGACCCTGGGTCATCATGCAACATGATAACAGAGGCCAGTAACTCTTACATACTGTAACCCACATGTTGGGAGTCTTTGAGATTAGCTGTTAAAAGGAGGATTTGAATTTGACTTGGATATACCTTGCCACATTTTAAAAAATCTTCTGTTCTTCTTCATCCCCTACCCTGTTAGTAATTCATTTGATTTCACTTAACATCTATTTTGCTGACCAAAGTTAGTAAACTCTTTTTATCCTGTAAGGAACACATTAAATGGAGGAATTTTGTAATGTATCGAGATTAAGGAGGAAGAAAAATACCCATTGTAGATAGAGACAATAACTATATAGATTTTAAAATGTGTAAACACAGTATTTAATTGGTACATAGTATTTACTGGATTGTTGAGTCATAATATTTTAATTAGTTTTCCTGTTTATGTTGTTTCCAAATTTGTACTAATAGAAGTAAAATCACAGTATTATCTTTATGCCTAACGTCTTGAATGATTTCAAAATAACTTCTAAAAAGATTTGCTAAGGTGTAAGTTAAAAATATTAAAAAAAATTTTTTTTATGATGTTATTGTTAATCATCATACATTACATCATTGGTTTTGATGTAGTATTCCATGAGTCATTGTTTGCATATAACACCCAGTGCTCCATGCAGAACGTGCCCTCTTTAATACCCATCACCAGGCTAACCCATCCCCCACCCCCCTCCCCTCTAGAACCCTCAGTTTGTTTTTCAGAGTCCATAGTCTCTCATGGTTCGTCTCCCCCTCCGATTTCCCCCCTTCATTCGTCCCCTCCTGCTATCTTCTTCTTCTTTTTTTTTAACATATAATGTATTATTTGCTTCAGAGGTACAGATCTGTGATTCAACAGTCTTGCACACTTCACAGTGCTCACCATAGCACATACCCTCCCCCATGTCTATCACCCAGCCACCCCATCCCTCCCACCCCCCACCACTCCAGTAACCCTCAGTTTGTTTCCTGAGATTAAGAATTCCTCATATCAGTGAGGTCATATGATACATGTCTTTCTCTGATTGACTTATTTCGCTCAGCATAATACCCTCCAGTTCCATCCACGTCATCGCAAATGGCAAGATTTCATTCCATTTGATGACTGCATAATATTCCATTGTATATATATACCACATCTTCTTTATCCATTCATCTGTCGATGGACATCTTGGCTCTTTCCATAGTTTGGCTATTGTGGACATTGCTGCTATAAACATTGGAGTGCACGTACTCCTTTGGATCCCTACATTTGTATCTTTGGGGTAAATACCCAGTAGTGTAATTGCTGGATCATATGGTAGCTCTATTTTCAACTTTTTGAGGAACCTCCATACTCTTTTCCAGAGTGGCTGCACCAGCTTGCATTCCCACCAACAGTGTAGGAGGGTTCCCCTTCGCCGCATTCCCGCCAACATCTGTCATTTCCTGACTTGTTAATTTTAGCCATTCTGACTGGTGTGAGGTGATATCTCATTGAGGTTTTGATTTGGATTTCCCAGATGCTGAGCGATGTTGAGCACTTTTTCATGTGTCTGTTGGCCGTTTGGATGTCTTATTTGGAAAAATGTCTGTTCATGTCTTCTGCCCATTTCTTGATTAGATCATTTGTTCTTTGGGTGTTGAGTTTAAGAAGTTCTTTATAGATTTTGGATACTAGCCCTTTATCTGATATGTCATTTGCAATATCTTCTGCCATTCTGTCGGTTGTCTTTTGGTTTTGTTGACTGTTTCTTTTGCTGTGCAAAAGCTTTTTATCTTGATGAGGTCCCAATAGTTCATTTTTGCCCTTGCTTCCCTTGCCTTTGGTGATGTTTCTAGGAAGAAGTTGCTGCAGCTGAGGTCAAAGAGTTGCTGCCTGTGTTCTCCTTTAGGATGTTGATGGACTCCTGTCTCACATTGAGGTCTTTCATCCATTTTGAGTCTATTATTGTGTGTGGTGTCAGGAAATGGTCCAGTTTCATTCTTCTGCATGTGGCTGTCCAATTTTCCCAACACCATTTGTTGAAGAGACTGTCTTTTTTCCATTGACATTCTTTCCTGCTTTGTCGAAGATTAGTTGACCATAGAGTTGAGGGTCCCTTTCTGGGCTCTCTGTTCTGTTCCGTTGATCTATGTGTCTGTTTTTGTGCCAGTACCATACTGTCTTGATGATGACAGCTTTGTAATAGAGCTGGAAGTCTGGAATTGTGATGCCACCAGCTTAGATTTTCCTTTTCAACATTTCTCTGGCTATTCGAGGTCTTTTCTGGTTCCATACAAATTTTAGGATTATTTGTTCCATTTCTTTGAAAAAAGTTGATGGTATTTTGGTGGGGATTGCATTGAATGTGTTAAAATTTTTTGACAAAAAAAATATTACATTGGTTCCCATAGAAATTATTCAAATTTGTGCTTCATCACTGAATGATTGCTAGTGTTATAAACTCTTATATAGACTGAGTATCATGGAATTTAATTGTTATTATAGTATATAAATCAATTATTCTTAATTTTTCAGTTAGCGTTAACATTGATCAATAATGAGATGAGACATTTTAAAATATATATATTAGTCATTTGTATTTCTCCTTTTGTAGAATTCTTCTTTACCTGATAGATCTTGGTGTTTTCATTTTCATTGTGTGACTAGCTTTATATTTTTGGTGAAATCTCTTGCATTTATATTCATTTTCTTGTGCAGATTCATGCATAGCCTTTGTCTTCTTGGGTATTTTCACCTACTCTATGTGAAAATGAATATTTTTTGGATCCTTTTATATAGTTAGCTGGACTCCACCTCAAAGTCACTGGAGCATTACAGATACATGTGGTCGCCTTTCAATAATTCAACATTTGAGACATCATAAATATTTTTTAAAGATTTTCCTAATTAATCCTGCCCCTAGCTTTTTTATTTCCATTTTCAGAATCTTTTCACTTTAATTAATTACTTTACAATCATATTACATCTTGGTATAGTTTAACTATTTTGTACTTCTTTTTAAGGTCATTTTCTTTTCACATGCAGTCTGTTTTCTGCATTGTAAACTCATCATCATCTTCATTAGGAGAGTGAAGGGTTAGCTAAAGTGATGTCTTAATTACTCCACTTTCATGGTGTTTTATGATTTGAATTTTTAAAGACAGGGACTAGCTCTTTCATTTCTTTATCATCTGGCATTAAATAAAGTAGTGGTGTGCACAATGAACTCTTATTACAATACAGAACTGTAGCTACTTATTAACTACATAGTTATTGCTGCTTAGTGTTATGATTTTATACATGTTATATTTGGTTCTGATATATATACATGTATGGTTCTTTAAACTCCTCAGAAAGATTGCAAGTTTGGTCAGGAGTTGTGCTATTTCTTTTACAGAACTTCCCAAACACTTTGTACTCAGTAGGTGTTCAATAAATGTCTTTCAATTATTAGTAAAAATAACCAGGAGTTTTATCTTGTTAGAGTGCCAAAAATAAATGGCAAAGAATTAAAAATTAATCTGAAATGTGAGGCAGAGGTTAAGGGTAACAGGAGTGTATAATAGTTCAAATCTAGGTTTTTTTCTTTCTTTTTTATCTTGGTTGAAAATATAAACAAAGCATCCTTTGTCCATCTTATGAAGTTTTTTGCAATTACTAAATCCAAAGGGGATACTCTTACCCAGTTTATTTATTTAGAAATCTCAATACTCTTTCACATCGAAACTTTGCTCTACCTATTCATTTATGTAATGGCTGTAGCTATTTTCCCCAAATACATTATTCTCCACTGTATAATGTTTAGGCCAAATTTGTTCATCTAAGGTTCCTACCATATTTTTTCTAGCTTTTAAGATTAATGTATGCTAAGTTGGGACATATAAAATGTAGGCAGAGAGAGGAAAATATTTTCCAGTGTGTCCTGTTTACCTTCACATACAAACATTCTTTAAACCAGATTCAATGAGGTAGCTATTTTGTTTTGTTTTGTTTTTTAAAGATTTTATTTATTCATTTGAGAGAGAAAGAGCATGAGTGGGGGGTAGGGGGGAGAGGGAGAAGCAATCTCCCTGCTGAGCATGGAGCTGAGCCCAGGACTTGGAGATCATGACCTGAGCTGAAGGCAGACGCTTAACCATCTGAACACCCAGGCGCCCTGCTATTTTGTTTTTAATATAAAAAATTAAAGGTGGATTTTAAGACAAACATAAGGCTTTTAAATTGGTTCATAAGTGGTTACA
The DNA here is from genome assembly GCF_004348235.1 of Phoca vitulina. Taxonomy (NCBI): domain Eukaryota; kingdom Metazoa; phylum Chordata; class Mammalia; order Carnivora; family Phocidae; genus Phoca; species Phoca vitulina. Next base: position 45,962,145 of record NW_022589708.1, read on the forward strand.
ATAGAAAAATATAAAGTCTTCAATTAGAAATTAAGGAATTATTAACAGTACAAATATTGTATTCTGAAACCGGGCAAGTGATATTTTGGGGGTATAAATATAGCTTATATCAGAAATACCTCTGGAAATACAAAATTCATTTATTTTTTATTGTTGGCTATGACAGTATCTGCCTATAAATATAACATGCATTTTACAGACTTCATGCTTATAATTTACATTTGATTTTAAAAGCCTTATATGAGAATCAGTTGTTTTTATCCTATAGACATATTTTATATGGTTGTATGCCACATGTATATGAATGTGGACAGACAGATAGACAAGGGTATACAGTCGTACTGAGAATCATGAATACCTCTCCATCTTGGTGCTATGCTCAGGTAAGATTGAGTACTTGCTTGGGTATGGATCTTTTATATGCAGATTGGCAAAGAAACCCATCTATTTGTACAGGGGAAAATTTGTCTGAAGACTTGGAACTACAAAGCCAATTTCTTAAACCTGGGATCAAAAGTTTTAAAACAAAACAAAAAGTTTTAAAACAATCACCTTGATAGAATTATTTTATTATTTTATTTTATTTTATTTTATTTATTTATTTTTAAGATTTTATTTATTTATCAGAGAGAGAGAGAGACAGAGGCAGGCAGAGGGAGAAGCAGGCTCCTTGCTGAGCAAGGAACCCGATGTGGGACTCGATCCCAGGACCCTGGGATCATGACCTGAGCCGAAGGCAGAGGCTTAACCGACTGAGCCACCCAGGCGTCCCTATTTTATTATTTTAATCAGTGGCTGGGTGAACAAGAGTATATGGATTTCCTCTTTACTTGCTGCAGTACTGGTAGTGCCTAGGGCAGTGTACCATGTACAAGAGGAGGCAATCAATAAATATACCGAATGGAAAAATGAATGAATAAATACATCTGCACACATGAATATCAGTGATTAAGACTGAACTAGACTTTTAGGTGTAATAAGAAGAAACATTGGATCATTCATTAGCTAAGACACTATTTGAAGACTAAACACCTTACCTTTTACTGACAGGCATTTATGACTGATGAAAGCTAGATAATTTACTGCAAATGATTCAGAAGTATAAATAGGACTAACATAATTGAATGGGCTTTTCCCCTATTCTCGGAGAATGAGCTTCAGTTCCATCTTTATTAGAGGCAAGTACAGTATATCTCAGTTATTCTTTATCTTTTGTTTCTACCTTGGCTGTCCCTTCCGAAAGCATCTGTCACACTGTATTCGGTTCACTCTGCATTCTGTTAATGCTTTGAGCTAGCTGTAGGGTATCTGCTTAGGAGCAACTAGAGGTACTCCCAGTAGGGAGCAGTTACATGCAGAAAAGAATAAGCAAAACTACCCACAGAGGTACTGGCTTCCAACAATTTTGCAGAAGTGTGAAAATTTACAGTAGAAAATGAAGCACCTCATGCTGGGTCTGGCTCCAAGCCTCCCTGGAGAACCTTCCATTTAGGCAATCTCTTTTTTTTTTTTTTTTTTTAAAGATTTTATTTATTTGAGAGAGAGAGAATGAGAGAGAGAAAGCACATGAGACGGGGGAGGGTCAGAGGGAGAAGCAGACCCCCCGCTGAGCAGGGAGCCCGATGTGGGACTCGATCCCAGGACTCCAGGATCATGACCCGAGCCGAAGGCAGTCGCTTAACCAACTGAGCCACCCAGGCGCCCTAGGCAATCTCTTTTATCCTGTGAGCTTAGTGTTCTATCTGAAAGAGTTTAAGTTTCATATTAACAAATTGGCTTAATTATTTTTAACCAAACTGTGAACTACCTGCAGTGACTTTAGAAAAATCTCCCAACAAGTTTTAGTTTTTCTTTCAAGAGGAAATTAAACAAAGCTGTTAACAACTGAAGAGAAGGGGCATGGATTCCTCTCCCAAGGAGCGCCTGAGTAGCCAGGTGGGTAGCTTACAGGGAGGCACAGTCTCAAGGAAAAACAACAACAGAACTAAAAAACGATCTAAGCTTGCCCACAGCAGCAAGGTTTATTTATCACCAAAGACTTCTTTCCATTATGTTGTTTAAATTTCTAATTTGGTAGTCATCAAATAGAAGCACTGAGGTATGTTAATTGAGGTGTGTTCTGCCAGACTCCTCAGAGCATATAGATATGAATATTTTATTACAAAAGATTCAGGGCAAAGAAAATCAATCTGGTGGGTTCCATTTTGCCCACTGGTGTGGCAGTAGTCATGTAAAACTAATTGTGGTCAAGAATTAGTTTCTTTTATTCAATATTGACACATATTCGTATCACATCTATGCAATGCTATATTTACTTTGCTAAGCATCAAAAGGTTGAAAAATTTAAAATCATAAAATATTACATCCATGACTATTGACTACAGAAGATTCATAACCTTAGTAAAAATATAAAAATATGTTTATTGCCACCTTTTTATTTCATATAATATTGTTAGAAACATGAGGCTTATCCATTTTTTGATCATGATGATGATACTAAATATTTTGTTTTATACTGAGCACATTCATGAACATAATCATATATATGTCTTTTATTTTACTATGATGTAATGATCATTGTTTTATTCTGCTGTGGAAATTGGTAACTTTATTCTATTAATCAAAATTGGAATACTTCTAACTGCCCTCAGTCTGGGAGATAAACTTCTAGGGCAGTTGAGCAGTACTTTCTAAGAGATGCATATGGCTGACTAAGATGGCTTTGATATTCCTCACAGCTTGACTATAATTTGCACAGGTTTCTTTCTGACACTTCCTTTTCTTGGTGCATTGACTTTAGAAACCTTGCAATTCTAAATTCTTTCTCTGCCCTCCTTGAGATGTAAACTTTTCCCAGCTTCTTGCCAGTTTCACAGCCCATGAAAGTCTTTCTCAAGGACCTGAGAGCCATCCCTTTGAAATGTAATCATGTAATCATCAAGGAAGATAAGAGCCTCTATCTCTTGGAGGGAGGGGATAGGGAGAGATCCTAACTTCAATGAGAGATAATTGACAGCAAACATAGATAGTCTAATCATGGACCATCCTTTCCGGCAAAGTCCTCCAGAAAAAATAATAATTTTTCCATTATTTCATCCCAGCATTTAAAAATCCACTTGAGGGGCGCCTGGGTGGCTCAGTCGCTTAAGCATCTCCCTTTGGCTCAGGTCATGATCTTGGGGTCCTGGGATCAAGCCCAGTGTCGGGCTCTCTGCTCAGCTGGGAGTCTGCTTCTCCCTCTCCCTCTGCCCCTCCCCCCTGCTCATGCTCTTTTTCTTGCTCTCTCTCAAATAAATAAATAAAATCTTTAAAATAAAATAAAAATAAAAATCCACTTGACTTTTGTTTCAGAGGAGTTATGCTTAATCCCTCTCCCCTACTGCCATAGTCTTTTTTTTTTAAGATTTTATTTATTTGAGAGAGAGAGAGAGAGAGAGAGAGAGCACAAGGTGGGGGAGGGGCAGGAGCAAGGAGCCCAGTGTGGGGCTTGATCCCGGCACTCCGGGATCATGACCCCAGCCGAAGGCAGACGCTTAACCGACTGAGCCACCCAGGTGCCCCACCCCTACTGTGATAGTCTTGAGTAAATTCTTCCTTGCCTGTTTTACTTCATTTAGTGCAATTTTTCTTTGAGGTAGCAAATTTTGACAATTAGAGTAATAAGAGAAACAGATTAAGTATAAAATGTAAAAAAAAAAGTGATGGGTGGTCTACATGTAGGAAGAAAACTTACCAGATAATTTTTACAGTATTGGATAATTGGATAATGATAAGGACAATACAACAGCAATATTGCCTTTCATCCCTTAAAAATTGTGTATGTGTGTGTGTATATATATATACACTTTTCTAAAATGGGGCATTCCACAATGATAGAGGCAAAACAAGTTGAATAGAATCTAAAATGCTGGACGCTTGCATTTTTTTTAAGTTCTTCATCAACAACCACTTTAAATTGTTACCATTCATTAGATAAAGGCAATGTATCTTCAGTTTTTGCTAGGATATCATTTTGACATCCTCATGTTGAATGTGCATACTACTGGCCCTGAGACTTAGAACATAATGTCCATGAGCATTTTGTTGGTTGAATGCCTGTTTTCTTGTACCCTTTTAAGGTTGTTTGTCTGGTTTGAATGCTGCTGACTGTGTCATTCTTTGATAGAACTCTATGTTTTTGAATTTTCTGGAATTAACATGGGTTGCTTTGGATAGTTTCTTTATCCTTGTATTCTCCTTTCAATTTGTTCCTTTAGGGAATGGTTTGTGCTTTGCCAAGTTACTTTCTGATTCCCCTGGGGCTTGTTTGAAATCCTATTTAGCTTTATATTTAGATATTTTTAGTGAATAACATTATTCAATGCCTTGGCCTGCAGTGTCATATGTATGCAGACGATACTCAGATATTCTTTCCAGTCCCTGCAGACCTATGAAGCAGCTTGATGTTTTGCATAATTGTCTGTGTGATATTCAAGCATGGATGTCTTCAAATTTCCCTGAATTTAATACAGATAAAATTGGGTTGCTACTGATTGGTTCTCTAGTATAAATGTTTAAAATGTAATCTATGCTGCTAACCTTAAAGAGGTGATTTTCTTTGTTCTAAAATCAAACTTTTGACCTTAGGGTTACTGTAAAGTTGTGTTTGTGTGTATGTATGTGTGTGTTTGTATGGGTGTGTGTGTGTTTTACTAACCATAGAATTTCCTTTCTGCACCTACTCAGTGCAAGCTTGTCACATAAAGACTTCCTGATCCTGAAAGAGTTTCTGCCACAATTTACAATCACTGACCTCTACCTGCCACCTTGCAGACTGATTGTAATAGATCACATCCTTCCACACCCTGCTCTTCATCCAGGAAATCTATTCTTTTATGCATGAGAGCTTTAAAATTACTGTTGATTTGTAAGGTTCAACTAAAAAACTTATTTGTTTGATTTAGCCTTTTAAATATTGATTGCATCTTCTTTTATATTAAGTCCCCCTAGCACCATGGGATGGACACATGAAGGACACTCATAAATGTAAATTGAGTTGATTGATAAGCCATGTGAAGTGTTTGCAGAAAGTGCTATTTTACAATAAGAAGGGCTGTTAACGAGTCCATGGTGATTCTGAGTTGTGAATAAATGTATATCTAACACATCTTCCCACTAGGCAGCCAAAGAGTGTACAACATTTTGGATACTGCGTGAAGTTAATGGGGTAGAATAAAATTCCTATGAAATGGTCTCAATTCATTAGTCTGGTAAAGTTTAGGTATCACTTTAACTAACAGGGTATTCAGGATGATAACCTGTACTTTCTTCCAGCCCTTTAAAGAAATGAGGCTTTACATTCCTGTTCGATAGCCTGCAAAAGTTAAATTAGTTGAGTCTGCATTAAATACAAAAATGCATTTAATTGATAGACCATAACCTAGAAATATCTGAAAGCAATACTTGCCTTGCCAGACACAGTTATGAAATTTCTGAAGTTGATCAAACTTTCCTGTTAGGAGTTCAGAAAGTAAATACATGTATTGGTTAGAGATGGTTACCAGAATTGGTAGGAAGCAGGGCCACAGATGGTTTGCAGAGCTCTCGTGTACATGCATTTCTAAGCTTACTTACCTACTGGAGTTAGTGACTCACCAAAGAAATCTGAACACATCTGCTATCTCCCAAGAAGAGCAGGTGACTTGGAATGCTGCCAGTGTAGTTTGGCTAAAAGACCCACCCACATAGTAGGAATGTAAAACTTGTTATCAACAAGGCAAATAAAATTATATTTTTCTGTCAATGGTGCAAAGATGATTAGACCTCAGCACAGTAACACCTTAGGTGTATTCTTCATTTTCTTTTGAGATAAACTATGATACATGAACTTTGTTCCAGTTGGGACAGACCTTATATCTCAGGTGCTCAAATAATGCAATGTAGGAACAGTTATTTATCGCTTGTTTAAAATGTACCAAAATTTATCTACCTGCTTTATTTTCCATTATTTCATATATTATTGATACTCTCTGGCATTTGCTTGGTAAGAAATAATAAATTTCAGGGTGTTTCTCCTTCTTCCTCCAACCTTCAGAGTGTCATTCTTGCACTCCCACCAGAGTCATCTGTAGATCTTATAACTTCTTGCATTCTTGTTGTTTGCTGTGGCTACTGAACAAAGCAGAAACAAGTGAAGGGTTTTTCTACTGGCCGGCTTCAGCAATCATTCTTCACATAAACTAAGTTATCTTTGTCATGATTTGTTCTATGGTATAACCTTTTCTTAGAAATTCCTTTGATATAAAACAATAATAAACTCTGAACCCTAAATATTCAGATTATTTTATTTTCTATAGCACTGTATATTGGGCCAATGAGTTATTACCAAACCTTTTTTTTTTTAATTAACAAATGAAAAAACAAAAACTAAAATTAAGAGGAGTTAAGTTACTTGCCAGACTCATAGCTGGTAAGAAGTGGGAGTACTTTTTGTTGTTGTTGTTGTTCCGCTTCATGTTACCTCCACAACACTGAGTCAAACCTGTGAGTGCAGAGTGAAGGGGGGATGAATACCTTGATAGCAGAATATTCATAATACATCTGTTATACATGGCATGGAGATGAGGTGGAGATTTGCACTAAAATTACTTAGGGCAGTCACTCAAGTTTATAACGGTTTCCATCTTTGATCAGTCTTCAGGACTCTGGAAATCCACGTAACTAGGCGTAAATGTGTGTGTGTGGAATATATATTAACCATGTATATACATTTCTCCTATTAAAACCATTCAATACTTAAAAATTCCTTAATGACCAGCTGCCCCTCAATACCATCAGGATAAAGTAAATAGTTGTGATTATGGTCTATGGGCTTTTCATGTTTTCATGACCTGGTCCCTTTGCATACTCATCTCTCAATATCACCACCCTCACACTATAACCTCCTGCCAGAGTAAATTATTTGCTATTCCTCTTTTGCATACTCTGTTTTTCTTCTGAGTCTTTTTATATGTTTCCTCAGTCTGAAGCACTCTCATTTTCCTATTCTCCACTTTGACCAGTTAACTCCTAATCATACAAAAACCTAGCTGTAGGCTTTATATTATCCTAAGTGTCCACCATGATTTTCTGTAGCTGGGTCAGGTGCCTCTCACAATAACCTGTATTTGCCGTGTATCAGAATTACTACTTCATCTGTTAGATTTTAAACTCCATGAGGAGGATTTGTGCCCTATTCACCAATGTGACCATAGCAGATATTATAACACAATGGTACATAACAGATACCCAGTACATATTTTGAGGTTATTGTAAAGGTAAACATGGAAGATTCCAAATGAGCAAATGTACTAATGAAACCAACAAAAAGCCTTAAATTCTTAGGGATCTCATAATTTGATTCTATCTCCTGGGAAAGCTTCTTGACTGTGATCCTACTTAGGAAATAAAGCACATCATAGAAGTTAAGCTTCCCTCTACGATAATTCTGGCTACACCTTTAATTTAGGGGAACGCAGAATCCTAGGGTATAAAACCAGACTGTATTATTTTCTTCATTCCTATTTCCAGTCTACAGTTGCCACCCAAAGTCCTACTTTACTGGTTTACAACAGGGTACTTGGGGTGCACCTTAATGTTTATAGACTTTAGCCACTCTTTCTTAAAACAAAACAGGTGTAATAAATAGGGTGTTTAACTTGAGAAATAGGCAGGGATATCAAAAGGAATACTTAACTTAAAAGCATTAATTATATTACTTTAATATTAAAGAATTATTTCTAAAATCTGATAGTAAAACAAAAGGACATATGTGTCTCTAAAGAACCAGAAAAGTATGGAAAATGAAAAATAAAGCAAACAAAACGAAACAAACAAACCCTCACTCACCTGGCAAAAACAAAAAACAAAAAACAACCCTAAAAAAAAAAAAAACCCACACTAAATGACTACCTTTTATACATGCTTATACAGATGCATTGTAAATGCTGGGAGGACAGTGCATGTGGGTGAACATGTGGTCATCTTTTATTATGCTATGCTAACTAAGAAAATCATGAGACACAAACAATAATATAAATGAATCCATTGCTAGCTAGGAGGTATAGGATATCAAGACAAAAAAAATGTAAAGAAGTTCAAAGCTTTGGAATGGCACCAAAAATTGGCTAAGGCAGACAGAATCAGTGTGCAGAGTATCATACACCATTTGGAAGATGAAAGACTTTGGGCTGGGCACACAGGTGTCATCATTTTCTACTGTCCTACATTGGCCCAGTTTACACCTGGGTGTTTCTTGCCTCATTTTTTGTGAAGGATAAAGATCAATATGAGAAGTTTTGAGATTTTAGGAGAAGGAAGGGGGGAAGGAAGGAAGAAAGGAAAGAAGGATGGAAGAAAGGAAGGAAGGAAGGAAGAATTGGCCTCTTAGTTCAACCACTTATAGGGGCTCAAAATGGCATTTTACATTGGGCTTCTATCTTACAGATGTCTGTGTCAGAGTTATATGATGGGATAATTACCTCGTCCAAATTAAAAAATGCTCCAGTATCCTTTAAATGCACATAGAGGAAAACCAGTGTCAAAGTACCCTTTACATGGTATTTCAAACTAGCAGATACCCAAATTTGCTGTCATATTACTGATCCATTAAGGGACTATGGCATTTAAAGTTGTTAGTCAGAAAATTATGATTTGAAGCAGGAAATAAATGAACTATTACATCATCATAAAAAAAATGTTCTGAAAAAAAAAGTTCTACATGGAAACCAAACCATGAATGCTGGGAAAAAAAAAAAAAAAACAACAACATCTGGGCCATTTATTATTTTTTCCTTATTATGAATAAAAGAAAAAAATTTTGACATATAAGGTGGTTTCTCACAATAAAATAGAAAGAACAAACCAAAATGAGTATTCCCTATTAGAAAAATCTTCAGCTTAAACTCTTCATTTTGGAATAGTGGAAAGTAGGGAAAGGATCATGCCCACCCAAGTATTAGTGTGTATTCACTAGTCACAGCGCTATCTGCATCTCTCCTTATCCAGTCAGTCAGTTTGTGCATATTTAATATCCCTTCATGCCTATGAACAGGCAAGTACTACCAGTACACACGGGAACAGGATGTCTTATGCATATACAATGTTTACCTAAAGACGAAAGTTTTGATGAAAACTTGGAAAACAAATATTCATCTCATTGGAATACAATTTGTGAATTTTTCAGCAGTTTCATGAAAAACTGAAAACTATTTGAGAAGAATAAATGAGCAATTTCACACAACTCTAGTTTGCTTCCTCTTGTTTCCTGTTTTGCTCTGTTATGCATGGTAGAGAACCTTATAAAAAAAAGTGCCTTATATTATTGACCCAGCTCTTTCTGAAAGTGGTTTTGTCATCCTTCAAGTCCTTAAAGAATAGATGAAAGTAAAAATATGAAAGTGTTTGCATTGAGGAAAATGAAAGTTGAAAGGCACACAGAAGAATTAGGGGCACATAGACTGTGGATACTGATAGACATTCAATATCTAATGAACATTTCAAAATGGAACTTCAGTGAAAAGAGTAGTCTGCTTTAGTGGAAAAAGAAGCATATTAGAAAATAATTCCTAGAAGAAATAGAGCAGATTTAGAGTTTACTAAAACGTACAAAGGAGGATTATAGCCTGTGGAATCCATAACTGAATTGGTAAAGGCATTACTCAATATAATATTTAACCTAACATTGAAAAATGAAAATACATTATATCCTAATGAAATTTAAGAATATGTTCAAAATTCAATGGCAAATAGATTTTAGCACAGCCTGACAGAATTTTTCTCTTGCAAAAGACTGTTTTTAGATTAGATTTTTTTCTCTTCTTTTCCTGAGGAGTAAAGAGTACAGTTTCCAGAGGGCTTGGAAGTTAACTTTTATTTCTTCCCTCAAATATCAAAGATGTTGTTAACCCTGTTGAAAAAGCATTTCTGTGGATGAACTACAGTGTTCTGACTACAGGGAGAATGACAAAAGGAAAATTTTTCACTTATTCCAACATTTTAGCCTTTATTTTCCTTCTTTCCAAGTGATGATTCAGGGTCTAATAATTTATTGGTACTCATATCTATATTAAAATCCACATGTATCAAATCCCTCCCAGTGCAGTTGTATAAATCAAATTGCGTGGGTCCAAGAATTGGAAAGGAAAATCTCTAATATTCCTCAGTGAGAAGAGCAAGAGTATTTGGATGCTACTTTTTTTTTTTTTTTTTTGGATGCTACTCTTGCCCTCAGGACTTTCCAACCTCTAATTCCAGGGGAAGAGAAAAATCAAATTCAAAAGTTGGTAGGTAAAATATTAAGAGACTAATACAATGTTCTCTTCACAAAAATTTCATACTTTAGCTATGGCAAAAAGACTATTAGTAGGAAGTGTAATGACTGGAATGTGACTTTATTCTGATAAATCATAGGAAAATATGCATTTACTAGAATAACACTGTGAGTAGGGGTAATTTCCTCTGATAACGTCTATGATATTTTACATTTGTTATTACATGAATGTGCCATAGGAATTTGTTACATGACATGGATTTGGGATACAGACCTATTTTATCTGTAGTTTTAATAGTAAGAGTTGAAGTTTACTGAATGTTTACTACGTGTCATGCTCTTTTCTAAGCCTTTCATAAACCTCAAATTAGTAATTCCCATGAAAATGTTGTAAGATCCGATTATCTCAATTTTGCAGATTTAAACCTGGAGGTACAGAGCGATTCAGTGACTTTCCCAGGACACAGAGTTAACAGTGGCAGGCCTGGACACTGAACCAGGCCAAATGGAGCCAAATCTGAACTGCTAACAACTTTACTTGGTTGCCTCTATTACATTAGTCTTATTTAAGATTTGCTTAAGTTCCATGAGTTAAAACACTTGGCTGAGTCATTTGACTTGATTTTTGAAATGACCTTAATCAGATTTGATAAGCCATGTTGTATCTATCAACAAAGAAAACTATAGGAAATATTATAAAATACATCAATGGAATTCTACCTGTTTTAGCACCTACCTTACACCATTTAAATCATTTTAAGTTATAAAACACTGGTTATGGTCAGAATAAAATATTTAGGAACTTTTATAAAATATATTGAATGCAGTGGATATATTATATGTCTCTTTGTAAACCCTTAATTATATAATAACCCTTTCAACCCTACATCAAGCTCTTAGTTTTATAGACACACAAAAAAATTATCTCTAGTTCCTTAGGCTCCAAAATTTACAAGACACATGATGAAGGAGCCCATATATTACAACTGTGCTAACTGTCAAGAACCTCTTTAGATCACTATTTTATTCTTTGGCAAAGATCAATAGAAGTCACTTACTGTGCTTTTTGCGGGCAGAAGTAGAAGGGAGATCATTGATGGGCATAATTCAAAATCACATACTGTGTGGGTATCTGGGAGTCACTGGAACAATGAAAGTGGCAGCCTGTAAAGGTTATTGAGATTCATTTGAAGAGAATGGCAGAATTAACCATTCCACAAGACTGGACTGTCTATAGACATTTTAATGGCTCTCTGTGATAAACATAAATTTGCATAGCATTTCTAAATGTTTGAGTGATCTAAGTAATTTGTATATGAAGCATATGCTTATATGTATTACAGTGCCTCCTAAAATCTTAAAAAATGTAATGAAATTTGTTGAGTAACAATGTTTGGATGTTCCAGAAAGGCCAGGAGAGACAAAATCTTTTTTTTTTTTTTTTTTAAGATTTTTTATTTATTTATTTGCGAGAGAGAGAATGAGAGACAGAGAGCACGAGAGGGAAGAGGGCAGAGGGAGAAGCAGACCCCCTGCTGAGCAGGGAGCCCGATGTGGGACTCGATCCCGGGACTCCAGGATCATGACCTGAGCCGAAGGCAGTCGCTTAACCAACTGAGCCACCCAGGCGCCCAAGAGACAAAATCTTTTAAAATGCCATAAACAGTGGTAACCGAGAGACAGAACTTATTCAGTGTAGGAGACGTGATCTCTGCATTCAAGATGCATATAATAATCCTTTTTAATAGCTTGCTCTAAAAGAGGTTCTACATGCTTAATAAAAGTCTGTGGTTCATTTCTTAGGCAGTGAGTTAGTTGAAATTAGTACGCCCCATGAGCACAGTACAAACACATAGTAGGCACTCAGACACATAGGTTTGACACATGGTAGTCGTCAAAAAGATTTATGGTAAATGAATAGCTACACATTTATAAGATACGTTATGATTTGATATATAATACAATTAACTTTTATTGACACTTGCTTTTGCCAGACAAAATGCTGATCCTTGGCAAATATTGTATCTGAGATAGGTGTTATTATTCCTATCCTACAAATAAGAAATTCTAGGATCATATTTTCCATGTTTATTAAAAGTCCTCTTTACCTACAGTACCTTGTTTAGTTCTGCCCCATTTTCTTTTAGGCATTGAACTTGTTATTCTCCCTCACTTTTTAAAGGTTCATTTGTATATCTATTTATATTTTATGTGGACATGAAAGAATATTTAAGTAGTTAGTGGTATGTTATCTTAATGATAATATATGCCCACTAAAAACTGCTAAGGCACATTTTAAAGCAAATTGACAGAAAGAAAAGTGTCAGATAATTTAGTTTGCTACCTATTGGAGATTACATAGCTCAAAGACAAAGAGTGGCAGGCAACTAATTAAAGTAGAAAACAGCTAATAGAAGACTTTCAGGCCCTTAATACACCAAAGAGAAGGCATGACACCATAAAATAGAGCATAAACAGCTATTTGCAGTACATTTCATACAAAGTAAAAATGAAACACAAGGAGACCCATCAGGGAGCCACATTGTGGAAGAAAATGCAGTTAGTGGAGACAGTTGAGCCCTGGAAGAGAATGCCGTATTGCAGCGAAGCTCCATGGGAGCTCATGGGGGAAACAGCTGCCCCCTGAAGACAGAAATCAAAAACAATAGGCTGGACATTTGCTGACAACAGAAATCCCACCGATCATTGTAAGAATAGCACCATTGGGCCAAATGAATGACTCCAAAGTCATCTATGGTCCCTTTTGCTGTGCCCTCCAAGTGTCCTTCTCTGTAATTGTTTTAATTAAATAGAGAAAATTGAAAACACTATAAAGGAATCAAATGTGTCTTAACGCTTCATAGGAACGAAGTTGTGAAGTGTTTTTATAATCATTCATCCTGGAATCAGGAAAAAAAAAGCTAACTGCCTCCTGCAGGTAACTACAAATCTTAGACATCTTTTAAAAATAAGCCTGTGGGGCACCTGGGTGGCTCAGTCGGTTAAGCGTCTGACTTCAGCTCAGGTCATGATCTTGGGGTTCTGGGATTGAGCCTCACGTCTAACCCGGAGCTCACTTGGGAGCCTGCTTCTCCCTCTGCCCCTCCCTCGCTCATGCATGCGTGCAGTCTCTCTCTCTCTCTCTCAAATAAATGAAATCTTTTAAAAAATAAATAAAATAAACCTGTGATTTCCAACTACTAAGCAATGTGTAACCAAGGGCTGCTGGTAGTCAACTAGTATGGTCTGTTTTTCTTTCTTTTTTTTTTTTTTAAGATTTTATTTATTTATTTGACAGAGACACAGCGAGAGAGGGAACACAAGCAGGGGGAGTGGGAGAGGGAGAAGCAGGCTTCCCGCTGAGCAGGGAGCCAGATGTGGGGCTCGATCCCAGGACCCTGGGATCATGACCTGAGCCGAAGGCAGACGCTTAACGACTGAGCCACCCAGGCGCCCCGTCTGTTTTTCTGATTGTAATTTAATGTAAAGAATGGGGATATTAGGGGGGAACGTATTAGATGATCAGATAAATATTGATCTTTAACATCCTCATTAACTGTCTACATACTCTGACAACCACTGATGATAGACATCGAGTTTATTTTTGTTGGTCTTTTCAGAGAACTTAGCATGTAGAGATTCCAGAGAGAAAAGGTAACCTCGAATGACCTTGGGCCAAGGAAAGTTTCGTCTTCCCAAATATTTTGCTTACTCTTGTAGTAAACTGGATTAAAAAAAATTCTTCTGCCCCAAAGCAAAGTACATGGTTTTCAAAGCACTATAAATATGTTAGAATTTGTTAAGAAGACTAATCTCAAAATATATAGAAACACACCTGTGGTAGGGAAATAATAGTACCCAAAAAGATCCAGGTCCTACCCCTGCATCCTATGAATCTTACATTATACAACAAAAGAGACTTTGCTTACTTGATTAAGAACCTTGAAATAGATTGTCCTTCATTATTTTCCTTGTGGTCCCTAAATTCAATCACAGTTGTCCTCATAAAAGGAAAGCAGAAGGAGATTCTATTACAGAAGACAGAAGGCAATGTGATGACCTCAGCAGAAAGAAGATTTGAAATGCTAAACTGTGGGCTTTGACAGTGGAGGAAGGGGCCATGAGGTGAAGAACGTGGCCTAAAAAACTCCCCCCACCAAAAAAAATTGCTGACACCTAAGTTTTGTCCCAGTTTCAGACTTCTGGAACTGTATAAGAATAAATTTGCATTGCTTTTAGCCACCTAATTTGTGGTAATTTGTTTCAGCAGCCGTAGGGAACTAAAACAACATAAATATATTTTTCACCTTTTTTGAGTTATGATTGACAAAAAAAGTGTACATTGTGATGATTTGATAAACATGTATATTATGAAAGAATTTCCATCATCTAGTTAATTAACACATTCCTCACATCACATATTTATCTTTTTTTTGTAGAAACATTTAAGTTCTACAAATTTCTTCTAGCAAATTTCCATTATGTAATACAGTGTTATTAACTGTAGTTACCATGTTTTATGTTAGATCTTCAGACTTTCTTTATCTTATAGCTGAAAGTTGATAGACTTTTTTTAAATTTTATTATGTTATGTTAATCACCATACATTACATCATTAGTTTTTGATGTAGTGTTCCATGATTCATTGTTTGCGTATAACACCCAGTGATACACTTTTACCAACACCTCCCTATTTCCCCTCCCCTCAGCCCCTGGCAACCTCTTTTCTACTCTGTTTTGGGGGTTTGTTTGTTGTTTAGATTCCATATATAAGTGATACCATTTCTTTCTCTGTGCAGCTTATTTCACTTACCAAAATGCCCTCAAGGTCCGTCCATGTTGTTGCAAATGGCAGGATTTCCTTCTTTCTTATGACTGAATAATATTCCTGTGTGTGTGTGTGTGTGTGTATACACATATGGCATCATCTTTATTTTATTTATTTATTTATTTATTTATTTATTTATTTATTTAAAGATTTATATATTTGAGAGAGAGAGAGAGCAGGAGCAGGAGGGGTAAACGGAAAGGGAGAGAGAATTTCAAGCAGAATCCATGGTGAGCATAGAGCCTGACATGCGGCTCGATCTCACGACGCTGAGATCATAACCTGAGATGAAACTGAGAGTCAGACACTTAACCCACTGTGCCACCCAGGTGCCCCTACTGTATTTATTTAGTTTTAGTTAAAAAAAATTTTAATTTGAGTATAGTTGACATACATTAGTTTCAGGTATACAATATAGTGATTCAGCTTCTCTATACCTGATGCTATGCTCACCCCAAGTACAGCTATCACCTGTCACCATACTGTACCACATCGTCTTTATCTGTTGATTGACACTTTGGTTGTTTCCATATCTTGGCTACTATGAATACTGTCACAATGAACATGGAAGTCCAGATATCTCTTTGATATTCTATTTCCATTTCCCTTGAGAATATACTTAGAAGTGAGATTACTGGAGCATATGGTAGTTTTATTTTTAATGTTTAGAGGAAGCACCATACTGTTTTCCATAGTGGCTGCACCAATTTACACTGCACCGATTTGTACACTCAACAGTGAACAAATAATGACTTTTCTCCACATCCTTGCCAATACTTATCTCTTATCTTTTTTAATGTCAGTCATTTTGACTGGTATGAGATGATATCATCCATTGTGGTTTTCATTTACCTTTTCCTGATGATTAGTGATGTTGAGTATATTTTCATGTACATGTTTACCATTAGTATGTCTTTGGAAGATGTATATTCAGTTCCTCTGCCAATATTTAATCAAATTGTTTTCATTATTGTTGTCTTTTTGTTTTCTTTTTTCTATTGATTTGTATGAGTTCTTTATATATTTTGTACATTAACCGTTTATCTGATACATGATTTGTAAATATTTTTTCCCCTTCAGTAGGCTGCCTTTTCATTTTGTTGATGGTTTATTTTGCTGTGCAGGTTTTTCATTTGATACAGTCCCTCTTGTTTATTTTTGCTTTTGTTGCCTTTGCTTTCGGTGTCATATCCAAAAAAACATTGCTAAGAGCAATGTCAAGAAGCTTACCTGTTGTGTTTTCTTCTAGGAGTTTTATGCTATCAGGTCTTATGTTCAACTATTTTATCCATTTTGAGCTGATTTTTGTGTATGGAGTTAGTGAGGGGTCCAGTTTCATTCTTTTGCATGTGACTATTTAGTTTTCCCAGTATAATTTATTGAAGAGACTATCCTTTCCCCATTGTGTATCTTTTGCTCCTTTGTTATAAGTTAATTCATCATAATGTGTGAGTTTATTTCTAGGCTCTCTATTCCACTGATCTATGTGTCTGTTTTTTTGTCAATACCATACTGTTGATTACTATATCTTTGCAGTATAATTTGAAATAAAGAAGTGTGATGTCTTCAGCTTTGTTCTTCTTAAGATTGCTTTGGCTATCTGGGGTCTTTTGTGGTTCCATACAAATTATAGGATTGCTCTTTTCTATTTTGTGAAAAATGCCATTGAAAGTTTGGAAAGGATTGCATTAAAACTGTAGGTGGCTTTGGGTCATATCGACATTTTAAGAGTATTAGTTTTCCAAACCACGAGCACAGAATATCTTCCCATTTTTTGTGCCTTTTTCAGTTTCTTTCATCAATGTCATAGTTTTCAGTATACAGATTTTTACCTTCCTGGTTAAATTTATTCTTAGACATTTTATTCTTTTTGATGCAATTGTACATGGGATTGTTTTCTTAATTTCTTTCTAATAGTTTGCTGTTAGTGTACAGAAATTCAACTGATTTTTGTATATTGATTCTGTATCCTGCAACTTTGCTGAATTCATTTATTTGTTCCAACAGTGTGTATGTGTATAATCTTTACAAGTTTCTGCATGTATGATTTTATTATCTGTGAATAGAAATCATTTTATGTCTTTCTTCCAATATTGGATGCCTTTTATTTATGTTTCTTGACCAATTTCTCTGGCTAAAATTCTAGTACTATGTCAAATAGAAGTGGTGAGAATGGTATCTTTGCTTTGTTTCTGATATTAAAGGAAATACTTTCAATCTTTCAACATTTAGTATGATGCTAGCTGTGGACTTTTCACAAATGTACTTTTATAATGTTGAGGTAATTTTCTTCTACCCTAGTCTTTTTTTTTTTTTTTAATCATGGAAAGTATTGAGTCTTGTCAGATGCTTTTACTGAATTAATAGAAATGATCATATGGATTTTGTCCATTTTGTTTATGTGGCATATTACATCTATTGATTTTTGTATGTTGAACCGTCTTTACATTCTATGAATAAATCCCACTTGGTCATTGCATTTAATTTTTTTATGTATTGTTGAATTTGATTTGCTAATATTTGCTTGAGTATTTTTTTCATCAATATTGATCAGAGATACTTGTTTGTAGTTTTCTTGTAGTGTTTTTGTTTGGCTCTGGTATCAAGGTAGTATTGGTCTCATAGGGTAAGTTTGGAAGTTTATTCTCCTCTTTGACTTTTTGGAGGACTTAGAATTAACAATAGAATTATTGTTAATTCTTTAATGTTTTTAAATGTTCAAATGTAGAATTCTCCATTGAAGTCATCTCTTCCTGGGCTTTTCTTTGTTGGGTGGTTTGATTATTGATTCAGTCTCCTTACTTATTATTGTTTTGTTCATATTTTTTATTTTTTCATGATTCAGTCTTGTTAGGTTATGTGCTTCAAGGAATCTATTCATTTCTTTCAGGTTATCCAACTTATTGGTGTATGATTGTTTAGGAACAGTTGTAATCATTTTTATTTCTGTTACATTATATGTAATGTCCCGTCTTTTATTTTTTATTTTAGTTATTTGAGTCTTTTATTTTGTTGTTGTTAATCTAAGACTGTGTCAGTTAATTGATTTTTAAAAATGAAAACAGGCTTGTTGATTTTTTTCTATTTTTTTCTATTTTACACTTTGCTTATCTCTAATCTTTATTATTTCCTTCTTTCTACTAGCTTTGGGTTTATTTTTTTTTCTTTCTGTAATTTCTTGATATGTAATGTTAGGTTGTTGATTTATTATATATTATTTTCTTTTTTGATGTATACAATTATAGCTATAAACTTCCTTCTTAGTACTGCTTTTGCTGCATCTCATATGTTTTGGTATTTTGTGCTTTTGTTTTCTTTTGTCTCAAGGCATTTTGTAATTTCTGTGTGAATTTTTCTTTCACACAGTTTTTCTTGTGCTATTGATTTCTTTTTTCTTTTCACTGTGATCAGAAAAGATACTTTGTCTGATTTATTTTTTCCAGAATTGGTTAAGACTTAAGGCCTAATGTGTGGTCTATCCTTAAGAAGTTCCATGTTTACTTAGAACATTTTATGTTCTGCTATTGTTGAATAGTATGTTCTGTATAAGTCTCTTAGGACCAATTGATCTATAGTGCTTTTTAAGTTCTCTATTTCCTTATTGATTTATCAACTTGTTCTATTCATTATTGAAATAGGGGTATTACTGGCTCCTGCTATTCTTGTATTGCTGTCTTTTTCTATTCAGTTCTGTCAGAGTTTGCTTCCTATACTTTGGAGCTCTGAGGTTTGTCAATATAAATATCTATGATTGTTATATCTTCTTGGACACTTGATCCTTTTATCATTATATAATGTTGTTCTTTGTCTCTTATAAATTTTTTTGTGTTAAGGTCTGTGTTGTCTGATATTAGTATAGCAACTCCTTTTCCCTTTCGGTTATCATTTGTATGGAATATATTTTTCTACCCTTTCACTTTTAGCCTATTTGTGTTTTTAGATATAAAATTTGTCTCTTGTGCCAGCATATAATTGTGTGTGTGTGTGTGTGTTTTACCCATTCAGTCAATCCATTTCTTTTAATTATGAAGTTTAATCCATTTACATTTAAAGTAATTACCGACAGAGATCAACTTCTTATTGCCATTTTGTTAATTGTTCCTGTACATCTTATACCATTTTTGGCCCTCCTTACTGCTTTCCTTTGTGTTTCACTGATTTTTTTTTTTTTTTTTTGTAGTGATGTTTTGATTTCCTTCTCATTTCCTTCTGTGTATGGTAAGTGGATATTTCCTTTGTGGTCACCATTGCAAATACATACAAATTTTAAAGTTCTAGCATTCTATTTTAAACTGATAACAACTTAACTTCAATTACATACAAAAACTCCACTGTTTTATAGTTCTACTCTCCCCCACTTAATTTTACTGATATCACAGATAACATCTTTATATATTGTATACCCTTCATGGATTTACAAATTTTTTTTAATGTTTTTGTTATTTAAATTCTGTGCACTGAAATTTTAATCATAGTAGTTGCTGTATTTGTTCATGTGTTTACCTCTACTGGGGAAACTGATATTTTCATATGGCTTTGTGTTGCTGTCTGCCGTCCTTTCATTTCAACTCAAAGGACTACCTTGGTATTTTTTGTAGAGCAGGTTTAGTGGTAATGAACTCCCTTAGCTTTTGTTTATTTGGGAAAGATTTAATTTCTCCTTCATCTTTGAAGGATAATTTGGCCAAATATGGTATTCTTGGTTGACAAGAAAGCCTTGCAAAGCTTTCAGGATCAGATGAGAAGCCCAGCCTTCACATTTGCTCAATGTATCTAATTCTTATTATGGTAGAAAAGAGGCATTTGTGATTGGTCTAATGTGGAGATGTCATGAAGATGAAGCTGATTTCCCAGTTTCTCTTCATTCTGGGCCTGGTGTGGGGGCATCAGCTGGGATTGTTGGGGTAAAGCCTTCAGATTTCTGTTACTTATCTCTACTCAAGACAGTCAGGACTTGGCAGAACAGGCCTCAGGTGAATAATGAAATAAACTTGAGGAAGTAAAATGAGTAATAAAAGAAACTTAGTGTTGTAATCATTTAAAAAACATTGTAAAAATAAAGAAGATAACAAAAGCCTATAATATCTGTGTATAAAACAAGGTGCAGTGGGCTGTGGGGCTCTGGCAATAATCCTGTCAACATTTTGAGTCAGGCAAGACAGAACCCTGTCTCTTGGGCAGCCCCCAAACAAGCCAGAACTTTGGTCATTCTTTTGTTACCATTCTGAGGGAGGAATCTGGGTGTGAGGGGTTTCTTCCCAGTTGCTTTGCACTATACCACATAGAGAAAGGGGCCCAACAGACATGCCAAATGCCATGAATTTTCTTATCCTTTTGCTGGAACCCCATGTTGGTTTTACAATAGCATGGGTGCTGTAGTTTCTCAGCTGGTCTCTAGAGTTCTCACGGAGGTATCTTAGTCTATAATTTTTATAAATTTGGTGTCTTTGTTAAGGAAGGAAACTGCTTCCTAGTCTGCCATCTTGCTGACATCACTCTCACATATGATCACCTTTTATTATTTCTGAAATAGTTATGCCTCTTTAACTGGTGTCTTTTTTTTTTTCATTTAAAGTTTTTATTCAAATTCCATTCAGTTAACATATATGGTAAATTTGGTTTTCAGGTGTAGAATTTAGTGATTCATTACTTACATATAACACCCAGTGCTGATCACAACAAGTGCCCTCCTTAACATCCATCCCTCAACCCTCAGTTTGTTCTCTGTAGTTAAGAGTCTCTTACAGTTTGCCTTCTTCTCATTTTTTGCCTCCTTCCCCTATGTTCATCTACTTGTTTCTTAAATTCCACATATGAGTGAAATCAAACAGTATTTGTCTTTCTCTGACTGACTTATTTCATTTAGCATAATGTACTCCAGCTCCATCCACGTCATTGCAAATGGCAAGATTTCATTCTTTTTGATGGCTGAGTAACATTCCATTGTATTTATATAGCACATCTTCTTTATCCATTCATCAGTCGATGGACATTTGGGCTCTTTCCATAGTTTGGCTATCGTTGATAATTCTGCTATAAACATAAGGGTGCACGTGCCCCTTTGTATCAGTATTTTTGTATCCTTTTGGTAAAAAATGGTATCTTCTAATCGACTATTTTTTTCTCCCTTTTGTGATGTATGAAATAATAGTACGTCTTAAAACAAGACTAATTCTGATTTGATAAAATAAAGACATTATATGACCTTATTTATTTGAGAGAGAGAGAGAGAAAGAATGAACAGGGGGAGGAGCAGAGGGTGGTGAGGGACAAGCAGGCTCGCACTGAGTATGGAGCCTGACACTGGGCTCAATCTCACGATGCCAAGATCATGACCAGCCAAAATCAAGAGTTGGTTACTTAACTGACTGAATCACCCAGGTGCCCCTGAAGAAGTTATATGACTTTAATTTAAAAACCTCAGTTCCTTCATCTGTAAAATGGAGAAAATAAAATTAGGACTACATTAAGTTAGTGAGAATTCAGTCCGATCATCCATGCAACAAGTACTGTGAAGTAGGTGTTTGACAAATTTGTGTATCTTTCTCCTCCATCTCTAGTCTTCATGGAAAAAAGCACATAAACTGACATATGGTTTCCCTTATAATCACCTCCTTTATTAGATAATAGATACTAGAATAAATAGAAATAGAAAATATTGAGACATAGATTTTCAGTAAGCCTTCAAATAGAACTATAGGAATTTCCAGTTTATTTCACTGGAAATAAAGGTATTTTGACCTGAACTAAAGGAATTTCCTCTAGAAAGGAGGTTAGAGCAGGACAAGCCTGAGTCCTGGAAATGCTGTTATTTACAATTCTTTTCTTTATACACATCTTTCCTCTTTCTGCATATTTTATGAGGAAGGAAGGAAGGCTCCGTAATGGTTCTTATGGACACCTTTAATAGTTCTTAAAGCAACAAAGAACTGTTTAGGCAGTGAATTTCTCTATATGTGGTGGGAATTCACTTACTTAAATGAAAATTGAATTGAAATATTTTATTGGATGAGAGAGTTTCTATATTGAATTTAGTTCAAAAGATAAACAAAATTCCATTACTTAACTTACAAGTTAGTACAGGCTAAATGTTATCCTTATAAATAAAATCAAGGAATTATGGACAATTTTAACTTGGAATGGAAAGTAGCTCACACAGTGGTTTTGCCTAGGTCTAATTACAACAAAATCTATGTGGCATATTTTACGATATATCCTTTGAAAAGATTTCCCTTCTAACTTGATAACTTGTTATTTAGATGTGGAAATGATACTTATTTACTTGAATGAAGCTGTTTTGTAACATTGTATTGATAGCGTTTTGTAGCCCCATTACCTAAATTAATATTAAAAATGTTATTCCAACCCCCCCAAATGAAATTTAATATTCTTTAAATGAGGGTATCTTACGATAAAAGAATTCTAATTCAACATGACTAATGTGCATGCACTCTTTCACACAGCTATCATATAGAAGAATTAACTGGCAGGTGTAAGGCACTTGCCTCTGCCTCTGAAATCGACAGGTGTGTGTGATCCCTTCAAATCATCCCATCAACAGTGTCACTTTCTTCCTCGCTCCTAAGTTCAGTATCTTGAAATAATGTTTTTCCCTCTTCCCTGTATGGTCAATAATTCACCATTCAATAATTCACCAAATTTTATTTAAAATGTCTCTAGCATTTGTTCCTTATTTCTCTTTCTATTGCACTAGGTAAGCCCAGACTCATATATTGAATTACTGCAATAGCTTCTTGATTAGTTTCATCTCTAGCCTTTCCTCTCTCCATCATTTCTGTATCCAATGACATAGTAACATTTCTAAATTACTGTTTTCATCATGCTGTTTCTCAGCTCAAAAACTTCCTGTGGTTATCCTTATAGGATAAAAGCCAGATTCCTCAGCCTGGCATGAAATCTCCACCAGCTGACCCTGTTTACTCATTCAACAAATATTTATTGAGAGCTGACCATGTGTTTAGCATTCCCAATCTCTTATTACTCCATACACCCTGAAAGATTTTACTAGCTGGTTGGAGATTTGTGAAAGTATTCAAAATAAGTTAAATAGCAGCTCCGGATAGTAATTTAAGAGTTACTATAAAACAGTGTATGTTAGTGTGTGTATGTATGTGTGTGTGTACTTGTATATAAATACATTTTACAAATATTACATATTGAATGGCAGTAATAACATGTTTTTATATTGTTGCAGTTATTATAGTTTATAATGCATATATAAGTATGCTTTCTTTTAATCCATCTGAACAATAACTATAAATAGGGAGAAATTGGTGTTGAGAAGAAGCTTTGTGCAAAATAAATAATATATTTTTGCTCTATAATCTAGAGAGATAGAGCTGAATCCAAATATGTCAGATTTATGGGTCGTTATTTTGTCTGTTAAAGCAAATGTTATGAAAGTATTATGTTCCACTGTGACAACTATAAATTTTTACTGTATGGATTCAAATATCCAGCATACTCTGCTAGGTACTGTGGCATAGGCAATCTTATGAGTTCCTACATTTCCTCTTCCTGGTCACATTGGAAATCTCTAAATCTGTACCATCTCATCCCCCTTGCAGGTAAGTTGGGCCACGTGACTGCCTTCTATCCAAGGTACGAGAATAGCTCTTTTTCAGTCCTTTTTTACTTGCATTATTCCCAAGACTTCTCTTGTTGGGGTGTCTTTGGAAGCCCCTGTTTCTAATGACTTAGCTACCAGTGTGGAGGAAGACTGCCTGATCTGCTACAGACTTTGGGTGTGTAAGAAATCAACTGTATCTCATTAATTACTGAATTTTTTAGGATTTTTTTATGCGGCATCCTAATGCAGGCATACTCTGTGTTGTATGCAAATTATAACACTACCTGCAACATTGTCACTTTTAAATTCTCATTAAAATGTTGGAAAACAAGCAAGAATAGCATTAAAATAAAGATAACCTTTTATCTTTTTTAACTATATTTTAACTATACACACACACACACACACACAACTATTTGTGTGTGTGTATCTAGTTACATATATCTACATATATGCAGATATGCAGGTACTGTGGTGGAGGCAATCTTATGAGTCCCTACAGTTCCTCTTTCTGGTCACATTGGAAATTTCTAAATCTATATCATCCCATCAGCTCAAAACTTCCTATGGTTGTTCTTATATGCATATATGTAGATATGCAAATGTGCATATATGTAAATATATGTGAATTTATAAGCACATATATGTGTAAAAAGAAATCATATACAAACTTCAAAGCCATTATTATTAGTAAATACACCAAATTCATGACATGCCATATACTTTATGTATGCTAACTCTTTTAATCCTTACAGCAGTCTTAAGAGGCATGTACTGACTTAGACCAATTTTAAGATGAGAAAACAGGCAAAGAGAGGATAAAGAGCTTGATTATGGTTAGTGTTTTAGAAACACATTACTTGGGACACACCATGTAACTAAGATGGCTGAGGTATGAATGAAGGAGCTGATCATCAATGATCTTCCTGGGACATTCTTCCCATGGATGGCTGGCTCTTGCTCATCCTTCACATCTCAGATTTCCCTGCCCACTATGATGGCTATGGCTTTGATCATCACCATCACCACTCATCTGACTTTTTCATTCTTTATTTTCAGGGCAGTCTGTTTATTGCTTTTTTCCTCTTACTAAGATCTAAAGTTTATAAGGGTAGAGATCTTAGCTCTTCTGGTTCTTCTTCAACACAATGTCTGAAACATAGTATGTTCTCAATAAATGTAGTGTAATTGAATAGATGGATGAATGAACAAATTACTGCTGCATTTTGCAAGGAGTTATTAGGTTGATTTAATCTTTAGTCTTTATAGCCCCGTGAATAGGAAGGAACTGGAACATATTGACACACATGGAAGATTCCTCTTTGCAGTTACCAAGCTAAATATTACACAAAATTTACACAAAATTTAATCACACAAAAGCATTAAAATTAGTAGATATCTTTGGAGCCCTGAAGGTAAAAGGTAACATAAACCACTTTGTGAAGGTATAATTATTGTCCTTATTTTACTGATGAGGAAACGGAGGCTCAGAGAGTTTCAGTGACTTGTGTAAGTTTCCATAGCTGATTATGGATTTGAAATTAGACAGTCTGTTCCCTAGCTTAGCACTTTTACATTATATTTACCACAAAATGAATTCTGTTAATGATAGTGGTTAAGAATGCTTCATGAAGATGAGGGAGACTATGAACTGGCCTTATAAAAAATTAATACAACTTCTCTTCTTCATTGACTCTTTTCTGTTTTCCTTAAAAGTTTCCACAAGATTGTTATCTTGGGACTCCTTATCTATGGTATTTTGTATATTGTCACAAATTCACATTCTTCTGATGTTAACTTTATCATGACTTTTAGATGTGTCCTCTCTTTTAAATTTCACAAGTATGCCCCAAAGTAGACCTTCATGGCTTCTCACTGCTAGTCCATGTATTACCAAATAACCCTTTCAACTGTTCTAGTCAATACTAAAAATTCAGGCCAATTTAAAGTTTCTAAGGTTACAAAGTTTCTAAGGATCTAAAATTATAATTACAATTATCCATTCAAAATCCTCAGGTCTCCCAAAATCAACAGGTAAATCTCACAATTCTTACTAATCCTCGCTCTTTGGCCTAATTTCTGTCCACCTTTTCTCCCATGGCTTCTGTACATACATAGTCCTTTCTTATGGCACTGGGCCATTCACTGAGCCATCCCCCTGCCATCTTGAATAATAAAAACATTGCAGAAATCTGCCTGAACCATCTTACTTCTGTGTATCAAAGGCTTTTTTTTTTTTTAAAGATTTTATTTATTTATTTGACAGAGACAGACACAGTGAGAGAAGGAACACAAGCAGTGGGAGTGAGAGAGGGAGAAGCAGGCTTCCCGCGGAGCATGGAGCCCGATGTGGGGCTCGATCCCAGGAACCTGGGATCATGACCTGAGCTGAAGGCAGACGCTTAACGACTGAGCCACCCAGGCGCCCCTCAAAGGCTTTTTTATTAAAGCTCAACTCAGAAACCTTTTCCTAGATTCCTTCTTTACTATCCTGTCCTTTCCCCACACCACAGTGCAAACCATCTCTTTTCAGTGCCCTCCTTTGGGGATTTACACAGTCTATAATGTTACTTTTTACATTTTACATTGCATTCCAGTTATAGGTGCATTGGTCTGTTTTCCTTTTCTAAAGGATAAGTTTTTAGATTCACTGTTGTATCCCCTAGAGTACCCAGTAAATGCCTATTTTTGAGCAATTGTGAAGTAACTAAAGGAGCTTACATTTCGTGTTTTAGATTAAGCAGAGATTTTATATGCTTCTATAAAGTATAGAAGGTCTAAAAAAATAAAAATTGGCTTGGAATGCAATATATAAATATAATTATATTTTAAGTAGAGAATACCCAGAAGTTCAAGTATATTTCATGTTTTAAAAGTGATGGAGAAGAATACAAAAGAGAAGATCATCAATTATATTTTTGAGTGACCCCCAAATACGCATTAGTATTTACTAAAGCCAAATCCTATCTTTAAAGTAATTCTTGAAGAAATGGCAGAACACATTTTTTTCTAATTAAAGGACTTGCTATTATTAGACTGTTGTGCTATTTTATAATATGCCAATTGTAATATCATTTGCATAGCGTAGTCATTAAGTTTAGTGTTATCCTTATAAGTGAATGAGTTGTGTCTTACATAATGAGTTACTTGATACCTAACTTATAAAAGGGTTCATAATTAATTTAAATAACAAACTTTTAAATGTCTATTTAATTTTAAAATATTTTAGCCTTGAATGCACACTTTAATGAGTATTTAACTCTAAACTGATAATCTTCAACTCTGTATATCAGTCCAAATTTAGTACGTTTGTAACAATCCAAAAGATTAAATATATATACAGATACTCTCCATACGAAGAAATGGATGTCCTTCCATGTGGTAGAACAATCCATAAAATATAGAGTAAAAATATATTGCTGGTAGATGTTCTTGAATCATATGTTGAAATGACAGCATGCACTAAAGTAGCACTGCTATTAAGCAACATTTCATGGAATCACAGACTTTCAGGAGCTCTTTAAAAAAAAAAATATTAGAAGACGTCTGTCACAGTGCATTTGATACTTCAGTTTCTGCTACAACTTGTTCATACTCCCAGCTGTGTGTTTTGTTTTGTTTTTCCTTATTCTCTGAATATAGAGAAATGTAAATGTGCTCAACCTCTCCATATTTGTCCTGTGTTCATTTAGGTTTCTGGCCTTCTTGTGGAGAGTTGACATTTTGATGCCTGTGTTGACTAGAGCTCACACAGATTGCAAATGTCAATGAGAACGTCTCATGACCAAACTCAACACAGACTGTCTGTTTCATTCTTCAAATGAGAAAGCAATTAACCTTTCAAAATAGTACTTTTGGTAGTATCAATACAATCAATGAAGGTGCAACAATTTTAAACACCATTGGCTAGCAAAGTTTTATGTTTTTTGTTTTTTTTTTTTTTTTTTTTTTTTAAAGATTTTATTTATTTATTTGAGAGAGAGAGAATGAGAGAGAGCACATGAGAGGGGGGAGGGTCAGAGGGAGAAGCAGACTCCCTGCCGAGCAGGGAGCCCGATGCGGGACTCGATCCAGGGACTCCAGGATCATGACCTGAGCCGAAGGCAGTCGTTTAACCAACTGAGCCACCCAGGCGCCCACAAAGTTTTATGTTTTATAAGGTTAAATACAGTTGCATAATATACCTGTGAGTTTACTCTTTATGCCTAATAAAATTTAATCTTTGAGTCAATCTTCCAGAAGGTATATAAAATAATATAGGATGAAGCACATATTTTTAGAAAGCAAATGAAATGTAAATATGCCAGATAGACTTTTTTTTTTTTTGAGAGGGTGAGGGAGTAGAGCCAGCTACAGTTGCTCCAATTTTGTCTGTTTTTTTGGCAAATGAACTAAATCTAAATGTATACAGATATCTCTTTTTGCTGAGCAATTTCATTGCAGCCTGTAATTGCACCACTATTTGTGATAAATTCTGATTTACAGCTTAATTGGCCAGAAGTGAATATAGCCTTAAGGTCATTGCAATAAAGATAGCAGGAACTTTAGGGAGGTACGTAAGTTAACCAAAAGATTATCTGTTGCAGTTAGTGGAGAAGATGTGTTTAAAATATTAGACTACTACACGGGGTCATATTGTGCAGTGCTGACGCCATACGTATAACACAAAAGGTCAATTTGAAGTGCTCACAGAGGTTCCACAGTAAAATATTTTATAGTTAACAACAAGAGTGTGATTTTTTTCCTACAAGGGAAACCAGTAATTACATGATGTCAAAAGGGATTAAAAATGGACCAATTAAAGCTTCCAAGAAAGTTAAGCCTTAAAAGAAATGTAGCAGAAAATTGAAGAAAATAGAAACAAGAATTTTAGCCACCTAGTATTATATAGAGAACTGATACATTTGAGGGAGCCTGTTATTTCTCCATAAAATACAAGGGAAGGCTTAGAATGTTGGGAGTGATTCTGAGTGTGATAGAAGAAACAATGATAAAGGTATACATGGAGAAGTTTGAAGCATACTCTATTCTAAGGTACAGTGAAATATGTGAAAGACACCTTTCCTTTTACATGAAAACAGAGGGAGGGAGAATTTATTGATCAATGAGAAATTGATTTTTAACTGATGTCCAAGGTATGAGAATTTGAGGCATGATTCATAAAAGAGAGAGTATCATGTGAAATTGCATCAGACTAAGAGCTTTGTCCCCAGAGATGTGAATAAAGTGAGAGAGTGTAAGCATTTTCAACTGTCTATAATTTAAGAAATACCCAGAAAGCTAACAAAACCTCTACTATTAATAGCATTGCCTGTCACCGGGGACTCTAGCATATTTGCCTTGTTAAAAGGGGCTTTAAAACATCTTTAATAGTATCTAAAACTAATCATTGTTACTATATTTAATATGCATTATGTGCTAATAATATAGTCTCCATGTAATGAAGCAAAGGCTCAGAGGCTCTTATCATTGGTTTCACATCTTTGAATTTTCATCATATTTATACAAAAAGGAAGGAAATGGGAGAAAAAAAAAAACATAGACAATGAACAAAGGCTAAAACATTTAAATGTTGATGTTCTTATTGATGGGTGTTGACAAATGGACACAGGAAACCCTGATAGAAACTTCCAGAAAATGAAGCATTCACTCCATGGACATGAATAGATTCTAGAAAGTGTATGATACGGGAGAGGAAAGGAACATTATTTCATACAAACCATCTGGAAAGTGGATTTTTGGATACTTTTATGACTTGAGTTTGCTTGCTTCATGTACAGACTTCGTTCTCCCTTGAGATAAACTATAGTCACAAAGATTCCAATAAATCTTTGATATTAGGAATTTATAAGGGATTATTCTTAGATTTGTGTTACTCTCCTCTGGGGCTCTTTTTCATCATGAGCACTAGCTGTTAGGGGCTTAAGAGAGCCAAGAAATCCCATTATAAGTAAATCTATAGACAGGAGAAGGCCTGTTGAGGACAAATACATGCAAGAAATATGGACAGCCAAGTGTAGTTACCTCTGCTCAGGCATCACTGGAACCAGGAGCCTGGACACCAGTAGTATTTTTCCAGGCCACCCAGGAAGACTCCATAGTTCCCTGTTACCAACTAACATCTGACTTTTAAGAAGACAACTTATAAAGAAAATTGTAAAAAAAAATTATACATGAAAATAAAGTTAAAGCATAAAAAGTGAAAAGAAGGAGAATTACAGATTAGTCTAATAAGAAATATTGAAGAAATAAAGTAATGGCAGTAGGAAAATAATAATATGATCATGGGTAAGTGGTCAAATAAAAGATTGGGAGAATAAAGCAGATAGAGCAGGACAGATGAACACCTGAGACAACAAACCTATTTCTCCCAGGCCTATCGGATTTTTGTAGTGCTAGACTGACTCATGGGGAGTGGCCTGCGTGGTGGTAAAGGCATCAATAGTTGCAAACTGTATCATGTTTCATGACACCCATATGGATTTCCACACCAGTTTCACTTCTCAGAAATTGAATGGAGGTTCATATAGTGAGAAAACTCCTAATTATATGAATTTAAATGAGGGCTCTAAAATGCAGCAGCTGCGTGACATGGGTGTAGGCACTTAATCTCCTTGAGCCTTATTTCCTCCCCTGTAGTATAGAGTTCATGATCTGTGAAGTTTTATTATTTCAAGGTCTCTTCTCATTCTGAATTTGTGTGGTTCCAGACATTTTCTCCCTTCGTTTAGTATGTTAAAACTGAGCACATCCACCACCTTCCTCTTCACCTTCTGAGCTATGCTTCCCCAAGAGGTTTGCTGTGCAGGTGGCAACAGGAGTGTTAGCACAGGAGAAAAGTAGATGTTGATCTCCTGAGTTTCTTCACTTGTGTACCTGTGCCCAGTACCTGGGTCTTACGAGCTCTCACCTTTCTTCCCATGGAAATACGCTCACAAGAAATACAATTTCTTTAACAGGCATTTAGTACATGTCATCATTATTTAATGGGGGAATCAAAGACAGATCATCCCATAGATGCCCTAGAATTTCAGCCAATCGTTTTATGATGGAATGATAGATCTATAATGAAAACTATGAGAGCACAGATGAAAGATATCTAACAAGCCTAGATATAAGTAGAGACTCAATTATGGTAAATCTGAACTAAATATTAAATGTTGAGTGAGTTGAAGGCAACCAGGTAAAGACATGGGGAAAGGACATTCTAAGAATAGGAAACTGCATGTTTTTAAGCAGAGAAGTTAATTCAGATTTGTGTTTTAGATCAATTGCTATAGTAATATGGAGGAAAAGAGAAGGGATAATGCTGGAGAAAGGAGACCAGGTAAGGGTTGTTTTGCAAATTACATTGACTATATATAAAATGGCTGAAACATAGTAGGGATTTGACAAACCATTAATCTCCAAACTGGGAAGTTAAGGACTCTATCTCATTTACCATCTTGTATCTGTAATGAAGCACAGAACCCAGCACACAGCAGTCACCAACAAAATGGCTGTTAAATAATACATATGTAAGATCTACAGCACAATATCAAGCAAATATCAAGCTTTCATTATTTCTTGACCTGATTAAGTAGGAGAGGGATATAAGATGTAGAAGGGAGGTTAATATTTTAGATAGGGGCCTAGAGAAGGCTCACTGAGAAGGTGATATTTGAAGGAAATGAAAGATGCAGCCATGGAGGGTGGAGTACAGGAGAGTATTCCAGATAGAAGGAACAGCAAGTGTAAAGGCCCTGAGAGAGAACATGTCAGGTGGCTCTGAGAAAGGCAAATAGAATCTATCTCCAGAGCTCAGGCTATGAGGCATGTGACACAGGAAATAGGGAATTGAGGAGAAGCAGGGCTATTAGGAAAGGGCTACATATCAGTGATGGCAAGAAGGTGGAGGGAATTTTCATAGAAGTGACTGAGGATAATAGTGATTCTGCTGATACTTGACCTTGAGTTTCAGAGGGCACAGGGAAATGTTTTAAGAAAATGGGAGCATTGGTAAGATAAGGGGCAGAACAAGTACTGTAGAACCCCATTAAGATTAGATTCCAGAGGATTGGGGATGATCTGGAAGTTCTAGATAATGATGATCTTCCTTAACTGGGGCCTGGGCTGTGAAGGGCTTACCCCTTACTGTCACATTCAGTTGCTAATGGAGCATCCCAGATAGTTGAGGGAGGGAAGAGAAGATGAAGACTACTTCTTGCCTCTTAGTCAGCATCTTCAGAACTCCCAACAACATTATGGAGTTCACATTTTTCACAATATAAGGCAAAACAACAACAGCAGCAACAACAACAACAAGAGAAAAGATAAAAGGAAGGTATACGATAGGCACCAAATCAAACATGCCCACTAGTGCCCTGTTCAGTGGGAGCCAGAGCTGGTAGCATTTTATGACTGGGAAGTTCATTATCAGAGAAAGTTTAGTACAAGCCAACCATGCTTTATTTAGGTTCTCAGAAGATGACTGAGCTTGTAAAATTGAAAGAGTTGTTGTATGTTTTGTAAAGTAATTTCTATTGGGAACCTAGATCAATCTCAGTTAAGTATTTTTAATGAGCTATAAGGGGATTACCATTATCATTTAACATTGTGATAAATTGTTAAGAAATGTGTTTTAAATACATGTAGAAAATTATTTTAAGACGATTGAAAATTAATTTTTGGAATAAAGTGTATTTTCATTTCTCAAGCAAATCTTAGAGTTTTGTTTTGGGAATTGAACATTATCCAATGTGAGTTAGGTTTTAGATATCTCATTAGAAAGCTTAGAGTTATCAAATTATATAAATTTCTATCCTAGAAAATCCTCATGCTATAAAGCTCAAAGATGCTCATTTTCTATAGGCCCACAGTCCTTTATTTGAAATGCTCTATGCAGTTTGCTAAGAGTGTGTCACAGGAAACCCTGTGAAAGAGAAAGAAAATTCTCTTTCATTTTGAGTGAGAATGCCTAGGGCCCAAATTCATTATTGCTTTAGATACTATTTGCCAAGAGGTTGTAGAAATGCAAACATGCTGCAGGTGGTTGTATCAACTTATACATGAGGTGTTCTCTAAACCTGACATTTTGATTCTATGAAATATTAACCAATGTATATATATCTTTGTTCACGCACACACACAACCAAATATAAATTAATATTACCGATGTATATATATCTTTGTTCACCCACACACACAACCAAATATAAATTATATTTTGATTATCTGCCAATTAGAATTAGGTTTTATAACCTTTTTTCCCAAAATGATTGTGTTTTAAGTTTTGATTCAATTCATAACTAATAGGGATTACCTGGCCCCATTAGAAAAAAAATAGTGGAAATCTGTTGAGGAAATCAGAGTAGGAATTGACCAATACATGGAGTTTAATTTAAGTATTTAAGCTGTGCTGTCAATAGGTAGTTTTGTCAAACACGAGTTCATTTTATATGTACATGAAGGCTATATTGCAAACACTGGCAGATTTTACTAAGATGAGAGTGCTAAAATTAGTCTCAGAAGACAAATGGAAACTATCAGTGAAATATGCTAGGTAAGTCACTATTCAGGGATAACTTTAAAAGAGATGACATGACATATAATAGCAGTTATCACTACGATGGAAAAATCTGGGAAGTCAGGCAGATTTTATGCTAAGAATGGTAATATAATTAGAAAAAACATGATGGCAGTTCTATATGTGCACTCTGACATCACCGTTGAGACTGTTGTTAAGAAGAAATATAAAGTTCAAGTGAATGTTAATGCATGGAATGACAGAAGAATAGAAAGAATAACATTGCACCATTCTTAAATATTTTAATATGAATAAAACATTTACCAGAGGATATAAATTCTTTGGGATTAGGGATTCTGTGGCTTAAAAAGTATACGAATGCATATGCATAGAAATTGCCAACAGCCACTCAGTAAAACTGTTCTCAA
The DNA here is from genome assembly GCF_004348235.1 of Phoca vitulina. Taxonomy (NCBI): domain Eukaryota; kingdom Metazoa; phylum Chordata; class Mammalia; order Carnivora; family Phocidae; genus Phoca; species Phoca vitulina. The sequence continues at coordinate 45,995,784 of NW_022589708.1, forward strand.
ATGTAAACTGAAGTATTTATGTTCAGAGCTGGCTAGAGGCATACACACCAATATGTTGAAGAAAATCATGACCATTGAAACTGTTTCTAGCTTGAGGCTGTTTTTGGACATTTTCTGCAAGTCAGGTGAGGAAATATGACTATTTTGATATGACTATTTTTAGGCTAGAAGTGTCAATAAGGTCATTTTAAAGACATTAGTCTAAGTTCCTATAATGTATTCATAAATTCACAATGTGGTTATTCATATACATATTCATATACTTTACTTTCTTATTTGTGTGTCTGTGTGTGAACTTCAAAAGACTCCTCTGGTCTACTCTGGTTCACAGTCATAGCCAAGCAGATGACCTTAGTACCTCTGTTACCAAGTGACTTTCCTCAAAATCGGAAGTTTCTACACTTTCACTGAAGGAGTTTGAAACAGCTAAATTTTCTGTTGTATCTATATAGCATGTTTAAGAAAACATACTAGGGCACACTTGGGATTAGAGGTCAGTGTACATTATGGAACCTAAGGGATGAGTGACCATGAAACAGAATGGACCAGTGGAAAGTCAGAAATCAAGGAAGTGAACTAGAGAGAGATTTTGCCAGGGGTTTTGGGGGTGGGGCTGATGGGGAGATATTCGTCAAAGGGTACAAATTTTCATATATAAGATGAACAAGTTCTGAGGATCTAATAATATATATAGCATGATGACTATAGTTAATGATACTGCATCGTATACTTGAAATTTGCTAAGAAAGTAGATATTAAGCATTCTCACACACAAAAAAGTAACTATGTGAGGTGATGGATGTATTAATTCATTTGTGGTAATCATTTCACGATGTAGGCACATCCCAAATCATCGTGATGTATGCTTTAAATACATAAAACTTTATTTGTCTTATACTTCAAAAAAAAAAAAAGAAAATCAAGAAAGAAAATTAGGAAGAGACTTTGACATCAGAAGTGTGGATTTTCATATACATTTTGTCAGTGTTGCTTCTAGCTTTGTGAAAGTGTGGCCCCGCTGGTATTCACAAACATGTTACATATGAGCAACTGTGGTCCTTAAGCTTTGTAGTTTGCCACAAGCAGTGAAGGCTTTAGGAAACAAGGCACTGGGGAATTTGCTATGGTTTGGTTTGTATTTTTATTGTACCTTTATTTTGATTAGTTAAATCTATTTTACAGTTGATACAGTTAATAGGAATCATTATTTTGGTAAATACTGTAAACTATTCACTTTCAGGGTTATATATCTTTAAAAAAATCATAATAAATAAGTAAAGAAATAACTCTGGGCAGCCAAGGTCCATTTAGTAAATTATATTTTATAGCATGCTAAATGATTTTATAGTAGACTAAAATAGTGTAATGTAAAGGGAAAAAAGTTACCTTTCTTAATTTTCCCACATAAAAAACTAGATACACCATATTTACATACCTACCAATGCTATGAAGAATAATAATTGATTGCTATAGGTTCCAGGAGTAAGAGCCCACATAAAATTTATGAGCCAAAAATATTAAAATTTGTGCCATATTGGTGAGTAATTATTAAACTGTAAAGCTTTAATCATCTCATACATGGCTAACGAAAGTAAAATGTTAAGTACAATATGAACGTTTCCTGAATTACCTTTTTAAAATAAAAAGTTTATTATAGAATAATTTTAGATTGACTAAAAAATTGCAAAGATAGTACAGAGAGTTCCCATATAGCTGGCATCCATTTGCTTCTTTTTTTTTTTTAGCTTTTTTTTTGAATTCCAGTTAGTTAACATTTACTGCGACGTCAGTTTCAGGTGCATACCATAACAGTTCATCACCTACATACAACACGCAGTGCTCATCACAACAAATGCACTCCCCATTGTCCATCATCCACCCAAAAAATCCTTCCACCTACCTCACCCCTGGCATCCATCAGTTTGTTTTCCATGGTTAAGAGTCTGTTTCTTGGTTTGCTTCTCTCTCTCTTTTCTTCCCCCTTTGCTCACTTGTTTTGTTTCTTAAATTCCACATAAGAGTGAAATCATTTGGTATTTGTCTTTCTCTGATTTATTTCACTCAACATAATACTCTAGCTCCATCCATGTCATTGCAAATGGTTAAGATTTCATTCTTTTTTATGGCTCAGTAATATTCCATTGTGTGTGTGTGTGTGTGTGTGTGTGTGTGTGTGTATTTACACACCACTTTCTCTTTATCCATTCATCAGTCTGTGAACACTTGGGTTCTTCCCATAATTTGACTATTGTAGCTAATGCTGCTAAAACCACTGGGATGCATATAGCCCTTTGAATTAATGTTTTTGTATTCTTTGGGTAAATACCTAGTAGTGATATTGCTGGATTATAAGGTAGTTCTATTTTTAGCTTTTTGAGGAAACTTCATACTGTTTTAGAGAGTGGCTCCACCAGTTTGCATTCCCACCAACAGTGCAGGACAGTTCCCCTTTGACCACATCCTTGCCAACACCTCTTGTTTCTTGTGCTGTTGATTTTAGCCATTTTGACAGGTGTGAGGTAATCTTGGAGTTCTGATTTGCATTTCCCTGATTATCAGTGATATTGAGCATCTTTTCATGTGTCTATTGGCCATCTGTACGTCTTCTTTGGAAAATGTCTGTTCATGTCTTCTACCCTTTTTTTTAAATTGGATTATTCAGTTTTTGGGTATTAAGTTTTACAAGTTCTTTATATATTTTGGATACAAAATATATATCAGATATGTCATTTGCAAATGTTTTCTCCCATTCTGTAGGTTTCCTTTTAGTTTTGTTGATTGTTTCCTTCGCTGTGCAGAAACTTTTTATTTTAATGTACTTCCAATAGTTTATTTTTGCTTTTGTTTCTCTTGCTTAGAAGACATATCTAGAAAGAAGTTGCTATGGCTAATGTCAAACAGGTTACTGTCGGTGTTCTCATCTAGGATTTTTAAGGTTTCAGGTCTCACATTTAGGTCTTTAATCCATTTTGAATTTATTTTTGGTCTGGTGTAAGAAAGTGGTAAGAAAGTTTTATGTTACTGTCCACTTTTCCCAACACCATTTGTTGAAGAGACTGTCTTTTTTCCATTGGATAGTCTTTCCTGCTTTGTCAAACATTAATTAACCATATAGTTGTGGGTTCATTTCTGGATTTTCTATTCTGTTCTATTGATCTGTGTGTCTGTTTTTGTGCCAGTACCATACTATTTTGATTACTACAGCTTTATCATATAACTTGAAGTCTGGAATAATGATGTCTCCAGCTTTGCTTTTCTTTTTCAAGGTTGCTTTGGCTATTTAGGGTCTTTTGTGGTTCCATACAAATTTTAGGATTGCTTGTTTTAGCTCTGTGAAAAATGTTGTTGGTATTTTAATAGGGGTATTACATTAAATATGTAGATTGCTTTGGGTAGTATAGACATTTTAACAATATTTGTTCTTCCAATCCATGAGTATGGAATGACTTTCCATTTCTTTGTGTCACCTTTAATTTCCTTCACTAGTGTTTTATAGTTTTCAGAATATAGGTCTTTTCATCTCTTAGGTTAGGTTTATTTCTAGGTATCATCATTTTTGGTGCAATTATAAATGGGATTGATTCCTTAATCTCTTTTTCTGCTGCTTCATTATTGGTGTATAGAAATGCAACCAATTTCTGTACATTTATTATGTATCCTATGACTTTACTGAATATGTATATCAGTTCTAGCAGTTTTTTGGTGGAGTCCTTTGGATTTTCTATATATAGTATCGTGTCATCTGCAAATAGTGAAAATTTTACTTCTTCCTTGCCAATTTAGATGCCTTTTATTTCTTTCTGTTTTCTTATTGCTGGGCCTAGGAAGACCAGTACTGTGTTAAATAACAGTGGTGAGAGTGGACATCCGTGTCTTGTTCCTGACTGTAGAGTAAAAGCTCTCAGTTTTTCCCCATTGAATATGAAGTTCTCTGCGAATTTTTCATATATGACCTTTATTATGTTGAGGTATATTCCCTCTAAACGTATACCTTGTTGAGAGTTTTTATCGTTAATGGATGTTGTAGTTTATCAAATGCTTTTTTGCATCTGTTGAAATGATGATATGGTTTGTATCCCTTCTTTTTTAACGTGATGTATCATGCTGATTGATTTGCTGATATTGAACCACCCTTGCAACTCAGGAAAAATCCCACTTGATCATGGGTAACAAATTTTTTAATGTACTGTTGGATTCTGTTTGCTAGTATTTTATTGAGAATTTTTGCAGCTGTGTTCATCAGGGATATTGTCCTATGGTTCTCTTTTTTAAAGTGGTGTCTTTATCTGGTTTTGGCATCCTGATAATGCTGGCTTCATAGAATGAATTTGGAAGTTTTTCTTCCTTTTCTATTTTTTTGGAATTGTTTGAGAAGAATGGGTATTAACTCTTCTTTCAACCTTTGGTAGATTTGCTTGTGAAGCCATCTGGCCCTGGACTTGTATTTTTGGGGAATTTTTTTATTACTGATTCAGTTTCTTCGCTGGTTATCAGTCTGGTCAAGTTTTCTATTTCTTCCTATTTCAGTTTTGATATTTTATATGCTTCTAGGAATTTATTCATTTCTTCCAGGTTATCCTATCTGTTAGTATATAGCATATAGTGCTTGGTCCCTGGCCTGAATGTGGCAAGTTTTAACTAGGTGTGCTCTGGTCTGCTTGTGAAAGAGACCTGTCATCACCTCCACTGGAACTGGTTGGGAGACATGGTGTGGGCAGGAGTTTGTGCTGGTCATCTGTGGGAGGGGCCCACCACACTGGGACTGAGGCAAGCTTGACTGAGAAGGGCAGTCCCACCAGAGCCTTGAGGGGTGGAGCTTATTGTATTCAAGTTAGGCAGCAAGTGTAGGCACTGCACTGCTTCCCACAGGTGGCTCTGTGTTTATACTGAAGGGCAGGGGAGGGAAATGGCATCCTTGATCTGTTTCTCCCCTAAAACACATCTCCTTACTCTTCTTACTTCAGTGTGGCCTCTTCTCTCCTGTTAGTTGTGGAGTTTGTTCTGCCAGTTTTCAGGTCAATTTCTGGGGGTATTTAGCCTGATTTGATAGTTGTCTAGTTGTGTTCATGGGACAAGGCAAGCCTAGGGTCCTCCTTCTCCACCACCATCTTCCTCTCTTTCCCATTTTTCCCTATTCTTAACGTCTTGCATTATTATGGTGCATTTGTCATAATGTATGAACAGATATGGATACATTATTTTTTACTAAATACGTACTTTATTCATATTTTATTATTTTTTACCTAATGTCATTTTTCAATTTTGGGATCACAACCAGTACACCACATCATATCATATTTAGTCATCATGATTCCTTAGGCTCCTCTTGTGACAGTTCCTGAGTTTATTCCTTAGTTTTTTGTATATTAAATTATTTTTGTTAACAAAAAGTTGTTTTTGATAGGAGCATCTATCAATTTCTACATATTTTAAAGATTTTATTTATTTTGGGGGGGGTGGGGCAGAGGGAGAAGGAGAGAATCTCAAGCAGACTGTGCACTGAGTGCAGAGCCTGATGCAGGGCTGGATCTCAGGACCCTGAGATCATGACCTGAGCCAAAATCAAGAGTTGGATGCTTAACTGACTGAGCTACCCGGGTGCCACTCTACATTTTTATGATGACATGAGATAAGAAGAATTCACATCTAAGAAATAATTCACACATATAAAAACTACTATCAGTACCACACATGCATATCCATTTACTACTAGCTTTGTAAATCCCTTGAAAATGATGTATATGAATAACTTAACACTCTATTTGGGCAAACTTTTGGTATCTAGTCTTTTTATTGGAGCATCTAGAAAATACATGTGAGGAATATTCTTTGTTAATTACTCTAAGGTGGGTACTAGAGATTTCATTGTGTCTTCATGATAATTATCAGAAATAATTACTACAAATCATATTTTAAAATTGGTATTTAATGCAAATAAAAACCATTTTTACATTAATAACCCCAAGAATAGTGGTACAAAGTTCTTTTTATTTAAGTATAGTTGCCATACAGTATTATAAGTTTCAGGTGTACAGCATAGTCATTTGACAATTCTATTAGATAATTCTGTGTCCACCACAATAAGTGTAGTTACTATTTGTTATCATACTATGTTATTAAAATATTACTGAATATATTCCTTATGCTTTACTTTTCATCTCTATGACTTTTTATTTTATAAATGGAAGTTTATGCTTCTTAATCCCCTTCACCTATTTCAGTCTTTATTATAGTTTGATGTCTATAACCTGGAACTCATTTTAGAATTTTAATTGGATGTAGAACATTTGAGACAAGAGTCTTAGTTAAGGTGTCCAGTAAACATCCTTAATTAGTTTGAAAAACCAAGGAGGAACTCATATTAAAGAACTCTAATGAAGGGTCAAAGAAGGGAGTTTAGGAAAAAAGCCACACTAATTGTACAATATATTATTAGAGGAAAGGGGAAAATATCTGACAGCTATAAGGAGAAAGAATAGATCATACAAAAGAACAAAAATTAGATTTACATAAAATTTTTCAACTTCAGTACTGAATTCAATAAAGCCTTAAGACAATATTTTCAAAATGTTGGAAAAAAATATCTCAGAACATAGGATTCAATATCCAGGTGAAGTTTTATTGAAATGTTACGGCATGACAAAAAATATCCTCAGGAAATATTTTTAAACCTATGATGCCTCAGAAGAGTCACCACACAAATATTTTCAATGAAAAAAAAATTTTTTTTAAGATTTTATTTATTCATTGACAGAGATAGATACAGTGAGTGAGGGAACACAAGCAGGGGGAGTGGGAGAGGGAGAAGCAGGCCCCCCGTGGAGTGAGGAGCCCGATGCGGGGCTTGATTCCAGGACCCTGGGATCATGACCTGAGCCGAAGGCAGACACCTAACGACTGAGCCACCCAGGCGCCCCTTCAATGAAAAATTTTTAACAGAGTACTTAAAAATGCACAAATGCACACTCAAGAGGAGCTACCAGATTCACTTTGGAAAAAGATGATCAGATATTTTTATTATCTTTAAACAAAATATGTTTATATTATATCATTAAATATACATATGTATGGATATAAGTATATATATATACAAACAAAAAAGAGTAAACAAATATATTCATAAAAAACTCAAAGTATACATAGTATTAACAAATGGGTCAGTATTATGGAATAGAAAAATAGTATTAGAGTTGAGGGAAGTACAGGTATCATTTTAGAAGAATAGTAAGAAAGAAATATCTTAATGTAGGGAAAGTGGGACATATTGAAATAATAAATTTCTGTGATAAAACAGTTACATATAGGTTAATTTTTAAAATAAATGTAAATGGACTAAAGTCACCAGTTAAAAGATAAAGACTGATAGATTTATTTAAAAAGAAATATAAAATATAACAAGAAACACATCTAAAGGTAAGGAAAATAAAAGTTTAGAAAACAGAAATATCAGACTAATAGCTATCAGGAACTTGGTTTAGCTATATTAATATAAGATAAAATAGGCCTTAAGACAACAGTGTCCTTTAGAAATGAAAAGGTTTATTACCTTTACTGTGACCCAGCATGATCAAGTGGAGTTTACTCCAGAAATCCAAGGTTGGTTTAATATTTCAAGATCAAATCGATGTGATATGCCATATCAGCAGAGGCAGAAAAATCCTTTGAAAAAACTAAACACTTTTCTCAAGCTGGGAATAGAGAGGACCTTCCTCAGTATATAAAATACCTCTAGCTAACAGAATACTCAAAGGTAAAATAATGAGTGCTTTTCCCCTAAGATCAGAAATAAAACAAGAATATTTGTTCTAAAAATGTAATTCATTGTCATACTGGAGATCTTAGTGTAACACAATCAGATAAATAGGTCTTCAAGTTTGGGAGCATGATTGTGTACATTAAAAACCCACAGGGTTATAAATATTAGAAAGTGAACTCTATTTGCAAACAACCTCATCATAGATATAGAAAATACTATGGATTTTATAAGCAGTTAGTAGACCAAGAAGTAAAGTTAGCATGATTACAGAATTCAAGGTGAATGTGCAAAAATCACTGTATTTCTCTAAACTACCAAAAAACAACTGGATAATGAATTTTAAAAATACCATTCTCATATGTTGGGGGATTCAGTGCTACTAAGATGTCAGTTTTTCTCTTAAATGAGCTGTAATTCTGTACAATTCCTTTATAAATTCCAGCAGGCTCTTTTGATGAAATAAGTGATTCTACTATTTATATGGAAACACCAAGACTATAGAAGAGCCTAAGCAGTCTTAAAAAAATAAAGACAAATTTATAGAAATTGCACCACTTGCATTCAAGACTTATAATAAGCTGTTTTGCATAGAATGTGATTTACCTAGAATAGACAAAGAGATCAATGAAACAGAATACACTTTCCAGATCTGCTCTAATAAGGAAGCCACTAGCCATATGTGGTTATTTAAATTTAAATTCACAAAAATTAAATTAAATTAAAAATTGGTTATCTCAATCACATTTTGAGTACTCAGTAGCCACATGCTTCTAATGACTACCCTAATAGACAAGGTAGATAGAGTAATTTTCATTATTATATAGTTCTTTTGAACAGTGCTGTTCCCATTGGACTCATTCACATATGAGTCAATTTGATTCTTTACAAAGATACTAGGTTAATTCAATGAGAATTGAATGTTTTTAACAGATACTATTGCTAAGACAACTAGGTAAATCCCTCAGCCAAAAAAAAATATATATATATAAAAAACTCAGTACCTATTTCACTCTTTACACAAATATCTGGATCATAGACCTACATGTAAAACTCAGAACCATAAAACTCTGAGAAGAAAACAGAAGACCATAACTTTGTGTTTTAGGGGTAGGAAAATGACATACTTAATTGGGCAGAAAAATCACTAACCATGAAGAAAATATTACTGGTAAATGAAGTTCTCTCAAAATTAAAATTTTCCTTTCATTAAAAGATACCATTAGGAAAATGTAAGGCACAAATTGAGAAAATTATTTGTTGTAAATAGATCTGTCAATGGTCTTGTTTCCAGAATATATAAAGAACAGAACAAAACAAAACAAAAAACCCAATGATATTACATGAGGAATTCAATAATAATTGTCAAAAGACTTGAATAGATACCAGTAAACATTCAGGAGAAGGTTTTATCATTACTCATCTGGGACATGCAAATTAAAATCAGTGTGCACTATACACACACTAGAATACCTAAAATAAAGAAGACTGATAAAACCAAATGAGGGCAAGATATGAAGCAACTGGAAATTTCATATATTACTAGTGGTGGAATAAAATAGTAAAACCACTTTGAGAATTATTTGGCAGCTTCTCATGAATTTGAAGAATACACAAAATGTCTATGCTGCCCAGATCAACACCATCCCAATCAAAATACCAATGGCATTTTTCAAAGAGCTGGAACAAACAATCCTAAAATTTGTATGGAACCAGAAAAGACCCCGTATCGCCAAGGAAATGTTGAAAAAGAAAAAGCTGGGGGCATTACCTTGCCTGATTTCAAGCTATATTACAAAGCTGTGATCACCAAGACAGCATGGTACTGGCACAAAAAACAGACACATAGATCAATGGAACAGAATAGAGAGACCAGATATGGACCCTCAACTATGGTCAACTAATCTTCGACAAATCAGGAAAAAATACCCAATGGAAAAAAGACAGTCTTTTCAATAAATGGTGCTGGGAAGATTGGACAGCTATATACAGAAGAATGAAACTTGACCATTCTCTTACACCATACACAAAGATAAACTCTTAATGGATGAAAGACCCTCAGTGTGAGACAGGAATCCATCAAAATCCTAGAGGAGAACATAGGCAGTAACCTCTTCGATACCGGCCACAGCAACTTCTTTCAAGACACATCTCCAAAGGCAAGGGAAACAAAAGCAAAAATGAACTTTTGGGACTTCATCAAGATGAAAAGTCTGCACAGCAAAGGAAACAGTCAACAAAACAAAGAGGCAACCAACCCATGGAATGGGAAAAGATATTTGCAAATGACATTACAGATAAAGGGCTGGCATCCGAGATCTATAAAGAACTTCTCAAACTCAGCCTCCCAATAAACAAATAATCAAGTCAAAAAAATGGGCAGAAGACATGAACAGACACTTCTCCAAAGAAGACATACAAATGGCTAACAGACATATGAAAAAAATGCTCAATATCATTAGCCATCAGGGAAATTCAAATCAAAACCACATTGAGGTACTACCTTACACCAGTTAGAATGGCAAAAATTAACAAGGAGGAAACAACAAATGTTGGAGAGGTTGTGGAGAGAGGGGAACCCGCTTACACTGTTGGTGGGAATGCAAGTTGGTACAGCCACTTTGGAAAACAGTATGGAGGTTCCTCAAAAAGTTGAAAATAGAACTACCCTATGACCCAGCAATTGCACTCCTGGGTATTTACCCCAAAGATACAGATGTAGTGAAAAGAAGGGGCTCATGCACCCCAATGTTCATAGCAGCAATGTCCACAATAGCCAAACTGTGGAAAGAGCCCGGATGTCCATCAACAGATGAATGGATAAAGAAGATGTGGTCCATATATACAATGGAATATATACTCAGCCATCAGAAGGATGAATACCCACCATTTGTATTGACATGGATGGAACTGGAGGGGATTATGCTAAGTGAAATAAGTAAAGCAGAGAAGGACAATTATCATATGGTTTCACTTATATGTGGAACATAAGGAATAGCATGGAGGACATTAGGAGAAGGAAGGGAAAAATGAAGGGGGGGAAATCAGAGGGGGAGATGAACCATGAGAGACTCTGGACTCTGGGAAACAAACAGGGTTTCAGAGGGGAGGGGGTGGGGGGGTAGGTTAGCCCGGTGATGGGTATTAAGGAGGGCATATATTGCAATGAGCACTTGGTGTTATACACAAATAATGAATCATGGAACACTACATCAAAAACTAATGATGTACTGTATGGTGACTAACATAACATAATAAAAAATAAATTAAAAAAATAATAAAAAAATTAAAGAATACATCAACCCCACCATCCACCACTTTCATTCCAAGAGAAGTAAAAATATGTGTCCACACAAAGACTTATAATGTTTAAAACTTTTTTGTTCATAATTATCCATAACTGAAAACCATCTATATGACCATTGGATAACCAAATAGTGATATATACCAAATATGGAATATTACATATTCATTATTCCTGTCTACCCTGAAGGAGTAATTGCCCTGTTCACACATTTTCCCAAAATTCTGTTGGACAGTCCTTTGTAATACTTACTGAAACCTATTCTCTACAAATTAGGCTTGCTTGCTCATTTTATTCATTTTTTAACTTAAATTATATCAAAATACAAAGAGCTTTTTAAATGATGTTTTTATACAAATACTCTCTGTTAATTCTTTCTGTTCGCTTTTCTGCTGCAGTAAGATTGCAGTGTTTTGTAGTTAGTCACACTACCCGAGTGGGGACACTTGGCAGTTTATGTGAGAATGCAACTTTGAGAGATTTACTAGGAAACCAATTGTTATTCTGCCTGCTTCCCTTGAATGTTTTCAGTATCCCATAATATAGCCATCTGCAGTTATAAGCTGTAAAATAATTACTATCCTATCAGCTATGTGTTGATTCTGACATCCCTTCTATGACACTATCCACTGTGTTATTGGGAATCCTGATTATATTGGGTAAGACAGAAGACATATATATGAACTTAGGAAAGCAGAACATGAGCTAAACTGCAAACACTGGTAACTCTGGGGTGAGATAGGAGGTGTGCAGGAATGAGACATCAAAGGGGGAGAAGCAAAGAGTAAGAGAGCAGACCTACATTTATAATATTGCATAATTTACCAGAAAAAGTAAGGGGCAGGTGGTTTTTAAAAAAATCTTTGACATCTTTTCTGAGAAACTCCCTCAATTTATCCTTTGAAGTGGGAGCTGTATTATCCCTGCCATAGTTTGGGTTATTTTTTGTCAAATGTCCTTTCCCTTCCACTCCTATTGTACATGCAATATATAATTCCTCAATCTTTAATGTTGGGCTGTTCATAAAACTTGCTTTAGGCCGAAGGAATGAGAATTTGACACCTGCAGGGGCCTTATATGTGCTTAGTTTACATCAGCTGTCATGAGAAGAGCATGCTATAGGTAACTGTTTCTCATCAGCTTGAACCCCACCCAGCAAAACACATGTGGAGAAATCTTGAATTCCACTGGCAGCCTAGAGCTAGAGCCCAGCCAAACCACAGCCTGAAGACAGAGAGACACAGCTGAGTCCAGTCTAGATCAGGCAAACCACAGTTACCCATAGACCATGCACATATAGGCTTTTTGTTGCAAACCACTGGCTTTTAGCATGGTCACTTATGCAACATTGTTAAAATAACTGAGATGCTGTCCACTCAAAACACTCTATATTTCCTGTTCCCCTGGTTTGTTCTGATGACAGAATAATATAGCACGTGTGAAAACATATATGATGAAGAATGTAGATATATGAGTTAGTGTTTTTGCCTTAATTTCAGATACAATACTTTCTTATGCCTTTTAGGGCTACTACATACCTTGAAACTTCACGAAACATCTTTCTTCTCTTTTTCTGTTGGTTTAGTCATTATATGTTTGCCTTCAAGTTACTCTTATAATTCAGAACTTAGAACACTGACACTTAGTTCATAATATTTAACTCTCTTTTTGATACCCTCATCTTTGAATAAATTTTTTGTGTAGATGATTCAACCAGTATCTGAGACTGCCTTCTCAACTTTATTAATCTTTTATCTCTGGTTTAGAACTAACTGCATGGATGTTATCATCAACTAAACTGTGCCACAGTTTAAATCTTGAACTCTCAGATTACCCTCTCTCCCTTCTATACTCTTATAAGTTTATCCTCCTATGATAATTTGTTCATTCAGAGAGCATTCATGTACTATTTATGCAAAGTGCTAAAGGAGATTCAACTTTGTAACTAGCAATGTACTCATTACCCTTTTATTGTCCCTTTCTAACTCAATCCCCTAACTGGTACCTGAGAACTGAATCACTCTTACAGTCCTTGTGCTCAGCTAATGATATGCCAATATTCTTGAAGGTGGTATACCCTAAAGACATAAGGTATTAGCCGCACCACAGGAAATTTGTGTAAGAACTGCTTAAAAGTATCCCTCAAAACTACATCATAGTGTCTGTCACAGTAGGTGTTCAATAAATATTTATTGAATGAATATTGACATATCCAAGAAATAACTCTATAGTGAGAGTGTTTCTGATATCATGCCTAAGCATTATGTATTTTAAATTATTTAAAAGGAAAAAAATAATAGCCACTTTCATAAATTCTACTTATAGCACTGATTTCAACTCATAGCTTTGAAAATAAAATATCTCTTCTCATTTTTGCTAGTTGTAGAAACAAATTTTGCAGTTGTAATATTCCATCTTGGGCAAAAATTGATGGTGTGTAAAAGAATTACAGATTCAGAAGAACTGATTATGGCCACACAGGCATATAAACAGAGGCAAAATGACTTTATTCACCAACTCTTAACATTTCCATCAGTACTTCTGAGGAAAGGCAAAATAGCAGAATATTTTTTTTTCTGTGTTTCTGAATTGTCCTTCTTATCTCTAAGTAGTAACAATACTGCAAAAAAAAAATCATAGTGCATATTAAGATGAAGTTTGGATGGCAAGAAAAGTCCTTTATTTCCAATGAATAGGCCAATCACTAGATCAAATTAATTTTTTTCCCTTTGCGCTCAGTGCCATTTTTGTTGACAGTATGACACTCTCACAGAGAAGAGAAGTTAGGTCCTTTACTACATACACTGAATTAAGCTGAATGGGGGAAACAGGGAGAAAAATTACAATCAAATGCTTTACCAAAAATATTCAATATGATGACAGATTCAGTTAAGTGAAACAAATATGTTAATTATCACTTTTAATAACTTTGCCTTCAATTACTCTGTTAAGAACAGACACAACAGGTAAACTCTTTTTGAAATAAATTAGCAGTAAAATAGCATGGTAAATAGAAATATACATTTGAACACTCACTGTACTATACCATAAGACCCCAGACTTTTTATTGTGAATTTCTTATGGGCAATTTATTAAGTGGAAAATTTGTGTCACTTGCTTATATTGGGATTGTGTAATTTTAGTCAGTGATTTTATCATTGTAGGTTTATTCATTTAAGCTCCATATTCCATCTCTGCTCTTTTAAAAATAACAAATCTTTGCATGAATCTGCATTCTTCTCATATATATAGCTATGAAAGATAGTACATTATGCAGTATAAATATAATTACCTTTTTAGAATTTTGATGGAAGTTCAGAAGAATTTGTGTTGAAATGCTAAATTTTAGAATATAAACCCTTCCTTGAATACTTGGATGCTTCCTCCCCCAGCATTTATATGGTCTCTCCTACAAATTTCTACACTTACATATTACAGATTTCCCTGTGTTACATATTATACAAATGTTAGGGTTGTGTCTACAAAACTATATAAAATCCTTTTTCTGAGTCTCTACTGTACTTAACACAGAGCTGGTCATATTGTCTGTCCTCAGGAAGGACTTAGTGATAATATATTTGCTCTTCATATGTAGAGAACTGCAAAAAGTTCAGAATTTTTACTGCCTGGAAACATGTCTTTACTAAGCAATGTCATAGCCAATTCAATCTCCCAGTGCTAGAGCAATATATGACCTCATTTAGTCAATTCGGTTAAAACATCAGGCAAGTAGCTCAGTGACAAAACTCACACATGCCAGAGACTACTGATTGGTTGCTTCTCAATTTTCTTCTTGAAATGGTGGCATCATATAGACATAAATTATTTGTGTTTCTTTTGTGCATTCCTATTATACCTTTGGCTTAGCAAGTATATGAATATATGCATTCTTGTGTTCAAATTAGATTTAGAACTGGAACATACATCTGCAGAAAATTATACCTTCACCTTTTTGGGCATTGAAAAAAATGTGAAAGAAAGAACTATAAATTGTCCTCTAAAGTAGCAAAAAATAAATAAATAAATAAAAGATAGTTCTTTCTGACTATGTAACAATCTGTGACAATGACTAATTAATAAAGGAAGATTCCTATTGGCAAGATATAATCCCTCACCCCAAATTCTATTCCCGGGGAAAGCTATAAACTCTACATGAACTTGAGAAACTTTTTCACTTACGTTAAATAGGAAAAATAATAAGCACATTGTTCAAATTTACATTAGGTTCATAAGTTCAAATTTCCTTTACTGTTTCTGATTGAATTTGAAAATTTAGTGAACATTATACAACCTCATGGAAAATCTGTAGTCATGGTTTCATAGCTTTTTAACTTTTTAAGACTTAATAAAATAAATATGGTTATTATAAAATATTTTAAAAGTACAGAAATTTAGAGGGAAAAATAGAAAGAAACATGATTCTGCTCTCCAAAGATAACCTATTTTAATGAATGCCTTCCTAATTATATATAAAACTCAATTGCATCTCATTCTTCACTTAATGTTAACTTATAAGCATTTTCATAATACCAAAACTTTTCCAAATATTTAATGAATACATATGTTCCATTATGTGGATGCAGCATGTTTCATTAAAATTTTCCCTTACATACGTACATTTTGGTTATTTACTAGCTACAGTATTATAAACACTGATATAGTAAACAGAGTTAGATGTTTAGAGATACAATTCTGGCTTTAATTTGTAGATCACTGTTCTGAATATATTTTGTTTATTCTTTTTCTAAAATCAAAATTAAGCATTCATACAGAGAATCACATAATTCTACAAGTTTTGCTTTTCTCTTCTGTCTCCCTTAAGACAAACATTGCAAACACTCTTAGCTAATTCATTGTTGTTGTTTAACCACCATACCTCAAATTAATATGACTGCGTTTCTACTTCTTAATTTTTCAGTTTGAGGCCTTGACTAGTCCTTTGCATTCTGAAGGACAATGATTTAGCTTCCATTTCTCCCTTAGCCTTTATCACCACATGAACTCATGATGCCTGGCTCATGCTTCTGATACACATATAACATAATATTAGTAACTTTGTGATTAAGGACTTGTAAGTGAATATTGCTACATTTATGTTACATATAATACATAATATTACATTGCTACATTTGGATGTCACCAATTTTTGCTCTAGAAGCAGGTAGAACTTTTGTGCATTTTCAGTTTTCTGCAATCTTAAAATAATGTGCCATTGTAGGGGTATATTTTTTTCTAGTATGTAGAATGGTATGTGCCCTTAGTAAAAATCACATGCATCAGCTTTGGATTTAACTGGTGATTCCTTTCTCTCTCTCTCTCTCTTTTTTTTTAAACGCTGTTCTCTCTCTTTCTGGAACTCTTTATTGGCTAGTAGTCTATATTTTCTTATGTTAATTTCTTTCATTTCTTTCTTTTCCTTTCCTTTGCTTTCCTTTGCTTTCCTTTGCTTTCTTTCCTTTCTTTCTTTCTTGAGTAATTCTCTGTAAGGTGCAGATTATTCATGGACTTTGGTATGACCATAACTGATTAGACTTCCATTTTATTTCCATGCTCTAAGGAAGAAGGGACCCACTCATAGAATAAAAGGAGTCTCATAAACCTGAATGGGGAAATTTATAAATTCACTACATATCTAGTATCTATGATATTGTCACCAAAAAAAATTCATACTGTATACATTTATATAAATTTCAGCTGTAGTTCTCCTAAAATGCTTAGTACTTTACTTAGTACTTTAGAATTACAGAATGTATAGCATAGTGATTATAGTAACAATACTGTATTGTATATTTGAAAGTTGCTAAGAGAGTAAATATTAAAAATTCTCATCTCAAGAAAAAATATAGAACTAAATGAAGTGATAGGTGTTAAGTAAACTTATTTTGATGATCATTTCACAATATATATGTATATCAAATCAATTTATTGTACTTCTTTTTTTTTTTTTTAAAGATGTTATTTATTTATTTGACAGAGAGAGTTAGCGAGAGCAGGAACACAGCGGGGGAGTGGGAGAGGGAGAAGCAGGCTTCCCCCCGAGCAGGGAGCCTGATGCGGGGCTCGATCCCAGGACCCCAGGATCATGACCTGAGCCGAAGGCAGACGCTTAACGACTGAGCCACCCAGGCGCCCCAATTTATTGTACTTCTTAAACAATTTTAATAAAACTAAAAAAACTAGAAAAAATAGAATAAAATTACAGTAGTTATCTAGTTCACACTAAATAAAAAATAAAATAGTAAAAACTAGAAAAAATAGAATAAAATTACAGTAGTATTTAGTTCACACTCTAAATCTTTTTATTTCATGTGTTAGTTAACACAGCACATATATGCTGTTACAGATTTATTTTAAAAAAATCTTGTTAAACATATTTCCATAGTATTTGTTTCTGTCATAATCTATGTATGTTTATTTTATTCATTTAAATGTAAGGAAAATTAAGAATCGCCACACAGATGAGTCTTCTGGGAAGAATGAGCAGTGGGTGAAATTTTAATGAGTGCCCAAATTTTAGGCATGTTATGAAATAGATGTTTCACTCAGATAGTTGGAAAAAATTGCTAAATTTTTAAACATTTAACTTCATATCATTTTCACTCTGTTCATTTTACATTTTTTCTAATTTTTAGTATTTTCTCTTTGTTTTCCAACTACAGTTCCTCCTAAAATGGGGTATAAAATTTAGTAAGACTTTTCAGTGCCTCATTTGTTTTGTACATTTTTCACTGGATCTGATGGGAATATTCTAGGGAAAGAATGGAATAATTTGCCATTCTAATTAGGCCATTGTAGAACTTAATTTGCTGTACTGTAATCACCATGTTTTTCATTCTCTTTCAATGCAAATGTAAAGTTGAAGGAAGAAAACTGTTCAGAAGGAAGTAACCAATAGTCAATTAGAAACATCTGGTGACACAAAGTTTGAGATGTAGAGTCAAAGTTTGCTTGGAAAAAAATATGTACATCATCAAATACAGAATTTGGCATTAGAATGCATTTCCACATGTTTTGTATATTTTATACCATTAATTCTTTAAAAGGAAAGAGATTCAAATAAACATATCAATTAGATAATATCTAGAGAAACATGTTAGAAATTTCACTTTTATTTTAATAACTTTCTACTTTCCTTCAAAGTTCATTGAGTATTACAAACACTGGGCTGTTGTGACATATACAATGACAATAAGATCCATACCCTGATACTGAAATGCTCAGAGTTCTGGTATAGAGAACAGAGAAGATTAATAAATTCCATTTAGTATGATAAATAAATGTTTACCAGCTATATTGTGGCCCAACATAAAAATGAATAAAATGTGCTCATTTGTAGTAGAAAATGAATTAACACAGTATTTGCACTCAAAATTTTTTGAGATGGTTTACAAGTTTGAACATATTCAAAATAGAAAATTTGGGAATAGAAACTACACAAAACATCTTAACCCAACCACAGGGGTAGGTACCAGTGGAGATAGCTAATTACCACAACTGGTTTTACTTTTTCTGTAGCAGAGAATACAAAAGAAAATCTGTTTACTTAGATTGGCTTTTCCTGAAGAGCATTCCACGGAGTACTTTATTAGATGCTCGTAGAAAATTTAATCTGTTATAAAAATGTTGAGGACATATAGCACAGAGTATCCCTAGCTTTAAGACTATGAGTATTAGACTTAATTGAATTTCTACACTTAGGAAAATTTTGCTAACGTGATGGCAAATGATATCCACTTTTACTTGAGGAACCAGTATTTCATGAAACATATTTTAGAAATACTGGCTTGATAGTTGTCACTTAATAACACACACAATAAACCCATCTGTTTACATGATCTCATTTTCCTGGTTAATAAACAGTTGTGAATAAAGCAGGAGTGAAGTTTAAAAAATGGGAAAGAAATAGATAAAATGAAGATCTCTAAGAGACAATTTAAGATGTCTCTCTTATGGTACAACGTTTTGTTTTGTAATGTTAAACACATTAACTGAATTTATTGCCAATTTCAAGATTAAAGAGAAGATGCAATAAATAGAAATTATTTTAAAATACTGAGGAGAGTTTCATTTTGAATACTAGAAATGGTCTCTGAGAATTAATGAAAGAATTTAAAGCTATTGATTAAATCCTATATTTTTTAATGAAATATGAGACTACTGATGTAACCGTTATGATTGTTACAATTACAAAATTATATATGCAATTCATACATTTACTTGAAAATCTTAGAAATTAATTTCCTAACTCCAGATATTTTTCTGAACCAGAGTAGCAGAGAGGCTACTAATCAAGATATTTAAGATTGAACACTCTGAATAACAAATAGAATTTTGATAAAAATAGAAGAAAACTACTTGCCAATGTGGATGACATTCTTTTATTACCAAAAAGAAAACGAACAAAGGAGAAGAATATTCAAGCCTTAAAAGTAATAATAGATGCCAATAATTGCATACATTTCCTATTCAACAAAGTTCAAATCCTAGAAGTGAGGAAAAGGAGGAAAAGAAGCTTATTAAAACTATTATGAAGTTTAAGAAAATGTTTATGCAATAGAAGATAAAAGTCATCTACATTTTAGTTTGATACTAATTTCCTTACAAACAAGACACGCTATTCCTTATTGGAAAAGCAGCAGTGTTAACTGAAATTGAAAGGAAAACATACATACAATCAAAATCATCTCAATCAAATAAAATAAAGCCATCAGAAGAGATGGAAGTTCTTTTAGACTGGAAAAAATCGTATCATGATTTGTGGCCAAATAGGAGGTCAAAAGGAAATTACAGACTCTTTTTAGAGACTGATAGGACTCAACCAAATGATGGTTCATTGTATATTATCTGCTTAAGATTTTGGTGCCAGAGAGTGAAAAATAGGATGATGATTCCATTGATTCCATTTTAAAAGTAAATGAAGTCTGCAATATTTTTTTTTATTATTATTTTGGTGATAACTAGCATCACTGGCTATAGAAGTAGGTAATACAAATTAAGGAAAATGGAGATGGACCAAATATTTCAATACACGTGTTCTTATGATTATTCCTATACTAAAATCATATTTTTATTTGAGTAAGACTTTCCAATTTCCAATTAAATTTTTACTTGCTGAGGATGAAATTTAACTTGAAAACATATATTTTATTGAAGATATTTTTAAGTTATTGGCAAGTGATATAATATGCATCAGTGCTTCAAGATGTTTAATCAATGTTTTGGTCTATGTTCAAATCATTCCAAATCATGGCCAATTTCTTCTTTTAAATTTGATTGTGTTGCAGGTATTCAATTCTATCTCAAAGTGGTGCTTTGTTGGATATTTTCCCAACCTACTGTGATATTAAGTGAGGCAGGTCATACAAATGACTGCCAACAACTGAAATTGGCATGTATTCTAAGTGGTTATGAAGGGGATTGGCTGGCTTGAAATTCACCTGAGGGGCTTAACAATTTTCAAGCCATTAACTCAAGACTTCCTCCCATGGAGAACATCAGAAGATGGTCGCTAAGGCTGTGGCAACAAAACAAAAATATCGTCCAATTATTTTGCAAAATTAGATTGCATTTCCCCCATATTTTGCTTCTGTTCCTCGATTGTGTTCTATGGAGTAAAAGTACATGGAACATCCATAAAACTGTTCTGTTTTGAGACATTCTTAAGAATGCCTCTTCAGAAATTCTCAAGTGTATGTCGACCTGAGATAGTGTAATATTCTCAGACTGGCTTGACTTTTATATTATCATTTACTGATTTGATCTTCAAATACCAGTAGCTGAAGCTCTCATTATGCATATAGATCTTTGATGGTCTGAACTGAATTGACTAATCAACCCACACCTTCATAGAAAGATTGTGGATTTATGACTGATCTTCATTTTCCCTATGATTCACAAGAATTAAATTGCTTGGAAACACCCACCATGATGATTTATTTCCTCTCTGCTCATGTATTCTTTTTAAATTAATGAATCAGAGACACAATTTTCAAATTGGAATAATAACAATAAAATGAGACTACAGTTATTATACTTTTCTCAACCTTTGTAATTATGAATAATTTAGATCAAGTTTAGAGATAATATAGTGTCTGCATAACTTCTTTCAGTTAATCATTACAAAGTAAGTGTGATGTAACAGAAATATCCCATAAATCACTACTATTACCAGTTTTACAGTTAAATATTTAAATATATTAGCAGGAAAACATTTGGATGTATATTATTTTTTTTAACTAGTAATTATTGGGTACTCACTATGTATTAGAGGATACCGAAGTAAACAAAGCAGGTATTCTTTATAAAGCTTATATTTTAATTGAGGAGATGGGCAAGAAGCAAATACATAGTTTTACTGATATAGAACAAAGGAATAATTCATCTAATAATCTGTTTGTAAAGGTTGGCAAACGTTAACCTATAGATTGTAAATTACATTTATACTTTGAAAGGGCTCCTGATCGGCAGCCTAATGTTAAATGTCTACAAATATGGCCAACAAGGTTTTGTTCATGCAAAGATAACTTGTTTCTCTTGAAGACCCAGTCACCTCTAAAATTTTGTTTTTTAAGTGATAGCTGAGAAGAAATAACAGCAGTGTCAATATGTATTATATGGCATTTATTGAGAGCATTTATATGCTGGGGACCACTGTAAGCACTGAAGTAATCTAAAGCATGTATACTCCTTTTAATTCTCATTAGCATCCTTATGAGTTGTTTTACAGGTAAGAATTCAGAGGGATAGGAAGAGTATGTAATTTATCTAAAAATGCACAGGTGCTATGTGAGAATAGGTCTGTATGGATCCAGATATTGTAAGCAGCATATTTAATTCTTTGTCTGTTGCTACAATTAAGAATCTATTGAATAAATGTAAGTGAAGGGGGAAAGTATAATACTGACTGAGTTAAATAATGAAATAAAATAAATGGTTCTGGGAAAATATGATTTAATGTTTAAGATTTTTTTCCAGAAGTAATTGGAAAAAAATGGAAATGATTTTTAAAACAGATGTATCTAAATGATAAATATGGGAAAACAAAGTTACTGGTAAATGCCCAGAGGTTATCAACTTCAGAATTCACAAAGTAGTAAATGAAAGAAAGAGTTTAACTTATTGTAGATTCATGGCAATGGAGAGTCCTTATGGAAGAACAGAGGACCTGGAATAAAAGCAAAACACAAAACTGCAAAGAAGATATAGCCCACGCAGGAGCAGGTGTTAACATTTTTAATAATACAATTTGGGCACTTGTATCGTGGATAATATTTGTTAAAAATCACATGGGATGTGTCATGGCATTTATTTTCTGCCCAACAGGGGAATCCAATTTCAGTTAGGACTCAGTCTGGAATATATTATTACTGCCTCAAAACAAACTAGATGCGTCAGCCCTCTTCTTACTACAGTGGTAATTGAGCAAAATGCTGATCAGGCAGAAGACAGAGGCAAATAGCCAGAGAACAAAGAATACAAGAGAACAATTAGAAAAGGACAAAAAGTATCAGCAACAATTAAGTAAAGAGAGTACGTTGCCTAGTAATATGGCAGATGTTTTGAATATATGGTTGAGAAATAATACTTTTTTTAGTAATGAAATTGAATATATCTTCAAACACACCTATATACAGGGAATGCATAAATGTGTACCCTTAACTCAATCTATTTTCAGAGCTAAATACTAATATTTTAATTTGTAGCGCCTCAGGTAATATGAGAATTACTCTGCTAGGTATTAAAATAAAGGAAAGAATTAAAGGCCGAGATCCCACTCTCAAACAGTGGAAAAGAGAGGTAATTAAAATATGTCAACTAGGATATCTCCTCTAGCCATGACTGACTAGCTGGTTTTAAACCAGCTCTCCTGCTAGAATAACAATAAAACTGGAGAAAATGTATGAAATAGCCATTTTCATATATTGAATAAAAGGCAGCATAAGACAGTGTCCCAAGAAAATAAAAGAAAAAGGAGGTAAACGATCCAATAAACTTGTTTGTTGCTGTCTTCTGCTTTTTGTTGTTTGTTGTTATTAACCTGAAAACATTTACTGCATCCATAGCACAGAAAGAGTGAACCCAATCAGATCCTTGCAGTCTTGCTAAGCTGGGGAGACAGAGAAAGAGTTTGGGAAAGTGAGATAACTGGAATTTGAGAGGTGGTGTAATTAAACCTTCATTAGTTTCCCTTGAATCCTAGTTTTAGCTTTAACCTGCATATATGTAGAATGATACATGATTAAGTCAGGCAAAGAATAACTACCAGGAAAGGATTGACCACCAAGGAGATGTAACCTGAAGAACTCTTACATCTCACAGGATTGGGAGATTTCATGAACATGAATAACCAGTGCATAGAGATATTGTTGAATATATGTAGCATCCAATAGACATTTCAGAAAGGCCATAAATTAGGTGTAGGGCTAAACCAGTCCTAGTACAAAGGGTGTTTTATGCTTTTCCTCACAAATCTAAAAATAAGCCTCAAAACAATTGAGCTGATCAAATATATTAAGTGCTTGCCAAAATAAAACTCAATATTTTTTTAACAGAAGAAAACAAAATCCAGATACTAAACAATAATTTTAATATCCAGTATACAAAACAAATTTCTAGATGTGTAACAGGCATGAACTTTTATCCTATAACCAGAAGGAAAAGACTCAAAACCCATAAATGACAGCAATTATGGAATAAGAAGACACTGTCTTTAATATAGTTATAATATATTATAATAAAGATTAATATGGTGCTACTGGCACAAAAATAGACATATAGATCAATGGAACAAAGCAGAGTCCAGAAATAGACCTTATATGGCCAATTAATCTATGACAAAGGAGGCAAGAATATATAATGGAAAAAGAGACAACAACAGTCTTTTTAGTAAATGGTATTGGGAAAACTGGACAGCTACATGCAAAAGAATGAAACAGGGCCATTTTGGGGGGTACCTGGGTGGCTCAGTTGTTAAGCATCTGCCTTTGGCTCAGGTCATGATCCCAGGGTCCTGGGATCGAGTCCTGCATTGGCTCTTTGCTCAGTGGGAAGTCTGCTTCTCCCTCTTGCACTCCCCCTGCTTGTGTTCCCTCTCTCACTGTCAAATAAATAAAATCTTTAAAAAACAAAGAAAGAAAAGAAACAGGGCCATTTTTCAACACCCTACACAAAAATAAATTCAAAATAGGTTAAAAACCTAAATGTGAGACCTTAAGTCATAAATATTCTAGAAGAGAACACAGGCAGAAATTTCTCTGACATCAGCCATAGTAATATTTTTTTCTAGATATATCTCTTAAGGCAAGAGAGACAAAAGTAAAAAGAAATTACTGAGATTACGTCAAAATAAAAAGCTTTTACACAGTGAAAGAAACCATCAACAAAACAAAAAAACAGCCTACTGAATGGGAGAAGACATTTTCAATGATATATCTAAAAGGGGTTAATATCCAACATATATAAAGAACTTATACAACTCAACACCAAAACAAACAAACAAACAAACAAAACAATCCAATTAAAAAATGGACAAAAGACCTGAATAGACATTTTTCCAAAGAGGACATACAGATGGTCAACAGGCACATGAGAAAAATGCTTAACATCACTAATTATCAGGGAAATACAAATCAAAATAACAATGAGATATCACTTCACACCTGTCAGAATAGCTATGATCAAAAAGAGAGTAAATAACAAGTGTTGGCAAGGATGTGGAGAAAAAGAAACCCTTGTGTACTGTTGATAGGAATGTAAATTGGTACAGTCACTGTGGAAAACAGTTTGGAGGTTCCTCAAAACATTAAAAATAGAAATACCACATGATCCAATAATTCCACTATGGTATTTACCCACAGAAGGCAAAAAACACTAATTTGGAAAGATGTATGCACCCTTATGTTTGTTGCAACATAACTTAAAAAAGCCAAGCTATGGAAGTAACCTAAGAGTCCATTGATAGATGAATGGTTAGGAAGATGTGGAAAAAAAAAAAAAATAAAAAAAAAAAAAATATATATATATATATATATATATATAATGGAATATTATGCAGCCATAAAAAGGACGAAATCCTGCCAATTGTGACAACATAGATGGGACTAGGGGATATTATACTAAGTAAAATAAATCAGACTAAGAAAGACAAATACCATATTATTTCACTCATATGTGGGCTCTAAAAACAAAATGAATAAACAAAAAACAGGATCAGAACTATAAATACAGAGAACAAAGTGATGGGTGCCAGAGGGAAGAGGGGTGGGGATATGGTCAAAATGGGTGGAGAGAGGTGAGAGATATACAGGCTTTCATTTATGGAATTAATAAGTCACTGGGATGAAAGGTACAGCATAGGGAATACAGTCAACAATATTGTAATAGCGTTGTATAGTGACGGATTGTAGCTATACTTGTGCTGAGTATAATATAATATATAGAGAAGTTGCATTACTATATTGTACACCTGAAACTAATGTAACATTGTGTGTCAGCTATACTCAAATAAAAAATAAAATAAAATAATGACAATACATACATACATATATGATTAGTTCATATTTAAATGAATTACATATGAATCATCTATGATTCATATATATGAATCAGATCATCATCGATGATTCACATCACTGATGAAATATACATATTCAAAGATTTGTAGAAAATATGAACACAATGAATATAGAAATGAAGACTATAAGAAAGGGCCAATGGAAATTCTGGAGCTGATAAATAGAAAACATGGAATAGGACTTCATTCCGTGGCTGAATAACAGACTAGAAACTACAGAAAAAAAATGACCAAACCAATGAATCTGAATAAAGAGCAACAGAAATTATCCAAATTGAAATATAGATAGCAAAAAATGCTAAAAGAAAAAAAAAATATAACCAGAATCTCAGTGGGCTGTGAGATGATACCAAATAATGCACCATTGGTTTAGTGAGAATCACAGAAGGCGATGATAAGGAGAAAAAGGCAGAAAAAAATATTTGAAACAATAATGGACAAAAATTTTTAAGATTTGATGAAAATCTTAAATGGACATATTCAAGGAACTCAATCAAAATAAACACAAAGAAAATAATACAAAGATGCATTATAATAAATTTTCTGAAAAATAATAAAGAAAAACACTATAAAAAACAGCCAGAAGACAAAAGGAGGATAAAATCCACACTTGTTATGTAAAAAAGAACAATTATAAGAATGACACCTTTTTATTTAAAATGAAACAAGGTATGTAAAAATGGAATAGCATCCTTAAAGTGTTAAAAGAAAAATCTGTCAAACTAGGATTCTATATCTTACTAAATATCCTTCATTTAAAATAAACACATTTTTGACAATTCCTGAATCTGTTGACAGCATATGTATACTACAAAAAATTATTAAAGAGATTTCCTCAGGCAGATAGAAAACAATTAGTAATGAAAACTAAGAGCTTGACAAAGAAAGAATCGCCAGAAATATAAAGACAGGGGTAAACAAAATAATTTTTCTTATCTTTAAAATTTACTATAAAAGATTTTGCAATTTAATAAAAAACATAGTAACAATATAATGTCAGCTTATAACATTGAAAAAAATGTATGACAATAATAGTATAAAGGATAGAATGAGGAGAAATGGAAGCATCCTATTTTATGATATATAAAATATATGTAAAGTGAAATAATATTTATTTTATTTACTTATTTTTTAAGTAGGCTCCATGCCCAGCATGGAGCCCAACACGGGTCTTGAACTCACAATCCTGAGATCAAGACCTGAGCTGAGGTCAAGAGTTGGATGCTTAACTGACTGAGCCACTCAAGTGCCCCAGAATAATACTTGAATTAGAAAGTGATAACTTAAAGTTACATATTTTAAATTCTAGAGAAATTACTAAAATGACGAAAGAGGTGAATTAGTTAATAGTTAATAAAATGGAATAGTAAAAACTTTTGTAAAATAAAATACGGCAGGAAAAAAGGAAATAAACAATAGTTGGGATTAAAAAATTAATTAGCATGATGGCATATTAAACCCAATCATGTCACTAATTAGTGGTCTCAATACTCCAATTAAAAGGGAGAGATTGTCAGATTGGATAAAAAAAACATGATGCATATTCTGTCCATTAGAAACCAATGATTAAAAAAGACATATGTTAATTAATGGGAGAAGGTATACCATGTGAAGACTAACCATAAGAAACAAGAAGTGGCTGTATATCAGGTAAAGTAAGCATTTTTCCAAACTTAGGAGGGAAAATAGATATTTTAAGTAAAAACAGAGGTTTTAATATGCAAACATCTTCCAGGTAACACATTAGCAGTACTTCCCTGTATATTTGATAGCCAACAAGTTTGACACTCCTAAAATATTTACATGTAGAAATTTTGAATCATCACTGCCTTAGTAATATTTCTACAGTTCTTGAATTAATAGAGGAGTTGAACTGCTCACTTTTGCCCACATTTCTAGCCCCGTCTTTCATTACTTCCCTCACAGGCACCTTCACTCTGGCTATGCTGAATGGCTTGCAGTTACTCCAAGGCAAATACAACATATTTAATCAAACACTTGAATGTTTTTACATTAATTTTCTGGAATTTACATTTCCACTCCTACACAGGATATTTCTTACTAATCCTTAAATATTAGCTCCAGTATCACCTGTATCAGGAGGCTTTTCATTATACCCTCAAGTTGGGTTAGGTTCCCCTTTGGTAAGCTTCTGTAATGACCTCTGTTAGCACATGTCACCTACTCCTGCTTTGTTTCTGAATTGTATTTGTGGGAATCTGGTAAAGGAACTCCTTGAGAAAGGAATCCTGGTTTTGTCTCTGTTGTTTAACATCAAACTCAATGATTAGTACAGATAGATGACAGTGTTACAAATAGTATTGAAGCTAGGCTATTTGGTTCCAACATTTTGATTTGAGCACAAGTACAGTATTTTGTAGTTAGAAAACAAACTATTAAAATTAGAGCTTTTTTTTTTTTTTTTACAGTTACCAAGTAATGTTTACAGCATATAGCTTAACTCCATTTTTACACTCTCATTTTACACTTAACTACATTTTTACACAAGATAATCTTGACTTCTGTGAGGCTTTGGCACTCTCAGCTAGAAATACAAGGTGGCGGGTAATGAAGCATTTTCATATTCCAAGAATAGAGAAACTTACTTTTTAAATTACTTTTAAGACATATTGTCCACGTTTTCCATTTGGAAAAATGAGAAATTTAAACAAAAATTATTGTAAGCCAAAAACCTTGGTTTTCTAGTTCATTTCTTCATTTTATTGATCATACTGAATTTTTTAAGTAGCAAATTCTTTCAATAATTATTTATTGAGAGCTCACCATTTGCCAGGTGCTATACTGGATGTTGAGATTTTAGCAGTGAACATAGACAAGGAGAAAAGACAGGCATTAAATAATTCCACAAAATTAGTAAGTTATATTTGTGATACGTGTTGGAAACACTCTGGTTACTGCTTGCAGTTTCCTTAGAATAGCATTGTTGATTAACAAAAAAACAAAAGGAAGACGAAAACTTGACACAGTAGACATCTTTAAAATCTGGTACTAAATCTTATGTTGTCTTGTGCTTATCAGCTCCAGGTCACATCCTTAATGTTCATTGAAAAGGAAATCTGTTTTTCATTCAGTGATTGCTCAGTTATAATAAACTGCTAACATTTGTAAATGTGATACTTCACCTACTCATTACATTTATAGCACTGCAAAAGGTTTTACTTTTCCCCAGGAGCATTTTTCTCCAGAATGTGAATATTTCAGTACTGCTTCTTAATTTTTAGGATTACTTAGCCTTTGTGAAATGGATTTCTCTTTTCAAGAAAAAAGTCCAAAGAAAAACTTAATGAAATTTATTACTACTTAGATAAACTTATGGTAAAAACTCATAGGAGGGATGATAGAGGACTTCAGAAACTTCTATTTTATCTTTAGTATAGAGGGGTTTAGGTGAGTGAAATGAAGGGATTATCATAAAAGTATACTTGTCTTTGACTGATTTTCTTGCTGTCAAGTAGGGTGGATCTTTTCATAATTACCACATATCATTCATGGGAGTCCTTCTGAGTCTATCCCTGGTCATGAAAAATGGCTTCAGACAAATTCCACAATTTCTTATAGAATGGGTTATAGGACAGACCTTACTGGATAAAATACAAAGTTATTTAGAGCAAAGAAAACAGCAGTAAAAGAGAAGAGATGGTTCACTTGAATGCCCATCATTGCATGAGAGGTGTTAGCCCGAGGCTGTGTTGGAATCTTAATGTGGGCCTGTGTTTCAATATGGAAATCCTCCTTCTTAGATCTCACTTTTTATAGAGAATCTTGGGGAAGCTCACCTTCTTAACAGGGAATGAACAAGGCTGCTGGGTACCTGTTCTGATATTGGAAATATACTGGTTACTGGAAAAAGGAATTTTGGACAAGCAGCTCTCTGAAAGAGTGTAAACTCACCATCTCCAAGTTAAACCTGGCCTGGGTAGTTATGTCTAATTATGTTTCCCAGTTTTATATTTTATAGCAAAACTCATTTCTTATGTTAAGAATTATCTAAAATGAAGCTTGTTAATCCTCTCTCTTAAGTGCTCTGTAGGAATGAAATTTTGCCCAGTTTATGTGTAACTCTGCTGGTGAAAGCAAGATCCTTTGGTCTTAGCTTCCTTTAGTCAACAATAAGTGATCTCTCAAGGTCATTCTCCATGAATTCTCATTTCCCTACTCTTAGATGTGTAATAAAACACTAATTCATCTTGAACTTATGTAACTGCGACCATTTTGAAAAAAAGTAGGGAATTTTCAAAATGAGTTATCCAATGACAAAGAAAATAAACTGTTTTATGAATGGATAAAGAGATCCCTTGATGAAGTAGAATAAATCTTTAAAACTGCATTGACATAAAGAAAATCAAGTATTTATTCCAGAAATTTATAGTATTAATCAATTGAATTAACAGACCATATTGCACAAATTTTTGGCTTGAATGTGAAGCCATGAGATAAGTGTACTCAGCCATCTGAAATATACCTTAAGTGGACAAATAAAACATAGTATATGGTTTCTGAATACAAATGCTAAGCACTATTTTTCTAGTAAGTATCTTTATACTAAAATTTATTTTAGAGCCTAACAGATATCATTTTTCTGAAGAGAAAACAACGTAATGTTTTCTTAAACTTTTCTGCCCTGTACCAAGCACCCTAGCAACTAACACAATTAACTGTCATTTCTCTTTATCCTTAACATAATGAGTTCAGATTTAAGCCAGGTAAAGAGTAGTGATTCTAGCTCTCCAGGGCATGTGCACATAACCCCGTATCTTTAGTAGAATATGTTTGCCCTTTTCTTTCCATCAAATTTCAAGTGCCTCTTAGTGCTCAGAAGTAATGGTGAATAAACATGTCTCATTTTCCCCATGGCATCTATTGCCCAGATGGTGACATAATCTTTCAAACTTAATACTCTTTATTATTATCAACACCTTCATAAACTCCTAAATATTTCTTTGGCAGTAGGCAGTATGTCACTTAATAACCTTGAGAATTTACTTGTTTATTTTTATCACAAAAATAAATTACATGAGTAATTTAAGCTCTGTTTAACTCAGCGATTATCTGTCTTATATGAAGCCTGATGACAATATGATTATTTAGAAAGTTCTCCAGAATTTTAAATGTTAGGCTTGGAATATTTTTTCTTTGCTTATCTAAGAAACTCCAAATATCATAATTTTCAGTGCACACTGATGCTAACATAGGGTTCAGATTTAAATAGTAAATAAAGTGCCTTAACAACCATTTGAAATAGGTATCATTAACCTTGATTACCACTGGTTAAATAAAAACAGAGTCAAACTAATTATCTGCACTGATTTATGTAGCTTTTCACTGACAGAAGCAGAGCTAAAATCAGGTGTCTGATTCTTGGTGAGTGACCATGATTTCATTCAAGTAGTTCACAGACAGTATAAGTGCATGTGACATATGTGATCTCTTGTACCTATGGTAATAAGATGCCAATACTCTCCATTCAGGAAGGAAGCAACCTGATTCAATTATGCTAGGCAAAATGCCATGGCAACAGCTGGCTTCTCATTCTAGCAATGATTCTACAATCCTGCCGGAAGGCCATAAGCTGTAGGCTTTTCACCTTTCTTTGTTCAAGCTCTTTTCTCTCACTCTGAGTGAATGTTAGATGCTCTTCAGAATGTGATAAGGAGCAAGAAGGTGGCGTATAAATACATGTAGTACTATTCTCCCATTAGCAGTTGAGGGGGAGAGGAAAAGGGAATGGCAGAGCCAACCTGTAGCAAATAATGGAAGGATTCTGAAGAAAAGGATAAATGTCAAGAGGCTCTAGTTGTAATTAAGTGAAAAAAAATCTTAAAAGAGTTGAAAATTTAACAAAATAGCATTGAAAAAAATTGCTGTCTGGACAGTAAGAAAATGAAGCAAATAATGATGGGAGTGAAGAGTAAGTGGAAAAATCAGTAGAGAAAAGAGACAAAAGGAATAATCCTTACAGCCTTTGGAAACCAATATAAATAAAAAAAAAATTTATGAAAACATTTATTTGGAAAAAAATCCTGAAATTTGTAAATTGTTTTAAGTGTGAGGTAGCAGAAACATAACCTAACAATATTTTGTTATACCTGATATCATAAATTATGCAGTAATTAAAATAGTTCTCATTGAAAACAGATAAATGAATGGTATAGTTCATTGTTCTAGAATATATACATTAGAATTTGTTATGAACATATCAAAACATCTCAAAAGCTTTTAAATCTATTGTGTGAATTACCCATTTTACAAAATTATGAGATTATCTGCCAGATTTTTTTTTAAGACTTTATTTATTTATTTGAGAGATAGAGACAGAGACAGAGAGAGCAAGCATGAGCAGGGGGAGGGGCAGAAGGAGGGGAAGAAGTAGACTCTCTTACTGAGCAGGGAGCCCAACATGGGGCTGGATCGCAGGACCCTGAGATCATGACCTGAGCTGAAGGAAGACTCTTTTTTTTTTTGTCTTTTTTTTTATTATTAACATATAATGTATTATTTGTTTCAGGTGTACAGGTCTGTGATTCATTAGTCTTACACAATTCACAGCGCTCACCATCGTACATACCCTCCCCAATGTCCATCACCCAGCCACCCCATCCCTCCCACCCCTTTCCACTCCAGCAACTCTCAGTTTGTTTCCTGAGATTAAGAGTCTCTTATGGTTTGTCTCCCTCTCTGGTTTTGTCTTATTTCATTTTTCCCTCCCTTCCCCTATGATCCTCTGTCTTATTCCTCAAATTCCTCCTATCAGTGAGATCGTATGATACTTGTCTTTCTCTGACTGACTTATTTCACTTAGCATAATACCCTCTAGTTCCATCCATGTTGTTGCAAATGGCAAGATTTCATTTTTTGATGGCTGCATAATATTCCATTGTGTGTGTGTGTGTGTGTGTGTGTGTGTGTGTGTGTGTGTGTGTGTATACACACCATGTCTTCTTTATCCATTCATCTGTCGATGGACATCTAGGCTCTTTCCATAGTTTGGCTGTTGTGGACATTGCTGCTATAAATATTGGGGTGCATGTGACCCTTCAGATCCCTACATTTGTACTTTGGGGTAAATACCCAGTAGTGCAATTGCTGGATCGTAGGGTAGCTCTATTTTCAACTTTTTGAGGAACCTCCTTACTGTTTTCCAGAGTGGCTGCCCCAGCTTGCATTCCCACCAACAGTGTAGGAGGGTTCCCCTTTCTCCATATTCTCGCCAACATCTGTCGTTTGCTGATTTGTTAATTTTAGCCATTCTGACTGGTGTGAGGTGGTATCTCATTGAGGTTTTGATTTGTATTTCCCTGATGCCGAGTGATATTGAGCACTTTTTCATGTGTCTGTTGGCCATTTGGATGTCTTCTTCACAGACTCTTAACCAATCGAGTCACCCAGGCGCCCCTCATCTGCCAATTGTATTCAAAATTTTATTATTTAAATGGCTGGAAAAGTATGAAAAAGATAGCATCCATAGGTTTTCTAAGTTTACTTAATTTTTACTCCAGTATTTACTCATATAGAACCCTAGAGACTTCCTAGTCTTAGTCTTTAAATTAAAGATAAGTAAATAGGGGTGCCTGGGTGGCTCAGTCAGTTAAGTGTATGACTCTTGATTTTGGCTAGGGTCATGATCTCAGGGTCTTGAGATAAGCCCCAAGTCGGGCTTCACGTTGGGTGTGGAGCCTGCTTAAGATTCTCCCTCTCCTCTCCCCCTCCCCACCTCTCTCCCTCTCTTAAAAAAAAAAAAAATGAGTAAATAAAGACTCATAATTGGAACTGTATTATTATTATTATTAGTGTGTGTGTATGTAAACAAAATTTAATCTCCTTTAAGCTAAGGATCCATGGTTTTCATCTCTTTCATCTACATTATTTTGCATGGGTTATTGTAGCTAGTGATCACTGAATAAATGCAACTGAATTGTAGAAAATTAAGACGAATTTGTCTATAGTAGGTGTCATAATTTTACCTTCTGAGCAATTAATTATTTATACCAGTAAATATAATATTTTAAATATTTATATCAATGTTGCTATTACAAGACCACAAAAAATAGTGACTTTTGAAAACTCAGAATTTCTCTGAATCATGTCTTCATCAACATTGAAATACTTAATGCTAAGTTTGTTTCCATAAGAGGTTTGTTTGGTCCTAAAGGGTAATTATACATTGACATTTTCGGGGGTCATGTGGTCCAGATTGTCTCCTGTGACTTTGACAGGGACATTAGTTTCTCTCCCTTCAGTTAAGGAGCTGATATCCTCTAGGACAACGTCATCAGGGTTCTTCCTAAAATGACAGACAGGTGGTTCAGCACCAGCAAATTTGTGATCACCATCGTGGTTCACGTTATTAATTGAATTTTACATATTGGGAAACTATGACTCATTATGCAAATGGATCATCAAAGATTACTCAGCTGCTGAAGGGGGAATTTTTTGATTTTGGCTCTGAATATTTGATTCTCCTATATTATCACATGCATTTAACATTTGATCAGAATTTGATAATATCTTATTTGTTTGTCATAATGTGAAATAAAATGATGTTCAAAATGGGTTTCATACTTTAAACTTCAAATGGTATAGTAGCTTATTCAATACGTGGAAGCTAATCTGGGATGGGAATACATGTAATTTAATATAGAAGAATTTATTATATGATATTTTTTGGATTTGCAATCAATTTTTCCATTCATCTTAGCATTATCAACTTCTATAGAAAAGCATAAAAACGGTTATGAAGATACCACCCAGAAAAAATAATGGAAATTAAGGAGACAATGAGATCTGTTTTATGACTTATTTACTGAAGTCACATTTTGTAAAAGATGAATAATTTTAAATGAAAATATCAATAGGAACTGAGTTTTGGATATCAGTGTTCAATATAAATATGAGCAATAACATATTAATCACCCACACATTTAGTGCTCAGCTCCATACTAAGGAATATACAACATAGGTTAAAGGGGAGAAATGATTCAAATCTGTAGTTGTAGTCTATGATAAACACACAAACGTTGAACAAATGTAACATTTCATCCTTTTCATCCTCTTCTTAGCTGTCTTCATTGAAGTAACTAGTTTTAGTGATAATTATTTTTTATGCATTATCTAAATTCTCTTTTCAGTTTGTCTTTGTGACTAATGATATTTTACACAAACACACACACACACAGAGGACTGATATAGTAAATGATGGAACATTATAAAGTAAAAATGAGCTGTGTGCATTAAAATGAGTAAGTATGCCTATAAAAATGGGTAATAGAATGAACTGCAGGGCATATTATTTAAAACAAACAAGCAATGCAGATGAGTGTGAGAATGTACCACAGGTGTTAAAATGGAAGGGCAGAGGATATGCGTGTGAACTCTATGTGTGAACACTGAGTGTTTCTACCATGATACTTCGAAGACTGATTATAGTGTCTGCCTTTGGGATGAGACTGGGGCCAGGGTCTCTCAAGAAACTGATTTTTTTTTTTTTTTTTAATACAGCCTTTGTGCTGTTTGAGTTTTTTTTAACCATGTGCATTATTAACATTTAAAAAATAACATGCAGCTGATCAGTGTTTGTGATTCTTACAAAACTCGTTTAGTATGCCTTTGTTTTGTGCAATATCAAGGTTTATCAAAGTTTTCAAGTGTTTTCTGATAAGTCAGTTAAAAACATTATGAGAACAAATTATAACAGCACTTTTTTTTTCAAAAAACTCCCTAATCTATGTATTTATAATATTTTTATTTGAACAAACTTTATAACTGGCCATTCACTTCCACATGCAATATTGTTATACTGATAAAAATATAATTTAAAAACATTTGAAAAATATAATTTAAAATGCTTCTAACAAACACTTTAATTTACCAAAATTCCTCGTTAGTGCTTGATTTTTTTTTCCATTCAATTTCAGGGCTCATTTGTCTTAGGATTCCACATAGGAATTTGGATGTCAGTTACTATTTTGGACATTCATCACAAGGAAAGGCAATTATGGAAGAAAGGAAAATATAGCAAAGAATTTAAAAAGTTAATTTGATTTTATTATTCTAATAAGGTTTTTGTTATTTTAATTATTTTTTACTATTTGCTTCTTAAAGAAGAGTGACATGTTCTAAGAAGTAAATAAAAAACATACTTTTCAATTATTTCTTTGTTGAAGAACAAAGCGAAGTAATCTCTATTTTCTTATCTATATATAACCCTATCTGTTACAAGTACTCTCCCATATGCTGTTTTTTAGGGAAGGAATTCTCGAGCATTGATAAAACATTTGAATTTGTGATTGCACCTGAGAGAAACTCCTAATTTCTGTGGTATGTCATGTTAGCTCTCATTAGCCCTGTTTAAGTAGTTGTATTAGTTTGCTACTGCTGTTGTAATAAATTACCACAAACTTAGTGACTTAACCAACACAAATTTATTTTCGGAATTCTGAAGTCAGTCTCACCGGGCTAAAGTCAAGGCTTCAATAGGCCTGGTTCCTTTTGGAGCCTCTGGAGGGAGAATCTGTTTCTTTGCCTTTTTCACCTTCTACAGGTCATCTGTGTTCCTTGGACCCTTTTTCTCATCACTTCAACCTTTTGGTTCTGTCCTCATGTCTATTACTTTCTCTGACTCCTCCCTAACCCCTCTTATAAGAACTCTTGCAGTCACATTAGGCAGGGAGAATAAGGCAGAATAATTTCCACATCTCAAAATCACTAATTCAGTCACATCCACAAAGTCATTTTTGCCATATAAAGTGACACAGACAGGGATTAAGTTGCAGGGATTAGGAGTGGACAACTTTGGGGTGCCATTGGTCAGTCTATGGACAAGGGTCTTGGAAAAACGTCTAGACATAATCAGCTACATAATTTCTCTTCCTACTGGATAGGAGAAAAGAGAAACTATCCCAAAACTTATTATTTCAAATGCAAGTTGAATCCACTATTACACTTACGCAATCCTGGCTTTCATTTTAGCAGTTTAGAGGATGTATCTTGAGAGGTGTTAATGGGTAATAAACTGCCTTACTAAGTCACAAAAACCATTTTGATGGTAATTTAAAATATCATAATCTATTCTTTTATAAATTCCATTGAGTTTATAACAAGGTCCAAATTTAATTCTTCCTGTAGCCACCAACTACACTAAATAAAGAACCTTGAAATAATGCAGTCATGTGATCTGACTCTATGATGCCTCCAAGTGAGTCCACATTATGAGCAAGAACTAATCATCACCTGTTCTATATTATCAGAAAGTTCTGAATTAGAAATAAGAGTTCAGATTATTTGTTATTTGCTAAGCACAAAATAGATTTTTCTGGAGCATATACTCACATCCTTCCAAATATTTTGATGTATTGAAAAGAAATTACAATTTCCTACCTTGTGATAAAACGTAAAGATGTTTAAAGAACTTTTATTTTAATATATAGATTAATTCAAAGATATCTTGAAATAGGCTTATTTACACATCTCTCTTATAGATACATGTTGATTTGGGGCTAATTTGAAAGTATGTCTTTTTTATGAATAAATGTTTTCACATGTTTGCTTACTGTTGAAACATATTTAAATTTTTCATCAGTTTTTATGAATTCTGATTATAAATTCCTTGATATTTCCTTTGTTATATATTTTTTTAACATACTTTCCATCCTGTTTTATTATTTTCTTTGTTTTTTTCTTGTTTTAAATTTGGGTTGTTAGGTTTTCAACTCCGTAGGATTATATGTAAACATGACATGTAATTTATTTTTTTTTCTATTAGTGTTATTAGTAGTGCTATTTACACTGTCAAAAGATATGCTTCAAACTATATTTCTGTTGTTTCAATTACAACTTTTAATATGTATGTATACAATGTACACACACTAATAAACATGTATGCATATGTATACACTTATTAAATTAAATTATTATTGAAACCAAAGGATACAAGTTAAAAAACAACAGAACACTATGAAAGAAATTTCATGTAGAATTTTGTGATGGGATATGTGAAGCACTGTTAATCCTTTATATATGTGTGTGTGTGCGTGCACAATAAAAAGATAAGGGGGCGCCTGGGTGGCTCAGTCATTAAGCGTCTGCCCTCGGCTCAGGTCATGGTCCCAGGGTCCTGGGATCAACCTCTGCATCAGGCTCTCTGCTCAGCGGGAAGCCTGCTTTTCCCTCTACCACTCCCCCTGCTTGTGTTCCCTCTCTCGCTGTCTCTCTCTCTCTGTCAAATAAATAGATAAAATCTTTAAAGAAAAGATAAGAAAATTTAACAAATATATACATAACTATTGCCATAAAATGGAAGCTAAATCTAACTTACTCTATTTTGTCTTTGATACGAAGAATTTTTCTGTAATTCTGAAACTTTAGTTTTAATAACTCCAAGGACTAATGGCTTATAATCTTGAGAATATGAATGTTTGTAAGAAGAAATTATATGTTAGAATGCTTAAGTAAACCATTTCTTCATTTAAATGTGTAAACCATGCTTGTCATTAACCTGCTGGCTGTGGATATGTTGATTTAGTTCTGAAAACAGAGAGCAGATTATTGTAGAAAGATACATATCTGAAATCATTACTCTTTGCAAAATCTATTTTGCAATTAAAATAAACTTTAGAACACAATGCAAAAATATCATTCT
This sequence comes from Phoca vitulina, assembly GCF_004348235.1. Classification (NCBI taxonomy): domain Eukaryota; kingdom Metazoa; phylum Chordata; class Mammalia; order Carnivora; family Phocidae; genus Phoca; species Phoca vitulina. Next base: position 46,034,068 of record NW_022589708.1, read on the forward strand.
TCCACACTGCTGTAAGTCTGTAATGATAATGAAGAAATTCTCACACTTGTTTTTTCTTCAGACTCGACTCCATCCCTCTGGTTCTGTTTCCCATATCCTTCATCCATCTTTTCATTTATATAATGTGATTGCTAGTATTAGTTTTCTATTGTCACTGTGACAAATTATCATAAATCTGGTAATACACACCCTTGGTGTCTTAAAGCAACATAAATTTATTACCTTACATTTCTGTAGGCTAGAAATAGGACATGGGTTTTACTGGAATAAAATCAAATTGCTGTTAGGGCTGCATTCCTTTCTGGAGGCTCTAGAGGGGAATCTGTTTCCTTGCCTTTTCTAGCTTGAAGATGCCATCTGCATTCCCAAGCGTGGGGCCCTCCTTCCTCTATTTTCAAAGCCATCCCATTGTGTCTCTCTGACTCTTCAGTATTACATCTTACTCTGACTATGCCAGGAAAGGTGATTTGATTGGACCAACTTGGATAATCCAGAATAATTGTCCCATCTAAAGTTTCTTTTTTATTTTTTAAGATTTTATTAATTTATTTGAGAGAGAGAGAGCACATGAGTGGGGAGGAGTAGAGGGAGAAAGAATCTGAAGCAGACTCTGCATTGAGTGGGGAGCCCAGTGCAGGGCTTGATCTCACCATGGTGGGATCATGACCTGGGTGGAAACCAAGAGGCGGGGTAACCAACTGAGCCACCCAGGCACTCCCCATCCAAAGTTTCTTAATCACATGTGCAAAGTTCTTTTCTTTTTATTCTGAATACTTATAAATCTACCTCCAATTAATACACTTATTAATTAACAGTAAGCCAGGTATAGACAGTTACTTATCAAAGGCTACAAAGGCAGATAAGAAGGTAAGAAATGTTCATTGTAATTACTAGAGTTTTACTAGGAGACACAATTATAAAACATATTAATACATTTTAATAACTGGTGACTCAGTACCTAAAGAATAAATTCTAAACCATTTAGTATGGAAGGCAGAGAAAATCTCTCAATCTAACTACCTCATTAACATTACTTAATGCTTGTCCCTGTCCCTTATACTCCAAATTTATGGAACCTAGACACAGTCCCTTAAATATGCCTCATCTTTGTGCCTGGAGGTAAAAGATGTGTCAGTTAATATACATGTCATGTCCCAACTGATTTCTCTTACTAGTTTAACCTGGTGCATGTAGAACCACTATATGGGGAAAGAACACCAAGCTGTTCTTGATACCATATGACTACTGTGTAAAGATCCAGAGATGGATACCTGTTGCAAGAACAGCACATGAAGTAGCCTGGTGTGAAAGGATCAACCTTAGGAACAATTGTAATAAGCGAACCAATGAGCTTGGTTCCTTATGCAATCAGATTTAGAGAGTACAATGACAGTTGGCCACTCATTTGCAAAGGTAATATAGCAGATTGCCAGTATTAGTGTGAATACCTATAAAATAAATTCTTTAGCCATGAGAGAAAGATAGAGATAATTGTCAACCTCTAGATAATTCCATCAGTTCCTCCTAATCATTATTATTGCCGTTAAAAATATCATTATTTAAAAGCCTGATTATTTATGTAGCCTACACCAGTGGTTCTCAAACTTTTTGGCCTCAGGATATCTTCACACTATTCACATTACTTAGGACCCACAAAGAGCATTAGTCACATGGATTACATCGATATTCACCACATTAGAAAATCAAAGTGAGCAATGTTTAAATGTTAATTTTTAAAAATGAGATATAATTACCATACTTTAAAATTCACCCTTTAAAATAGTGTAGTTCAGTAGTTTTTAGTATATTCACAAGGTTGTGCAAGCATTAACACTACTCAATTCCCGAACACTTTCATCATTTCATAAAGACACTCTGAAGCCGTAGCAGTCACATTCTCTCTTGCCCCAGCCACTCGCAACCACTCATCTTTCTCCATAGATTTGCATATTCTGGACATTTCATATAAATGAAATCACAGTAAATGTTAATTGATAAATTTAAGATAAGAAAAAAAATTCTATGGCGTACTAAACTTTCCAAAATCCTAGCTTTTGCTTATAAACTCAAATTTTATTATTGAAACAAAAACTGTATGTTAAAATGACAGGCTCACATCGTTTGTTTTTGAGAAAATGTTTGCCAACAGTATGAGTAACCATAGAGTTGTTAGTTGTTTTATTTATTTATTTATTTATTTAGAGAGCGAGGGAGAGTATGAAGTGGGAGAGAGAGAGAAGGAGAGGGTGAGAGAGAATCTTAAGCAGGCTTCATGCCCAGCGCGGAGCCCCACATGGGGCTTGATCTCAGGGCCCTGAGATTATGACCTGAGCCAAAATCAGGAGTTGGGAGCTTGACCGACTGAGCCACCCAGGTGCTGCTTGTCTGTTGTTCTTTTATGTAAAATTGATGTTTCATTTAAAAATCATCATAATAAATAAATAAATAATGGCTAGTTCAACTCTCGTTTCAAACACTCTCACAAGCGCTTTTCCTGAAGGCAATCATAGCACCTGAACATGCAATAAAAAATGCTTTAAGGATATGCCTCATTTTATCAGTGGGATATTAAAGAGTTGCACATTTAAGTCAATATTTAATAACATTAGTAACTTTAAGTTGCTTCATTATTTTTACTGGGAGTGGTGGCAGTGGAGAATGCTGTGGCTACTAGTATCGTTTGGTGTCACTGCCTTGATTCATGCTAAGGGACCAGCAGTTTTACCCACGTTTGGTTTTATACCATCAGTGCAAAAGCCTGCACAGTGAAAATGACAAATGGCTTGTTATTATAAAAATTGTTTTAACACATGCCAAACTCCCCACCCCACACACAGCAAAGGGTGTTGAAGCTTCCAAGAAGACTATGGACCACACAAAGAGAGCATATTCTTTTTAAATTAAAGAGTTTCTGGGCGCCTGGGTGGCTCAGTCGTTAAGCGTCTGCCTTCGGCTCAGGTCATGGTCCCAGGGTCCTGGGATCGAGTCCCACATCGGGCTCCCTGCTCCGCGGGAAGCCTGCATCTCCCTCTCCTGCTCCCCCTGCTTGTGTTCCCTCGCTCGCTGTATCCCTCTCTTTCAAATAAATAAAATCTTTAAAAAAAAATAAATTAAAGAGTTTCTGATCCAAGTAAGGTAAATACCCTAACATATTATTTAAATAATCTTTCTCTAGCTTTAGTGTTTTTCTCTTACCGCTTTCTGCAAACTTTCTCTTTGTTCAACTCTTAGAAGTCTAGTTCAAGTGGGTTTTGTATTGTTAACTTTTTCTTTTTCCATGAGTAGAGTTAACTTCCAGGATTTAAATTTTGCAAATGGGAGAGGAACTTTAGAATTTTCTTTAGACAAATGATTAGGCAGTTGTTGTTGTTTTTAACTCAGAGCACAGAGAAAATTCAATGGTAGCTCTTTCGAGATCTGCCATTACCAAAGGAAGATCATCATTACAATATGTTTAGCATGTTTACAAGTAGTTCGTGAAGTTGTTGTGACAGACATCACTTCAGAAATTCAAGTAAGACCTGCATGATGTTTTCTCCTTTGAGCCTGGCATTAAATTACACAGCCTACCACTTTAAAGAAGAAAATTTCATATCACTGCATGCTTTGTCAAGGGTACAGTTGGATGGTGAGGCTTAAACAACCATTTTAGTTGAAGAATTACACAGCAACATAATCCTTTAGAATGAAACATCCATGTATATCCTGAGAAATTATTTTCTCATATGTAGTGCTCAAATACCCAATCCTTAGGAAATATTTCTAAAAAGACTTTATTGTACTATGATGAATAAAAACTAATGCATCATCTCCAGGCAATATAATTTTTTGCTTCTGTGAATATCTTCACAAGTTTCTGATATGGGTAATGTAGATAACTTCTAAAGTTTTAGTTTGTGTTCCAAAATACTGGAAAAGTCCACTTCTGAATGGAATTATTCAACTCAATTCAGTAACTCTATATTTCCTGCAGTCTGTTGTCAAGAGAATAGATGCTATAGTTGGGATGGATTTTTTTGGTGCCATGTCACATATATCTGAAAAATGAAACAGCCGAGAAATTTAAATTCTGTGATTTAAAGTTATATAAATTATTTTCTAACATTATGCAAAATTTAATATTTTATTAATAGAATTCCAGATGCCTTCTTAGGAAAAATCCATTTAGAAAAAAATAATGCTTTTATTTATAAAATTTTGAATGGACAGAGAAAAAGTAACCTCCCTTCACAATTCAAATGTATACCTCCATATGCTATAGAGCTATGTGTATTTTTTAAAAGGAATAAATTTATGATTAACTTATAAGCTTCATATACATATAAATATATATAGTTCTGTACCTTAAATTGTGCTTGCTTTGCTAGAGCTCATTAAACACATTAACTTTGAACTTTTTTTGCTTCTCAGACTGTCAAGCTGCTCAATATTTGCTCACAAATATATGTTGTAACTTATATTTAAGACGCTGTGTTAGGTAACCTCAGGATGCAAATGTATAAAAGCTGGAGTTTCACCCATGCAGGAAGATAAAGAAAATAGCATTATACATTACATCATATATTACAACCTCATACATTGTGCAAAGATTAAAAGGTTTTAGGTTGTCTGTGCTCTGGTATCCATGGGTAGACCTGATTTGTCTAGGAGTCAATTTAAATCTCTTGTCATGGTAATTGCTTCAAGGAACCCAAACCCACGTCAATCAATAAATGGCATGCCCAAGGGCATCCAGGTTGTTCAACACAGGTGTAATTCAGGATACAATTTGATGGTAGGGGGAGGAAACATCCTCCTCCCTGGATATGAATGATGAAGAATGTACTTGCGGTTGGTTGATGCTTGTGGCTATTTGTGAACCCAGGGCAGCAACGAAGCCGACACACATTGGATGCAGAGCCTCCCAAATCATAAGGAACTAGAGCCAAAACATGGAAAAAATGTATAAGCCTACCTTTATAATGAATTTTCAGAAACAAGTCAATAAATTCTTACTGTTGTTTGTTTTATTTCAAGTTGCACTAAAACATTAAAAGACAAAGATTCTTGAGAGAGATGAATTCAGGCAGAAGAAATGTAGTGGAAAAAGAGATCAATGAGAGTTCTTATTTGTTAAGTCAGGGTTGCAAATTCAAATGCTTCAGGCCCAACTTGGGAAATCTATATTAATGAAGCAAATCAGGCATAAGATGAAATATTGTGGACAGTAGTATAAATATTTTTATTTTTACTTCTTATTTGACTGTTGGCATGTATTAATATAAGCCCAGTACTATTAGATCTTTCTATTTTCAAAAGTTTTAGAAGGTTAAATAAGGTAATTATGTGGAGGATGCTTCTCACAGTGCCTCATAAACATGAAACAATAAATGGTAACTGTCATTATTTATGAGAATGATGGCAAGGTGTGTGGCATTCAGTAAATTTTAGTGTACCTCTTTTATTCTCAGTTTGACAGGGGATACATGACAAGAGGACAGGTGGATGTAGGACTAGAGAATGGGTGAGTTACAGATGAGCTACAGTTAATTAAAGGTGACCTTAGGAGACCAAAGGACAGGTGAGGGGTCAGAACTGGAGTGACTAATAGGAGTATCTGAATACAAAGGATGGTAGAAAAATGAAAGGAAGAGTGAAGTTAACAACCAAATAAAGGGAAAAATATTGAAGGACAAATGTAGAACACTATTTATTGACCAAATATAGTAGTAATTAAGATCAATGTCTGAATGTAGACAGTTTGAATCCAACATTTACCATGTAATACCTGTGCAAATTTAGCCAAATTAATTAACCTGAGTTTCAAAATTTTTATCTGCAATATAGAAATATTTATTACAGTTCCCTCATAGGGTTTGTATGAGGTCAAAAGAGATGCATATAAAAATTTGCATAGTATAGTAGTATAATGTAGAAAGTATAAGGTAGTATAATGTCTAGTAGAAAGTAGGTGTTCAGTAAATGTTACTAAATATATTATTTATTTAGTGAGGAGTACAAAAAAAAAGGACCCTAGAGAAGAATGAGATAAAACAAAGGAAGCATAGTTAAAAGAAAATCAAAGTAACAAAATTACAAAATGAAAAGAATGTATAAATTTTACATAGTAAGAGAGAATTGATGGTTGCAGAAAATGTCAAGAATAAACAATATAGAGAGCAAGTACTAGTGCTTAATAAGTCATCAGAAAGCTTCAGAACATTTCCATTAAAGGTTCAGTTCTATGAGGAAGAAGCCACGTAGTAAGGGTTTAAGAAATGTGATAGTAGTAAACTTATGTCCACAGAATGTAAATGATTCTTTGAAATTAGCAATAGAAGCCTGAGGGGAAAATATCAGACAAACCTGAAAAGAAAAGTTTCTGGTTTTGTTTTTTTTAGTATAAGAAAGCCATGAGCATATTCTCATGTAGATAGGAGAAGTCTCAGTAGAGTTTCTGGGAAGAGAAAAGAAAAGAGGATTAAGTCCCAGGTTGTGCAATGGCAGAGAAAGAAATAAAGAGGTTAATCCTTATTAGGGATGAGGAAAATACCTCTTCCTCCAACATAGAAATAATGGGAAAGAGGAAACATTTTAAAGCGATCAGAGGGTTTGGCGACAGCCATAAACTGAGACCATGGCATGCATATTTCACAATAGTAGTCTTGTCAGTAAATTAGAACATTGGCCTATTTTTGAGCATAAGGGATGTGATGCATTTAAAGAATATAGAAAAGTCTTGGAAGAGCTGCTTTGGGAATAAAACAATGGTGTTATCAAGAGATGAATAAAAGGATATAGCAGTGAAAGCCCAATTGAAATAGTATTATAAATGACACTGGATCTATTTAGCCATGTTGAAAAATTTCCTGTAAAAATTATTTCTTGAGTGGGAGTAGGAGACCAAATGTTGAATGTTGCCTGATAGTTAATACTGGTATGAGGAGAATAGTGGAGTTTCAAATAAAATGATTAATGTTCTTGAGGCATCATAGTTGGCTGTGCTGAAATGATTAAACCGGGGGGATTCAGACAAGCTAGAGTAGCACATGAATCCTAAGTGCCTAGAGATTTAAGGAAGAGGAGTGCAAAGAATTGGAGAACTGAAAAAGACCAAATTAGAGTTTTAATAGTTTCGAGAAATACAGAGACTTAACAAATATTGGAAGAACTATATTGTGTTTTCACTTAGTATTTGTGGTAAAACGTTTGCAAAATGGCCCCAATTCTCCACCAGTCTTCCTGTATCCATGCCCATCCCAAAATGACTTTCCCGTACCTCCCATCAAGTTGCGTCTGTTACCCTACTCTTTGTATTTGAGTAGCCTTGTGATTTGTGTTAGCTAAGAGAATATAGCAAAAATTACATTATGTCAGTTCTAAGCCTAGGTCCCAAGTAGTATTGGTATTTTATAAATCTTCCTAATCTTCTCTGGAATAATAAAATACATAAATAAATAATATTAACATAAATAGATTTAACAACAAAAATATATTTTAAATCTACTCCTGCTTTCATTTTGTCTTTTTTTCCTGTGCCTTTACCATGATAGCATGCCTTGACTAACCTCTCAGAAGAATAGACTGGATAGTCAGCGGGCTGTCTAGTTAATCTAGCTGGGGCAGAAGATACGAGAGAAATGCCAGCCAAAATGAGTAGAGGTGCCTAGTCAACCCACTGCTGAACACAGGCATATGAGTAGACCTTATCAAGACCAGCTTCAGATAGCAGAACCATTCAGCCTAATCATAGATTCAGGACCAAAATAATGTTCATTGCAGTGTTCCACTAGGTTCTGTGGGTGCTTATGACACAATATAATTGTAATAAATGACATTGTATTTTTCTTAAATAGGTTAAATACGGTCTATTTTTGCAATGTGTTTCATATGAACTACTTGCTTACTGTTCCCTGTGAACACTTCTGTGTGCCAGATTCCTTCTGAAATTGTGTTTCTCCAAATGTGTATAAGATGTGGCATAACCAGTTCAGAATAGAATAGATTCATCTGTTTCTGTGCTTATATCACTATTGATGCATTCAAGATTTAATTGCCCATTTGGCAGCAATTTGGTGCTGTTGAGATTGCCATAGGGAAAGGATAAGCTGGCCTGTGTCTCTGCGGTATGAGCTACTTTTCTTCAGCTCCTGCTTTAACTAAAAAGCACATAACTTAAATATTATCTTGAAAGGCTTCCCAGGAGCTTTTATACTATATTTGAAGTGAGAAAGACCTGGGCAAAAGTTTCAGTTCTAACACACACTCTTAGTATAAGCTTGGTCAAATTAAGTTATTTCTTGAGCTTCATTTTTCTCAACTACAAAATGATTGAAGTATGGCTAACCCAGTATCAGACACAAAGTATAAGCACCCAGTATATGGTAAATATAAGTATAATTAGATTCGTCTCATAACCTTCAGTAATTTTGGTATCATATTCCCAATTAAATTTTTTCAACTATACTACAGTCCCTTCCAACACACACACACACACACACACACACACACACACACACAGTCACCCTTTAAACACATATTTTATAAGTTCAGTTTTTCAGTGCTCTTTTTAAACTTTAAAATATACCATATTTGTTGTTAAATCTATTTATATTGGCGCACCTGGGTGGCTCAGCTGTTAAGCATCTGCCTTCAGCTCAGGTCATGATCCCAGGGTCCTGGGATCGAGCCCCGCATCGGGCTCCCTGCTCAGCGGGAAGCCTGCTTCTCCCTCTCACACTCCCACTGCTTGTGTTCCCTCTCTCGCTGTCTCTCTGTCAAATAAATAAATAAAATCTTAAAAAAAATCTATTTATATTAAAATTATTTATTTATGTCCTTTATCAGTCCAGAGACGATTAAGAAGATTTATGAAATACCAAAAATCCAGCAAAATAATAAAGTAGAAATATGTTTTAAAGAGGTCACCAGGGTAGACGTATAAATAGAACTTGAAATGAGGCTAGAACACAAAAAGTTTGGTCATAATTTCATTCTAACCTCTATGGTAGAAAATTAGAAGAGAAACTAGGATAAATGGATGATGCATAATGTCTGTAAGATTAAAAAAAATAATTTTTTTCTGAGTTCCTCCCAAAGAGTATACTACAGTCTAATGAAAAAAAAATTCTCAGCCCCGTCTTCTGGTAAGGATAACTTTGAATTGCACTGGGCTATTTCTTAAAATGTCACTCAATATCAGGCTAATGGAATTACACCAAATCACAATTTAATCAAACTAGTCCCATGGGGCACCAATACAGTTGTCTTCGGATGTACAGCTATCTGAAGAGCTCAATAAAGGCACAGGTATCTTGGTATCTAGAGAAATAGGTTAGAGAATCTTTAGGCAATCCTTCCTAAATATTGTTTTCTCTTAAATCAACTTTTGATATTGGGCAGTAGTGAGTTTAATATCATGTGCCCTGACAAAAATCTAGAGTGTGGGTCATCTTTATTGGCAGCTAAATATTATGTGGTGAGCTTGTCAGTGAGCCAAAATTATTATTTGTATTATCAAAACTGAGGAAGTCATCAAAGATGTATGCCAGTACATAAAGCCCCCACAGTACTCCCAGGACCCAATGGAAGGAGCGCCACTGCTGGCATTGTCAAGATTCTTCTCAGTTATTAATTTTGGGTCTGCATAGTTCTCAGGTAAATGATGATTTTTAACAACACTGTCATTACCTATGCCAATTGTTTATGCAAGATAAAGAATATAACACTTCAGGATTATTTGAACATTAGTTCATGAAATAAAAAAAATGGCACTTTTAATTCCCTTGATCTTACAAATAAATGTTTCTTTTTCCTTTCTTTTTCTTATGTAGTCTTCTTCATCCCCATTTCCCTCCAGGTCTTCAGATCAAAGGGCATTTATTAAATGTCCATGACTATGTGGCTCCTTGCCAAGCTCTGTAGAACAGTCCGTGCCTTTTAGAGATTGCATTGTGAGACAGACAATGTCGAAGTCAATAGACACATATAAGGCATACCAACTACAGAAGGAAAATGTTAAACACCACAATGCTTTTGAAGTCCAGCCAAGCGGTCCTTTCTTTGGGACTATTCTCTCCAAAACACACAACTTTTCTTCCTTTACCATTTCTGATGTTTTCCTTTCCCAGTCAATATTGCCGAGTCTTCCCGTAACCTGTGCTTTGCATGAGATCTCTCCTAGAGGTTTTTAAAATCAGTTCAATCAATTCATCTTATAAACTAACTTACTTTTACAGAACATTTATAACCCCTTAGTTAGATCTCTAGTATAAACAAAGTCTGCTGCCACTCCCCAAGGCACAACCCCGTCATCTGAACCAGAGGGTTTATTCTACTTACGTCAAGGTAGGAAATCTTATTTAATAGTCCTTGGGATCTGAGAAATCAAGGCAATTTCATGACAGAAATACTGGATGTGCTGTAGCTCAGGCTGTAAAATAGATTCCTGTACACAAACTACATGAACTGCAGCTGCTCAGCTGCTTTTTGCATGCACTCTGATTCATCTGTAATTGTATAATGTTGTCTGTTCATTTGGAGCAATGTGATGACCAAATTCTGAAATATTTATCAAGATGGGAGTTGTGGGTGTGGGAGAAGAACATGTATACTTTGACATGTAAAATTAAAAATAAACCAACAAATAGATTATTTTTCCATATTAACTGATGTCCATAATGTGGATGAAATCACCTGTTTGATGGTCAGCACTTAATTTATAAGGAAACATTGGGTTGGTCGTAACCATTCTTTAGGTGTCTGAATACCAGTGTTTGGAAGTATACTATGAAAATACCAGTCTTCCTTTATATCTAATGGGGAAATTAATGTACGTGAGGACAAATGCAAGTAAACATGCTTACATTTTATTTGAGTTAAAGCATCATGAGCATAACTTAAAGCAAAGTTTGTTATTTTTTACATTTGTCATTCAGCTCTTCTCCCAAAGGCAGAGTCATATTACATTAAAATAAGGACCATGTGGTAAAATATTCGTAATTCCATAAGCTATGGTCATCTTTTTATTAGAATTTTATCAGTTGCAAGTGACACAAAATTCATTTCACACTGGTTGAAGAAAATATATCTGTCTACCTACCTACCTACTTACCTAATGTATCACCTGTTTTATCATCTATCTTGAGAAAATTGGGTAATATAGCTTCTGGGGCTCTGTCCTTGCCCCAAACCATATTTACTGAGAGTAGCATTGGAGCTGTTATCAGAAGATGGGGCTATAGATGCTGGGAATATAAACAAGTGTCCACTGCATTGATGAAATTGGAAAAACTAAATAAAGTAATTTTACTACCCTGCAGCAACATAGGATAAAGCATAATGTAATAGTAACTAGCTACTAGGAACAACGCAGATCTGTGTTCATGGGTTAACGTATATTTATTCTTATTGTCCCTAATCTCAGAAGAGAATTGCATTCTAAAAGGATCCTCAAGTATCTAGAGAATTGCTGTATTTGACTCTAATTAAAATTTAACCTTTTAGATAAGTTATGGTAAAACATAAATATATTCTATAATCCCTAGAGATGCAGCATGTATAGTATATTATTTATAATACTAAAGGAAATTTATGGAAAATGTCTGAATAATCAGCCAAGACTTCATAATAAATGTATGCAAATTTGCTAAACATTGATGTAAAATTTGAGAAGTGTCTTCAGTAATTTTCCTTTTTTATTATGTTAATGGTCAAAATCAATTGAAACAAGAAATGTATGGAGATTTATGGACTTTTATATAATGTAAGTGCTGTCAAATTTTCAAGGCAAAACACAAAGGAAAAGCCATGCAGATTTGGATTTAATATGTAGAAGTTGAGAGAAATTGGTTACAGTGACTCTTTTTTTTTTTTTTTTTAAAGGGAGGAGCTTATCAAGAAAAATAAACTCAAATAGGGTTATCAAAGATTTCGGGCTTTGGGTTTAATAAAGGTGACCATATTCCAGTTTGTCTAAGATGAATCCAGCTTATACCCATTGTCCTGGCACCACATCCTGTCCTGTCGTGAATTGTGCCAGAGTTTGTTGGTTTGCTTTTATAATAAAATTTTATTAATAGTTGCATTAAACTAAGCATAAGATTGGTTTGTTTGACTCCCAATTTTTACTTACTGCCCTAGTTTCTATTAAGACTGTAGGTGATTCTTGTGCAATTAACAATATTCTTTAATATAAAATCTAAAACACAGTCGTAGATAATTGATATTTCCTTTTCAAACCTCTATCAGATAAAACATAATTAACAACTCCCAATCAAAATAAGCTTGCAAGCTCTCTATTAAAAGGAAGTGTCCCTCCACACAGGAGGGTAGGAATAACTTACTTCTTCCATTTATCCACTTTGCTGTTCCTGGTGGCCAGTTGGTGCCATAGCTGGTTATACTGTGGCCCCGTGCAGTGGCCTGCTAGGTGCATGAAGCTTCCAGGTCCCCATTTAATAGGATAGCTGTTAATCCTTGGAAATATGTGTTGGAAATAGAGGCTGAACAGTCTTGCCATAGAAAATATAAAGAGCAGTATGAATGCTCTTGCTAGAGTGATTTTTAAAATGAATAATGTACATCTAAACCTATTTATTTTATTGTTTGTTTTAATTTTGCAATATACCTTTTTTTTGCAAAAATGGGTTCACAGAAACAAAGTATATACATATATATTTTTGGTGAAAAAATTTATATTTATATTTAGCCAGCTGGACTCAGTTTAGATGATCCCAATTTTGTTGGCAACATCCACAGCATCATAGTCAGGAACCAGTGGAATGTATGCCTTCTTCACTCCATTGGGCCTGATCAGGGTGTTGACGTTGGCCATGTTGATGTCATAGAGCTTCTTCACAGCCTGTTTGATCGGGTGCTTGTTGGCTTTGACATCCACATTGAACATAAATGTGTTGTTGTCTTCCGTTTTCTTCACGGCTGACTGGGTAGTCAGGGGGAACTTGATGATGGCATAGTGATCAAGCTTGTTTCTCCGGGGGGCGCTCATTGGAGGATATTTGGGTTGCCTTCGGAGATGCAGTATCTTGGACCTAGGTGACCTGTGGATCTTCTTTTTTTTGTGTGACTGTGGACACTTTTCAGCACCGCTTTCTTGTCCTTCAAAGCCTTTGCTTTGGCTTCAGCTTTGGGAGGGACAGGGGCTTCCTTCTTTGCCTTGGGTGCCGTCTTTGTGAAAGGGAACAAAGTATATATTTAATAAAAAGTTAATTCCTGCCTCACTGTCTAACCTCAATTCTCAAAAGAAATATGAAGATGAATATATAATTTGCACAAAATATTTGTCAAGAGTTGCTATCCACTCTGGGGGCCCTGACCACATAAAAATCAGAAAACGCAAATCTGCTCCAGCAGAGTCAACATCTACTTTAAAAGTCTGCAGTTATTTTCAATAGACCATGCTCACTGATGATGCTCTAATATATGAAGCTGTAAAAGATATATTGACATATTCTGAAGGATGCCTTTTCATTTGGATCCAATGACTTCTAAATTTAATTTCACTTATTTTACTATTATGGTATTGTTTACATACAACAAAATTCATCCAGAAGCTGAACTTCCAACTTCACTCATTTTTTTAATCCCAAATTTTCTTATGCACATAAAGAAAGAGACGTAAGTGCTAGCTGTTAATGTGTTAGCTACATTAGCACACGAAAACCTTAATGAACAGTTAGAGGATGCCTAGTTTTACATGTGTCATCAAAAATTTCAAAGAGCAAGATAAATTAATTCTAGTAACGGTTTTTTTTTTTCTCTTCCAATTTTTGAAGTCAGTGTAGAACTTTTGATGTTCCTTCTGTTTAAGGTGGACCCTCTGACATTACTATTAATGTTTTTAAAAATTTATTTAAAAAGTTAACCACCAAAAATAAATGTATGTGTTTTATGTGGTGAAAAGACAAAATAAGTTTGGTAGAATATAACATAGGATTATAAATCTATCCTACTAACTTAAAAAACCTATGAAACATAAATGTACTTGGAATAAACTTTGCTGCAAGCATCTGAAAAAGTGATATTCTATCAATCAAAATCTGTAGTCCTCAAAATATACAATTTTTTAAATTTAGTAATATTTTTGTTAAAATATTTGTTAAAAATAAATTTTAGTCAAATGTTCAACAAATGGAATACTAAAATCTTCAGTTTAGAAATTTAGTGAATTGTAGTTATTGAAAAAGTCTTGTAAACTGGAAGAACATGAAATGTACTCCTATGAAAACAAAAGGAAGAAAAAAAAAGGTGTTGAATTATGCTAATGCATAATTCTGAAAGTCTGTAACATTACTTGTAGCATTTTGACCTGTGACAGAAATCTTTCCATGGAGCTTATATTTTTCAAGTGGATAAATTTATATCTTGGTAAAGTGGAACACAATTGATGAAGTCTGTGATTTTGCATTATTCAAATTTAGGAAAACAAGTTATTATGAGTAGAGAGAACTTATTTTGTTTGTATTTTCTTATAAAAATATTTATTAAAGAAGGACATTTTGAATGGAGGGAGAGAATCTTTTGAAAAATACTTGGACTGAAATATTTTTGCATTTCAATATGAAAAACTTAAAGAATATCCTCCTTTTTGCAGAATATGATTTGATCTTACCAGGTACCTCAGCACCTATAGAGACAATATTTTCTCCATTAAAAATATTAAAAATATAATGATCTAAAGAGAATTATTTGAAGGTGGGGTCAATTTCAGATTTATTGACATAAAATGCAGCTTTGGAGATGACTTATTAAAAAGGTTTAAAGAATCATATTAAAGGGGTGCCTGGGTGGCTCAGTCATTAAGCGTCTGCCTTCAGCTCAGGTCATGATCCCGGGGTCCTGGGATCAAGCCCCACATCGGGCTCCCTGCTCAGCCAGGAGCCCTGTTTCTCCCCCTCCCACTCCCCCTGCTTGTGTTCCCTCTCTCACTGTGTCTCTCTCTGTCAAATAAATAAATAGAATCTTAAAAAAAAAAAAAGAATCATATTAAAAAGAAGTTCTTCATGAAATACACTTATTATAATAGAAACTGATACAGTTAAGCCTCTATAATCTAAATTTCAACAAAACCTAAATATGTATAGAAATCATTCTGCTTATGTATTTTTTTAAATTTCAGAAAACATAACCACAGATTTTTTTTTTACTTAAAATGCATAGATATATTTCATTTTTAAAAAATATTTTTTCCTTTGATGGGGTGCCTGGGTGGCTCAGTTGGCTGAGTTTCTGACTCTTGATTTCAGCTCAGGTCTTGATCTCAGGATGGTGAGATTGAGCCCTGTGCCAGGCTCCACGCTCAGCTAGGAATCTGCTTGGGATTCTCTCTCTCTCTCTCTCCCCCTTTACCTGCTGTGTGCTCTATCTCAAATAAATAAATCTTAAAAAAAAAAGAAATAATTTTTGCTTTGAAAATAAAATTTTATAGATCTACCAGTATTCTTAAAGATTGGTAAATGACTTTAAATATATATTTAATATATTATAATGTTCTGGTTCATTCTGTCAAAAAGTAAATCAGTAAATCCAGTGTTTTACTGATTTTTGTAAAGTAAGTCAGTGCACACAGAGCTTTCTATTAGTCTGGCTTTATCTAGGATTAAATTTCAGAACAACTAGATGCATAATATCATATGTATGCCTCTTACCTCAGTAGATATTTATATATATTGCACTCCCTGGCAAACATCTGGAACAAAATTAGTTTATGCTGACAATTAAAAGGGGAATAACTGAGTCAGGGAGAGGTGAACATCTTGAGAAATTGATGAGGGAAACAAGGATAGATTTCTGAAGGAAATGCTCTAGCTCTATTTAGAGCGAGACCAGATAGGTGGAATTTTTTTTTTTTTTTCATTGAAAGATGGGTATTAGGATACTTGAAATATCAGGATCAGGAAATTAAAAAAAAAAAAAAAAACAACCCTGAGTTTAACCTGAGCAAATCTGTATATTTGCATTCCATCTAATTTATTAGCAGTAGTCCTCCAAGTGATTTATTGACCCATAACTACATGGGAAAATGTGGAAATCACCCAGCCTAATTTTTAAAGCTAGGAATCAGGTGGAGCACTCATTTTCAAATGTGATGGTTGAGCTAGATTTCCCACTCAGTCTCAGTTAAATTTCTTCTTGTATGTATTTCCCCTTCAGGTGTCAGATTTTAAAGGCATGAGAGAGATGTTTAAAGAGGAAGGTGTTATGGTGATGTTAGAGTACTATCAGTCTCCATAATATATTGCAATTTATTTCTGATTCTGAGGAAAGTTCAACAATTTTTAAAATAATTATTTTTAGACCTAATATGAAATTCATTCATTCATTCAATAGATATTGACTGTTTCTTTTTTTATGTTAAAAAGCATTTATAGCTGTAGAGTATGATGACATATGTGATATCTATAGGTATAGGTACTTATTTTTTCTGTCGATAATAATTACAAAATGAATCTCATTGAAGTGATAGAAACACTATTTAGTTTTGAGTTGTTGATTTTACATAGTTTCTTTAGATAATTCTGGCAAAGTGATTTGTGTTCTGAAGATATAGTTTGTAAGCTGTATTTGGCCATTGAGTAGAAGGTTGAGATTGACCATAGCTGAAGTGATTGAAGTATTGCAAGGACCCCACTATGAGGAACTTCATTCCACTATTAGAAAATTTTGGATTCTAAAAGCATTTTTAGCATTGAAGGCATTATTTTTATGATGCCAGTCTATCTGCAAAAGTCCATGTAACGGTAAAGACCCAGAAGCTGCAGGTGGGCTGGAGTTTTACTCTTTTGATGCCTTTGTCGGCTTAGGCAACTTTTGATGACTATGTTGGGATAGGCTTTTTTTTTTACTTTTAATTCATTTTATTTTTTCCACTGTATTGAGAAATCATTGGTATACATTACTGGGTAAATTCCATGTATTTACATATATTGTGAAATGATTACCACAATAGGATCAGCTAATATCAGCTATAGAGAATATCTCTATATTCTCATATAGAGACAATTAAAAGAAAAGAAAGGAGGAAAGAAAAAAAAGGGGGGGGGAGACTTTCTCCTTGTGACAAGAACTCTTGGGATGTAATCTCTTAAAAACTTTTCTATATGTAATGTATGGGGATTAACATAACAATAAAAAAATAAAAAATAAAAAACTTTTCTATATATCTTACAACAACAGTATTAGCTGTAGTCATCATGTTGTACATTACATCCCTAGTGCTTATTTATCTTATAACTGAATGTTTGTACCTTTTGACCATGTCCCTCCAATACTCCTCCCCCGCAACCTCCACTTCTGGTAACCACAGATTCCACATATAAGTGAGATCATACAGTATTTGTCTTTCTTAGTCTGACTTATTTCACTTAGCATAATGCCTTCAAGTTCCACTCATATTGTCGCAAATGGGAGGATTTCCTTTTTTTTTTTTTTTTGATGGCTGAATAATATTCTATTGTATTTATATACCACAATTTCTCTATCCAGTCATTCATTGTGATGAACACTGCAGTTGCTTCCATATTTTGGCTATTGTAAATAATGCTTCTGTGAACCTAAGGGTGAGGATATCTTTTTGAGTTAGTGGTTTTTTTCCCTTTGGATATATCCCCAGAAGTAGAATTGCTGGATCATGTAGTAGTTCTATTTTTAATTTTTTGAGGATCCTCTATACTGTTTTCCATAGTGGCTGCACTAATATAGAATCCCACCAACAATGCACAAGGGTTCCCTTTTCTCCACATCCATTTCTGCATTTGTTACCTCTTGTCTTTTTGATAATAGCCATTCTAACAAGCATGAGGTAGTATCTCATTGTGGTTTTAATTTGCATTTCCCTAATGACTAGTGATGTTGACTTTTATATATCTTCTTTGGAAAAATGTCTGTTCGGGTCCTTTGCCCATTTTTAAAATTGGGTTATTTATGGATTTTTTTGCTATTGTATGAGTTTTTATATATTTAGGATACTAATCTTTTATCAGATATATGGTTGGAAAATACTTTTCTTCCATTCCATAGATTGTCTTTTCACTTTGTTGATTTTTTTTCTGTGCAGAAGATTTTTAGTTTGATGTAGTCTCACTTGTTTATTTTTTATTTTGTTGCTTGTGCTTTAGCAGTCATATCCAAAAAATTATTACCAAGACCCATGCCAAGGAACTTTATTCTTATGTTTTCTTTTAGTAGTTTCATGATTTCAAGCCTTACATTTAAGTCTTTAATCTTTAGGAAATTTTTAGGAAAGGTGTAAGTTACGGGTCCCATTCTCATTTTTTTTTTAATATGTGAATATCCAGTTAACCCAGCACCATTTATTGAAGAGACTGTCTCCTCCATGGAGTATTCTTGGCTCCCTTGTCAAATATTAGTTGACCATACATGCTTGAGTTTGTTTCTGGGCTCTTGATTCTGTTCTGTTGGTCTGCTTATCTGTTTTTATGTCAGTACCATACTATTTTGATGACTATAGCTTTATAATATAGGTTGAAATCAGGAAGTGTGAAGCCTTCTTTTTTGTTCTTCTTTCTCAGGATTTCTTTGGCTATTTGGAGTTTCTTGTGGTTCTGTATAAATTTTACTTTTGTAAAAAATGCCATTGGAATCTTCATAGGGATTTCATTGAATCTATAAATGGCTTTCATTAGTATTGACATTTTAACAATATCATTTCTTCAAATCCATTCACATGGGATACCTTTCTATTTATTTGTGTTTTCATTTATTTTATCAATGTCTTATAGTTTTCAGGGTAGAGATATTTTACTCCCTTAGTTAAATTATTCCTAATTTAAAAAAATTAATGCTACTGTTTGCTGGATCAATTTTTTTGTTTTTCAGAAAATTTATTGTTAGGGTATAGAAACACTACTGATTTGTTTTTAAGTTTTTTTTGTTTTGTTTTGTTTTGTTTTAATTTATTTGGGAGAGAGGCAGAGCATGAGCGGAGGGAGAAGCAGACACCCTGTTGAGAAGGGAGCCAAATGTGGGGCTCGATCCCAGGATCCTGAGATCACGACCTGAGCTGAAGGCAGATGCTTAACCCACTGAGCCACCCAGGCACCCCAGAAACACTACTGGTTTTTGTATGTTAATTTTATATCCTGCAACTTTATTGAATTCATTGATTAGATCTAACAATTTTTTGGTTGAGTCTTTAGGATTTTCTCTATATAAAATCATATCACCCACAAATAGAGACCATTGTACTTCTTGCTTTCCAATTCTGATGTCATTCATTTCTTTTTCTTGCCTGACTACTCTGCCTAGGACTTTCAGCCATATATTGAATAGGACTGGTCAGAGTGAACCAACCCTTGTGTTATTCCTGATCTTAGAGGAAAAGCTTTCAACCTTTCTTCGCTGAGTGTAATATTAACTGTGGGCTTATCATATATGGCCTTTATTGTGTTGAGATGTGTTTCTTCTTTGCCTGATTTGTTGAGTTTTTATCATGAGTAGATGTTTGAGAGAGAGATTTAAAAAAAAAAAGATAATGTTGAACCTAAAAATTGTCCTCTTCATGTTGAAATTATTGTGTATATTTAATTACTCATACTGGGATTGTAATTGGCAAAGAGAGAATCCATTTCCTGATAATTCTCAGGAGTAATGAATGTTTTGAAAGTTACGCATTAGCAGAGAATACCATTCTTGAAATAGAATATTTTGTGATATATATGCCCAAAGAGAGAAAGAATACCTTATGACTTTAGAAGCAATGTTGACTCTGAACTTAAAGTCTTAAAGATAAGCCACTATGAACAAATTGAGAGTTTTCAAAATTTCATTGATGGGGTTGTTGGAAAAATCAGTGATGACATGGAAATAAGGGGATGCAACAAAAGGTACAACAGATAAGATCAAAACCAAGGTAGAGATATTTCTGGATAGAGACACTTACTTTAGTCTTATTAGGCACGGTGAGAAGAATAATACCAAAATCATATTTTATCTGATGCATTCCCTAGTATGTATGTATGTATGTTTGTTTGTTTGTATGTATGTCTTTTTGTTTATTATCAACCTGAGGTATACTTTCTATTCCCACGTAAAGTATACAATTTGAAGAGTTTTGACACATGTATACCCTGGCCACATCGTTGTTGCAATGAAACTATAACATATTCACCCCCCTCAAGATGTCCCCTAACCATGGCCCCAGGCAAATGTTGATTTGATTTTTGTCACTATAGATTAATTTGCACTTTCTGGAATGATGAATTTATATGTCTACATCTATATATGTCTACCTATCAGTCATCTATTTATTTATAAATGGAATCATATAGTATGTTCTCTTGGGGTATGGCTTCTTTCACTCTGCACAATGATTCTGAGGTTCATTCACTTTGCTATATGTGTCAGTAGTTTCTGGTTGTTGTCTAGTATTCATTGTACTGATATATCATCTATATTATGTATCCATTCACCTATCATTGGGTATTTAAGTTGTTTGCCATATTTTGGCTATTGTGAATAAAACAGCTGTGAACATTTATGTAGAAATCGTTGTGTGGACATATGACAAACAACCCAATAAACATGGGTAAAAGGTTTGAGCAGACACATCACAGAAGATTTATGAATGACCAATAAGCACAGGAATGATGCTCAATATATTTATCACTAGGAGAATACAAGTACAAACCTCGGTCTGATACTAACACATACCAATTAGAGTTGCTAAAATTTTAAATGACCGAAAATGCCAAGTTCTGGCAAAATATGGTAGTGCTGGAACACTAATAAACTGCTGATGAGGATGTAAAATTTCATAACCACTTGGAAAATTATTTGAGAGTTTCTAAAATAATTGAAAATACATCTACCATATAATTCAGCTATATCTCACGTGGGTATTTATGCAAGAGAAACAGAGTCTTAATTTAAGAACAGCATATTGAATGGAAATCCGAGCCTTGTTATTCTGATTGTGTGACCTTGAGCAAGTTGGTTAACCATCCTGAGTTTCAATTTCCTCATTGTTAAAATTGAAAATAAATAAGATGTATTCACAAAGAATCTTGCATAGCATCCAAAATATACCAATACTCAGTAAATACTAGTTACTTTCCTCCATATGTTAATTGTTTATTTGGCTTTAAAACATTCAATCCACAGTGTGTATTCATTCTTTCTAAATTCTTTTATTCATTTATCTAAAGTTTAAACCTCTAAGAAAAACTATTAAGTGGAAAAATCTGAGCCTGGTGGATCTAACCATGGGAAACAATAAACATTCTGCAGGATTAGGTCGGATGTTCATCCTGCAGAACATTGTTCAGCTGTGTTTCATGGAAGCAAGACACAGGGTAGACTTGGAGGAAGGCAAAGACACCAACAGGCAGGTGAAGAGGCCCCTACCTCTTGATTCTTCCTGAGGAACTCTCCTAAGACCTTTGTTAAATACAAATTTGGAAATAATTGGAATATATTCTATGCTTTATTTATATTATCCATGTCTCAAAATTCCTATAACTTTCTTCAGAGTTGGTGGTCAACAGATCAGTATTTGTTTATTTAACCACTGGATATTTATTGAGTAAGGGAGTACTTGTAAGACTAAGCAGTAGGAACAGATGCTAGCTGCAAGATCACTTTGACCTCAAGAAAACAGGTCATGAGTATGTCAAATACATTATTAACAAGAGCAGAGTGTTACAGAAGTTGAGAGTTGAAAGCTTTTTCTAGAATATTTGGGGAAGATGTCAATGAAAAGGAGGTGTATGGTGAAGCAGCTAGGCATACCCCGTGTGTTTGAGATTGGTTTTGTGAGCAAATGTGTGAGGCAGTGTTGTTTTAAGTCAAACTAGGACAAAATAGAGCAGCCTAGCTGAAGTGGAGACTTCACACAGTTGAGGCATGTGGAAGAAGTGTGGCAATATAAGCAGTGGCCAAATGATTAAGTGGATAGCATTTATACTTCAGTTTTAAGGAGCTATTGAACATTTTACTTGTGGCTGCAGCATGATCAAAGATGTGTTTAAGAAGGAATAAATCTGTAGGCAGGTTAAGATAGATTGAGCATCTGGAGATAGCACAGACACCAGGAGAATATTTAGGCAACTTTTGTGATAATCTAGGATCAATGCTAATCTTTTAACTCAATACTTTTCACTCTATTCTTGTTCTGTGGCCTTTCATAGTCCTAGCTTTGTAATAATCCTTATTCCCCTGACTTTGCAGTGAACTTGGCCTACTGTACAAAAGCTGAATTATCAGGAATGTGAGTTCAGACCCATTAACCTTTGAGGAGCATCACAAAATTAAGGACATGTTGTGCTTTTTAGAAGGAACGAAATGTGTAAATACAGAGAATTATCAGCAGCTGTCATTTTAGAAGAAAGGTCTTTCTCTTTGTTGTGCTGTGTCCCCTGAGGAACAATTGAAGGTCATGTTGTTAAAAGTGCTGATATATTATAATATTTGTATCAGCTAATTAAATCTGTCCTATCAAACATCTTCTATTTTGCCTGACACTTTCTCTTAACTACGTGCGTTTCTACTCAGTAAATACAGCAAACAAACAAACAAACAAATAATAATAAATACTTTCAGCTCTCAGGGTCAACGCCAAAATGCCATTACGTAACCCTTTGTGTATTTCACTGTCTGTGTTAAAATGAATCATTTGCTTTACTATTTTATATTTGCAGTTATTTTATACTTATTAATAAGCCATTAGGGAGAATAATTTAAATGTAATGTCTTCATTCTGGATTCATTTTATCAACCAGATTATTCCTGAAAATTATCTGGTTTCTCAAATACCCCATATACTTATAAACATTAAAGAAAACAGTAATGAGGAGACATGCTTCTTTTAAAAACTGTTACAGAAATGAAACTGGTTCTTTTGAATTGTTACCCAGTTTAAGGTTTTGTGCTCATAATTTAGTCTTGAGTGATTTAGAATTTCCAAATAATTATCACAGAATAAACTCTAGGAAATATCTGCCTGTCCAAGAGGGTCACACATACAACTTTACAAATGATAGTTACATTCTGAGGTTGCTCAGGATATGTCTACAAAGTCTTATTCAGCACTACCTTGATGTTAACCTTCTGCTTTACGACTTGTTCTCAAAGGAAGTTTTACTACCACCATTATCAAAACAGTGTCCCAGAAAATAAACTCATAAACAATGTGCTCCCTCTCTTTCAAGGTCTCTTAAGGCTTTACCAATAAATTCTGTGGTGGGATTCTCCAGTGGAATGGTTTTCCACAAAAGCTTTGCTAACTTTCTATGATTTGGGTATTTTTTTCATCCATCAAGCTTTTTGGTACTCAACTCTTCTCACTGATTTCAAATTAAGCTTTTATTTATTTTTCCAAGGAACTCAATTCTCAATAATAAAAAAACAACTAAATAAACTGAAATGAAAATTCTTGTAGAGGTTGAAGCCATAGGCAATGTCTCTATCAATATGATTTCTTAATTCTTCTTAATCCTTTCCTTCCAGTGAATGGATTCAGCTGAATATTGAGGACATGTGTGGATAGGACAGGAGGGGGACTTCCTCTTGCCTACTCCCTAATTCTGGGCTCCAGTTGACTCAACCCTGCTGAGAAAAGAGAGCTTCTGTGTTTGGTGACTGTTATTATTCTAACTTTTAACTAATGCTATTTCCCAGCAGTATCCAGTGCCATTTAATAGAGCAGGAATTTAAGCAAGAATTTGGAGAATCCTGGATATCAAACAAAGGTTTCTGGTTCCATACTTCCTCCTCTCCAATAATCTTACAAAACTGAGCTGCATACATATAATTTCCTTGATATTGGACAAGACCATACTTGAACCAACATATCAGTAGATTTATTTTCTTCACTCCCATACAACCCAGCTCATCTCCCATGTTCACTCTAATCCCATTTCCTCTCACTTAAACTAGTGGAAGTAATTAGCCAATAATTTGGAAATTAACGATAAATCACTTAAATATAAAACTTGGGTCAGAATTCTCTTTATTATAGAAAATTATTACATAATTCTCTTAAAGCATAAGAAATCATACTTTTTAAAAATTAGTTTTAAATTAAACCAAACTTAACATAGGAGTAACAGAGCATGAGATTATCTGTTAGACTGTACCGCCAAAGTTATTTGTTCTTTGTTTCAACTCATGCTTTTAATTCTGTCAACTGCTATTCCAGTTACCCATTAGAAACAGCATAAAAGCTTTGTAATAGAACTTAACAGTCATTGAACAGGATATGTTAAAGATATTTTAATCAAATGGATAAAAGACCATGATTTAATAAGTTGACAACTATATGAACGACACAGTCACATACATGTATTAAATATAGAAAAACCCTGTATATTGTACCATGTTTACTTCTGGACTGAGAGAGAAGATTGGCTAATTTTGTTCTCTATTTTGTACATTTTTACATTCCCAAAACATTTACAGTGAGCAATTACTAATTTCCTGTAAGGAAAATGATATCTTAATTTTAAATGAAACCATAAGTGTGACATGCATAGCACACACTCTCACACATAGTAGGTATTCAAAAAATATCAAATTCCTTCCCTATTCAGACAGCATCAAAGAAATGGGTAAAGATTCATTCTGTTATCAATAAAAACATAAATTGTCTAGAAAACAACTGTACTCAAATATCTTACAGCCTTGGCTAAGAAGAACAGCATAAAACTTAGAGACAGGGGTGAGCCCTGGGCATGAAGAGCCTTCACAGGAGAATGTTAAAATGACTCATTGATGCACTGGGGTCTAATTAAGCAAGTGAAGCATGAGGGTGATATCATCAAAAATTGTTCTAACGGTAGGGAAGCGATTATGGAAACTATTGCAATGGTCAAGTTCACTCATAATGAACACATGAATAAGAAACTGTGCATTAGCCACTGAAAGCAAAGTTTTATCTGGACCATATTTTTTTCAGTGATAACAAGCAAAGTCAATGCTTACTCCAATTTGTTTTTTGAAGGAAAAGTGAAAGGTCAAGGTCTCAAATGATCGTAAGACTCCCAATAAAATTTTCTGTCAGACAAATATCATGGTCAAGTACCTATAGACAAACTGAGATTTTTTTAAAAAGTGACTTAAGTAATAATTTTGGCTTCACCGGGAACACATAGATAAACATAATGCAATACAAGCAATACAAGCAAAAGAATAAATGCATATTTGTCTTTAACTCACACGTACATCTCACATCTCTGGGCTTTTCAGCTTTTCTATTTTCTGTTTTCTCATGGCACATCTCACTAATAAACTAATGGAGTGCAATAGTCAGAGGTAATATCCTTAGCAGAATATCAGTCCATTTATTCATGTGTTTTTTTATTCATTTATTCGATATACATTTATTGAATTTTCATCTAAAAAATGGGAGTGTAGTGTTGCAGTTGCTGGAGATATAATAGGTAATTAAGCTAGACAAGTTTGCACACTCATAAACTGATATTCTAAAAGAGGGCAGATAGACAATAAATAAGTAACACAATTGGGCTGGAGTGGGATGCTGTTGATTTGACTCACACTGTGAGAAGGATGTGTATGGAAAATGCAGTGCTTCCCCTGCAGGGACACTTGATAGCTCTGCTGGACTCAATGATGCTGCTGGGTGTTTGGTTTGGTTTATTCCTTTGGCTTTAGGCAAGGCTTCTGGGTAATGAGGCCATTTTCTCTGGGTTGTCTTAATCTCCCTCGTCATCACTGGCTGTGGATCCTATGCCCCCCTCTCCTTTCTCCAACTTGTGCAGGAGCCTGGGGGTCTACCCTAGCCTCTGCTGTGGGCTGATTTTGTCCTTCTATGTTGAGTCTTAAATATGGGGACTTTTTCATACAAGTACTGTGAGAGGTACAATGAGGCTCAACCTACAGGCCTCCATGATCAGGCTAGACTGTCAAGTTTATTTTGCTATGTCTTGAGCTGCTGTGGATACTGAGGGAGAAAATGCCAGGAGACCTTAATTATGCTATTTGCTGCTTGAAAACCAGGAGGTTCAACATAATAACTCTGAAATTTCTCCTCAGATAATCAATAAATTTAAGGGGTCTCAAATAAAAATAAGAGATATTTGAACTACAAAATCTGAATTTAAAGTTTATGTGGAAAAATAATCAAGTAAGAAGTATCCACAAAATTTCTGAAAATGAAGACGAATGTTGAAAGAGTAGCTCTACTACATTATAACACATTCTATAAAATTATAATGCTTTTTAAAATACTGTAATGTTGGGGCACCTGGGTGGCTCATTCGGTTGAGCGCCTGAATCTTGATTTCGGCTCAGGTGATGATCTCAGTGTTGTGGTATCGAGCCCCTGTCAAGCCCTGCATTGGACTCCATGCTCGGCACAGAGTCTGCTTGAGTTTCTCTCCCTCTGCCCCTCCCCCTACTCCCTCCCTCTCTCTCTCTTTCTCTCTCTCTCTCAAATAAATAAATCTTTTAAAAAATAAAGTATAGTAATGTTGATGCATAAACAGATTATTGGAAAATAAGAGAAAATTTATAAATATACCCAAAACATAGAAATTTATTGAGTTGGAGTTTTATTTTTGTAATAAATGCTATTTCAACAATTATGTAAACCGATGAAAAACAAATTTGAATGCTGTCTCACACTTTTACTTCAGGGAGAATTCCATATGAATCAAATATTTAAATATAAAAAATAACACAAAAATCCTAGAAAAAAAATGAAAGAATAATTTAAAAAAAATATATCTGAAAATGGACAGGGCTTTCCTCAGCATGGCACAAAACTCAGAATCCATAAAATAAAAAAAAATAAAACCAATATGTTTTAAATTCCGTAGCAAAATCAATATAAGCATAGTCAAAAGACATATTAATTTGAAAAATATTTTCAACTCATAAAACATAAGACTAATATCCTAACACACAAAAACCTTCTCTAACTGGTGAAGAACTACCTGGCATCAATAGCAAATAGTGAGACAATATGGGTAGACATCTCCACAAACAATTAATTATAAATGTTTAATCCATAAAAGATGTCCAAAATCACTTTTTTTAAAAAAGCCATGCTCATTAAAATTAACATTACTTTTTACCTATGTTATTATTAAAGAGTAGAACATATTGATCAGGATATGAAAAATTAGAAACTGTCATATATTGCACAAAACTTAACCAACTGAGTTATGTAAATTCTCCTGAATACTTCTGCTTTGTCCCTGCCCCTGTTCTAAAACATCCTATACTAGTTTTCCTATCTATTTGGACTTCTCCCTTCCTTCCTGAACACACTGTCTCTCATATGAAATCTCTCCTTCCTCTGAACTCCTTATGAAACTTTCATGCCATCATCTATATTTAATTATATATAAGATTGTCACACTATGCTGTAATCATCATGAAGTTTGAACCATATCTTATTTTCTTATTAAACCCAGTGCCTGAACATTCTATTTGTTAATAGTAAAAAGTATCTATAATGGTGTCAGTTTACAGTTTTCACAGATTTCAAACATCTTCTCATTTGGTACCACAATAACCCCCAGGGCTAAGCATCATTATTTATTTTATTCTACTGATGAAAAATTGAATCAGGTTGTGATTACACATTGACCAGTCAGAGCCTGCATCATAGGAGTTTTTTGGTCAGAGGACCTAAGGATAGACAAATGAGAGAAAGAGAGAGAGAGGGAGAGAGAGGGGGAGAGGTCAGTCCTGGCTCTTCCGCTTATTGGTCATATGAGATTTAGTAATCTAGTTAAGTTTTTTAAGCTAGTTTTCTTATCCATAAAATGGAAATGACAGTAATATCTACCTTGGTGTTTCTGGAAAAAGTAAACAAGAAAATAAAAATAAAGCATATGGCATATTGCCCAGCTGCATAAATAGTGTTCAGCTACAGTGACAATTATTATTTTACTATAACACAGCTTTTATTTACTGTAGTTTTTTTTTTTTTTTTTTTTTTTTTTTTTAACAATGCAGCATTCTGATTCAGCCCCTTTGTAGGTAATCCAGAATACTAGTGGTGGATCGTTTTTGGTGATAGATTCATGGTGAATTCAATAATTGAAATATATTTAGTGCTTTACAAATGCACTTTTCTCATCTATAATTCAATCAAAGAAACAGTAATAATCAGGTAAAATGAGAGTTGGCATTGAACAACTGCATTATTCATTATTTCTCTAACATCAGCCCTTCACATCTGTTCTTGGTTGCATTGAATATAATGCATGAATGATACTTACTCTGATTAGTGTCTATTCTTTTTTCCTAAGGCTTCATCAAAACATTTGTCCAATATCAATATGAATTTCTCTCTAGCTCTTTCTTTTTGTTTTTATACAGAATTTAATCGTGCTCATCCACACACAGTTTAATTCTCTGAATCACCAGATCTTCTTGTCAAAAGTCCCAAATCCAGTGAAATAATAGATCATCAATTCCTATGGTGAAGAGACTGTATACATGAAGTAGTTTTAATTTAGAAGTTGGTTTCTGTTAGTGGGAGAGAGAAAGTTCCTTTATCTTTTTTAGTTACTGAGTTATGGTTGACATGTACACAAATGCTGGCAAGAACAATGTTAAATGTGGAAATTTGGAGGCAAGGGATTGTTTTATTTCACTAATATTTTCCCTCAATAATTATGAATAATGAAAACTAATGTTATGCTATTAAAACAATAGTTTTAGCAATAATTTATAGTTTACCATATAATCATTTTCATAATTATTTTCTTTTTAATCTGGAAATCAAAAGTAACAATTTCATGTTCACAATAGCTTATGAACAAGGTAGCTATAAACTCCTATAAGGGAAGAAAAGTTAAAAACAAAATAACTTTATTTTTATATAATTTTTATACATTTTATATATTATATACTTTTAAAAACTTTATTTATAATAACATATTGATAATTAAGATGTGAGTTTTGCATCTTCCATCATAGATTAATCAAATAAAATTCAGTCAGGCCACAAGAAAATCAAAATCTTTAATGATGATACGCAAATTAAAATATAGCTTCATAGAAATAACTTTTCTTTTATTTTTTTTTTAATATTTTATTTTTTTATGATTTTTTATTTATTTATTTGAGAGAGAGAATGAGATAGAGAGAGAGAGCATGAGAGGGGGGAGGGTCAGAGGGAGAAGCAGACTCCCCGCCGAGCAGGGAGCCCGATGTGGGACTCGATCCCGGGACTCCAGGATCATGACCTGAGCCGAAGGCAGTCGCCTAACCAACTGAGCCACCCAGGCGCCCTAGAAATAACTTTTCTAGGACCAAAGTCAAAGTTCTGAAAATCTGAGGCAAGATAGTAGAAATTGGTTCTAAGTTGTCATAAGACAATAAGTTGTATGCTTAAATTGAACATATTCATTCCTTTAACAAATTTTTTTTTTTAAAGGTTTTATTTTTTTATTTATTTATTTGAGAGAGAGAGAATGAGAGAGTGCACATGAGAGGGGGGAGGGTCAGAGGGAGAAGCACACTCCCTGCCGAGCAGGGAGCCGGATGTGGGACTTCATCCAGGGACTCCAGGATCATGACCTGAGCCGAAGGCAGTCACTTAACCAACTGAGCCACCCAGGCGCCCAACAAATTTTTTTTAGTATTTACTGTGTCCCAGAACAGAGCTCTAGGAGTAAAGGATACTGTGGCAACATGAAATCTAGTTTTGTAAAAAATATCTATTTAGATAAAAAATAATTGCCAACATTTATTTTTATTTATACATTAGAGCTATATTGTCTTAACGATACTAGTTAAACTGTATGGAGTGATTAATATAATTCAGGCACTGAACTGAGTATCTTACTTATATGAAAACTCCTCACAGCTCTTAGGTGAGCAGGATTGTTTTGCTGATTTAAGATGAGAAAAGTGAGTTTTGGAGAAATTAGATAATAGGATATATTTTGCCCAGTTAATCAGAGGAAAAACTTTTAATTTCAATCCCAAGTTATTTTCACATGAAATTATATAAATGCCTTCATTTTCAAAGTTAGCATATGGATTAATAAAGGGAATTGTTATTTGTTTGTTTTTGATTTCTGATGAAATGTGAACCAATGTGACTCAATGTAGCAAGGTCCATGCTTTATTCAATTTTCTATAAGAGCTGAATCCCCCTCTCCCCAAAAGAAAGTAACCATTTCTAACGCCTGTAGTCTTCTCCCTACTTCTTCCTACTTTTATAATGCCTCTCTTTTTGCTAGGGGCTCTAACTCCACCTCTTCCTACTTATTTCTCCAAATAACATGTTTTGAAGGATATCATTTCTATTCTTGAAAGATTTTAGGCAAGTTATATAACCTGTTTCCAGCTTCTTCCTTCTCTGATCTGTGACTAATTAAATTTGAATTTCAGATAAATAACAAATACTTTTTAAATATAATTATATCCCATACATTATAGCTAAACAATGCTGTATCTGAAATTTAAATTTCACTGGGCATACTGTATTTTATAGGAATCCTAGTCCTGTGGAATGTATATACAGAAGTGGACCAGCCTGTCTGGTCAGGTTGTCAGATGGAGGTTGTCCCTTCTGATGATCCCTGGGGAATTATCCTGGGGTTGTTCTTCATGAACCCATGTGGAATACCCCCTCTTAAACCAAATGTCTTAGACAAATTGATCTTAAGCGTGTGTGAAAGTTTTACTAACAACAGAAGCAGCAAGAAGACTAAATTGTGAGATAATTTAACAAAAATTTTAGGGAAAGAACTTAAATACCCATGAAATAATTGCATAAGATCATGAGGATAGACCCAAGCTTTTAGTTTATATTGCAGGATAGGAAACTACCCCATCTTTATCATGATATGAGTTACCCTAGGTCATGACATGTGGGAACCATCACCTGAGGTTGCCACCTCAGGCCACCTGTGGATCATTAATCAGAAATAATAAGCTCGGCGTGCGCGCGACCCTGGAAGGCCACTGGCGGCGTGCGAGATGGCTGCGACGGCCACAGCACCAGTAGGCACTACGCCCAACGTGGGGCTCCAGCTCACAACCCTGAGATCAAGAGTCACATGCTCAACTTGCCGAGCCAGCCAGATATATTTTTACCATCAGGGATCGGTTTATAGATATATCAGAAGGTGAAGTGGACCATTCCTTCTTTGACAGTGACTTTGAAGAAGCAAAGAAATGTGAAAGTAACTCAGTTTTTGGCAAGCAAAATGATGACCCTAAAGAGAAAATAGATAAAGATACAGAAAATGTAAACTTGAAATTTGGAATACAAAGGAAGGAAAATGCAATAAAGGAGAAAATTACTCCAGAACACCACCCTGTAGAAAATGATAATATGCAAACCAGAAATTCTTTATCATTGACCACTTCAAGATAAAAAAAATTGTGGGGTGCTACAACAGGGCATAAAATACACTTGCCCACTCCAAGCAGAAGTCCCAAAATTATAAAAGAAGGTGAAGATGATTATTATACTGATGGAGAGGAAAGCAGTGATGGGAAAAAGCAACATGTCAGGTCCAAGTCAGCTAAACCATCTAATAACTTTAAAAAAAACATAAGTAAAAAGTATTCCAAAAGTAATTCCTCCTCCTCCTCTTCCTCTTTGTCCTCCTCATCTTCAAGTACAGGCACAGATTGTTCAGATGCAGGGTCTGATATCTGTATTTCTGATTCATCGCCATCATTAAAGAAATGTCTATGTGGTGTAACCCACTTGTCACCAAAACAGAAATATAAACCAGGAATGAAATCAACAGGAATACAGCCTTCAGGTAAACCAAAAGTCAGTGACTACCATGAGGAATCTGAAGATACTGTGACAGATGTCACTCCTCTGTCAACTCCAGACATCAGCCCTGTTCAATCTTTTGAACTGGGAGCATCAAATGATCAAAAAGTAAAAGTTAAAAGGCAAGAAAATGTGAGTCAAGAAGTATATGGAAATGTTGAGGATTTAAAAAATAATTCAAAATCATTGAAATCAACCAAAAAAGGGCAAGAAAAACATGGGCCTGATCTCACATCAAAATCTTCAGTGTTAGATTCCAGTTCAGACCACAGATATAAACAAAAAGCCTTACATGACACAATGGACCTCAATCATCTGTTGAAAGCGTTTCTGCAATTAGATAAAAAAGGACCACAAAAACATCACTTTGATCAGCCTTCGGCAGCACCGAGGAAAAACTACTCTTTCACAAGAGAGGAAGTGAGACAGATTGATAGGGAAAATCAGAGGCTTTTTTAAGAACTGTCAAGGCAGCCTGAAAAATCAGGAAACAAAAGTACGATTCCTAGAAGATCGATTGTTCATCCCCCTAAGTTATATCATAGTGCCCTCAACAGACAGAGGGAACAACAAAGGATTGAAAGAGAAAATTTGGCTTTATTGAAAAGGCTTGAAGCTGTGAAGCCAACAGTTGGTATGAAACGCTCTGACCAACTGATGGACTATCATCGCAATATGGGTTATCTCAGCTCATCACCGTCCTCAAGACGAGTGAGATCAACTCTTGGCCAGTATAGCCCATTAAGAGGAGCTTCTAGAACATCCAGTGCTACCAGTGGTCTCAGTTGTAAGAGTGAGCGACCAGTTTTTGACACGTCAAGTGGCCTGTTGCTAAGACCTAAGCCCCCTAATGTTCGTACAGCTTGGTTATAAAAACTTTTTGCTTTAAGCATTGTTCATCCAGTTCTTATTGAAGTGCTCTTGTACATTACTACAATTCTTTGTGTAAACATCTCTAATTTAAGATATACAACAATGAGTTGTAATTTTATTGTAATTCAATGCAAAATTGTTCTCAAAAAGACAATGTAAAATCAGTGTTTCCTATGAGGATGTGTTTCTATGAGATGTATATGTATTTGATAGAGAAATGGTAGTATGCATGTATATTTTCTCAACATAGAAATTGATTCAGCTCTTACATTGATGAAACAGTTGTGATAATATCGCTATAGCACATTGGACCCAAGATGTTAACGATATTGTTCTTGTTTTATGTGGTTTTTTAGAAGCTTTAAACCATGAGCATAGCTCCTAAATTTGACTTTTTCTCTTTGCTCCAGAATTTAGGTGGTATAACTCATAATTTGATTGTAAGACTTGATTGTACACTTTCTTATTATGAAACAGAACTTGAACTTGTTTTCATTGGGGGAGCTGATTTAGATTTGGTGAGCAGAATGAGAGAAGCTTGTGCTAGAGCAGTCCTTGGGATTCACCAAAGGCATCTACTACCTCTGTATAAGTGTGCTGAGTTAGATCTTAAAAATGTGATCAGCCATTCCAGACCATTTCAAACTGTGAGTTATAGGAAGTTCAACTTGGAAGGCCCTCTTCCATATTCTTACACATTGAGGTAAAATACCACTGATGATTCTGAAAAATGAGGTAGACTTTAGAGCTACAGTCCACTACATTGTGAATAGGTTGTCCAAGGACCAGATATGACCATAAGCAAATAGTTGTTGAGCAAAATAGCACCACCAGTTTGAGGAGCCAAGAAGCAGATCCTCAGTTGTGTCAGAACAGTGTTTTAAGTGATACTGTTGACAAGTTGTGTTATGTTTAGTGTTTGCTGTATTAAGAGAGAAGATAAGAAATGCATAGTCTTGAAGCTTTAGAAATTCCAACTACAGTTTTTAAGAGCTGAGAAAGAAAACTAAAATATAAATTGTAAAGGAGAAATATCACACATTTGTTGAGGCTACTTTAAATGTCATCTAATATTCTTGTATTGGTTGGTTTGGGCTTTTGGGTTGAATCCTGGAAGTACCATTTTTTACAGTGCCACTTTTGAAATTCTAGTAATCTTAATGGAATTAGTAATGGCAAATAGGGTGTCGTATAGTTGACTTTTGAAATTAGAATATTTTTCTGTCAACCTGTGGACTCTCATTTCATAGAACAAAGTGTATCTCAGTTGTGGGTGCTTCTGCTGTCTTGGTCATCATTGTTTCATTACTGGCCTTTTCAGTATACCTTTGGAATGTACTGGAAAGTTTCCATTTTAAATGCCAAATCTTTCTTTTTTTAAAACAAATTCTTGATCTGTAGCCACAATAATATTTGTTGTTTATTTTTGCGGGTTAGCGCAAGCTCTGTAGCATGTTTTCCTGAACTTATTTTTCTTACCACCTTGGGCAGTAAGCCAAACTGCATTTTGCTAAATTATCAATTCAGAATTTCTTGGTATTAAGTTGGTATTGATGGATTTTTGTCTAGGATAGGGCCTGTGAAGTGTGGGAACAGTGGTGTTAAAAAAAAATTCACATGAACACAACCTGACTGTGAGATTTTTCTGTTGCTTTCTTTGGGCTGTAATGTTCGTTCATTGTTATTTGATGCTCTGTTCTGGTGACGAGGTTCTTAGATCATTTAGTGCTCTGCTTTATTTATTAATTTTAGTTATACTAAACCAAGGGTATTTTGTTTTGTTGTGTTTTTAGCTTATTGCACTTTTAATGTTTGTATAACAACTTATCTTTACAAAGAGTTAAGATAATGCTGAATTTAAAACTCAGCATTTGGACACCTGCCTGATATTGTAAGCCAGTTTTTATTTTTTATTTTATTTTATTTTATTTTTTTTTTAAAGATTTTATTTATTTATTTGAGAGAGAGAGAATGAGAGACAGAGAGCATGAGAGGGAGGAGGGTCAGAGGGAGAAGCAGACTCCCCACCGAGCAGGGAGCCCGATGCGGGACTCGATCCTGGGACTCCAGGATCATGACCTGAGCCGAAGGCAGTCGCTTAACCAACTGAGCCACCCAGGCGCCCCAATAAGCCAGTTTTTAAAAATTGAGTTTTAAGTTGTTAGGGAAAAATATATGTATATATGAAACCTTTAAAACCTTTACATTCATAATGACATTAGTCTCTGAATATATTTTATATGGCCTTTGCTGTCCTATGTCCGGATACAACACATAATTTTATAGATAAAGCTAAAAATTTGATTTTAGATACTAATTTAATGCCTTTAGTTTTTACTGCTTTGACAAGGGAGGTTAAGTATTGCTGATAGCAGGGATTCAACTTGAAGTAAGCGTTGGGAAGAGCAACAATATTCATCTTTTCAAGGCAGAATTTATAATTCTGTTGTCATTATTATTCCTATATGACAAGTAAAAATAGAAGGATAGGAGTTGAATATGCTATTCTCTGATAAAAGTCAAGGTCCTTTGAAGTTGTTATGGTTTAGGGACACTTTTACGAAGGAATCATAAGTATACTATTTTCATTTTCAAGAACTTACAAAAAGGTAAAGGATCATCTAGCACTATTACATATTTGGTTCACTTGGCCTAATACATATATTCTTTGAAGATTTACATCTGCAACTAGAAATTATACTAATCCAAGATCTAATATTATTAGGCAAGATTCTTACTGAGAATTATTCTCATACCTGTCAAATGTTAAACTAATGTTGCCTCCTAAATTTTAATAAGATTTTATGAAAGATTTTGAACTATTAAGATTATTTCCTAAGGGATAGCTGTTATCTCACACTTTGCCTACTTTTTTTCAATCTCCATTAAAAAGCTGCATTCTCAAAAAAAAAAAAAATTAAAAATTAAAAAAAATAAAAATAAATAAAAATAAAAAGCTGCAGTCTCCAAATAAAATTTTTCTGGTTTGCTTATAAATGTAGTGTAATGCAGTTGTTTTCAAACCATTAACCCAATGTCCAAAATGGATATCTAGACAACTTTAAAAAGAGGTCATTGTGATGCTTGTGTGCTTCTCATCTTCAGATTCAAATACTGCACACTATGAAAAGTATTATGACCAATATAAAGTTGGAGACACAAGTTGAATTTATTTTAATTAAATTCATAAAATGTTTAATATCTTAAATGCCAAAATCTTAACCGATACGTGATTGTATACCATCCTAAAAAATGTTCTTAATGGTAATG
Source organism: Phoca vitulina (assembly GCF_004348235.1). Lineage (NCBI taxonomy): Eukaryota > Metazoa > Chordata > Mammalia > Carnivora > Phocidae > Phoca > Phoca vitulina. Next base: position 46,069,946 of record NW_022589708.1, read on the forward strand.
GCTACTTTATTTCCATGAATAAATTAGTAATAAATTTAAATATCAACATCTTTTTTTAATTTCCCCCCCTCCATAAAAAGAAATAATAAGCTTATGAACCTGTGGCTCTTAATAAACTGTAGTAAGCAACAAATAATACAGAACACATCTGTGGCTGCTGATCAGAGATACTGAGCAAGAAAATTTTATTTTTTAACAGTGTCAGATAAGGGCTAACTAGTAAAGACACCAGTTACAAATTTCTTTCTTCCTTTCTTTTTTTTTTCCCTCTAAGGAACTATCAGAAAATTCTCAAACCTAATAAAAATTACCAAGTCACATATCTTGCTGTTTCTCAGGTTTGAAAAAAGAATTTTAGGGATGCCTGGGTGGCTCTGTCAGTTGAGCCTCTGCCTTTGGCTCAGGTCATGATCCTAGGGTCCCTCATTGGGCTCCCTGCTCATCAGGGAGTCTTCTTCTCTATCTGCCTGCCACTCTCCCTGCTTGTGAGCATGCTCTTTCTCTGACAAATAAGGAAATAAAATCTTAAAAAAAAAAAAAGAAAGAAAAAAGGATTTTAATATTCACTAGTGAACAGTAATACAAGTTGAAATATTTATTACCTTAAGCATCCTGGAATTGTACCAAAGTTGTATGGTCCTGGGCAAAGATGAGTAGACAAGTTAGGCCTGGGTCTACCTTGTTTGTACCCATAAGAGACAAAGGCCTTAAGTCTTCAGGATAAGACCTACATGCATGCTTCCTCACTCTTAATTCCTCCTTATTCTTTCTCTTTAAACATTTCCCTCCCTTTAGGACCTGTCTATCTATAGTATTCTTGCTACCAGTTCTGGGTATCATTTCTCTAAAGAGTCTTAAAGCCTTTGGTTCCTTCTTTTTGCTAGCAAATGTTACCAATTTTATAATGCTTCCTTTCCTATATAGTTTTTGTATCTTTGGTTATGATGTGTAAAGGTGACCTCCATTTCTGAGGATAGTATCAGAGAGAAAAGTATCAATAATGTCTCTAATATCATCAACAAACATCTCATTTGTCTCTTTTCTTTGAACATGAATTGCTCTTTATACTCTGGGGTTCGTCTCCAAATAATAGAAGTTTCTGCCAACCAAACACATTATTTAACAATCATGTGAAAGAGATTTTTTTTTGAAACAGACTTTCTGAGAGGTGAAAATCCTGTAGATTATGTTCTAAGCAAGCTGCTTGCTAGCAGAGAAGAAAAGACAAAGAAGTCAGTGGATTTCTTTCAAGGTGTCCTCTCTTTCTATTACTAAGAGCCAAGGGAAATAGAAACACATTTTAGCCTTAATCATTTCATTTTGTTGTAATTGCAAAGTGTTTTATTCTTTTTCACAAGGCAAGTGTGTGATAAATTATTAATTCAAATTACATATTAACATGTTCAGGACACTCTGGGGTTGGAATAGAAATAGTGATAAGTTTGAATAATTTCTTGAGTTGGGGTAAAAACATGAGGAGATTGGGAATTAAAAATAAAAATCTAAACTATATAGCCATGATGATACATTTATTGATGCACAAGCTTTATAGTTCTCAGATTTTACTCACAAGAAATAAAATTGTTACAATATGACTTAAAATACAATTTATTTTATAGTAATTACTATAGTGTTAATAGTATATATTTTAATTTATAATTCATATTAATTATAGGACTTAGTTTTGCCTCAGTAAATTCATAATGAACATTTTCTATGTAGAATGCAAGTGCTTTGGTCATGTGTTCAGCAAATAAAAGAATATCAGATTTATTATAGATTTTGAAATATCTGTATTAACTGATCACAGCACTGCATATCCTTTGATGGCAGCTGCTTCTCACACTAGTAAAGACTAAAGGAAGAATATGTTAGATAAGGCTCTTTAAGCAGCACCCTATAGAACACAAGGTAGTGGAGCCTAGCAATTAAAAATGTGGATGCCGGGGCGCCTGGGTGGCTAATCAGTTAAGCATCTGCCTTTGGTTCAGGTCATGATCCCAGAGTCCTGGGATCAAGTCCCACGTCGGGCTCCCTGATCAGCAAGGGAGTCTGCTTCTTCCTCTCCCTCTGCCCCCCACTTGTGCATGCTGTCTCTCTCCCTCTCTCAAATAAATACATAAAATCTTTTTTAAAAATGTGGATACCAATGTTGAATAGATGAGAGTTGAAATTCCTGCTCTGTCATTATCTAGTTTTGTAGTATTCTAAATGGCATTTAACTTTTTCTAAACCTTTGTCTCTGAATACTCACTATTGGGATAATAGTAATATTGCACATTGAATTAACACTATATCATAGTATTACATTGAGGATTAAATAAAACCATATAGTAAGTGCTACAATAGTAGCTCAAATGCAATAAGCACTGACTAAATATTAAATAATTATACTATTCCAGGTCTAAATTACCTGTTGTTACTGCATATATGAAAATTACTTTTTAAAAATTTTATGTTTACCTTTTTCTAAGTAGCTTAAAAGTATACATTTTAAAGATTTTCTTTTCAGGCATCAATCCAACCTGTGAGCTGGGGAACTTCTTCATTCATTCAAACTTCAATTGTCAATCAGTTTTAAAATCTCATTGACCTTTTCTTTTAAATGATTTCCGTGTGAGTTAGTTCCTTTTCTATCACAAACCCATCACTGTTGTCTCTGGTTTTCTCATATCTATCAAATCAGGACTATCCTAGAACTTTCTGCAATGATGGAAAGGTGCTAGATCTCTATTGTCAATACGCTAGCTTCTAACCACATGTGGGTATTCAAATTTGAGTTAATTAAATTCAATACAATTAAAAATTTAGTTTCTTAGTGATGCTGCTCACATTTCAAGTTCTCAAAAGTCACATTCAGCTATTTGTCTACCATTTTGGAAGGCGCAGTGACAACTAGTTCTATTGTCTCCAGTTTTTCTGTAATCAAATCAATCACAGACTAGTCCTAGTTTAATATTAATAATGAATAATTTTGATTACATTATTCCCATGCTCAAAAACTCTTTGATTAAAAGCATACTCTTAAAAATATGTAATTACATGAAAAATTTTCACATTAGACATTAAAAAATACCAATTTATGAAATGATAGTAGTCTAAGTTTGAAAAGTTGTTGCCTACATTTTGTTTATGTGTTTGTGTATCTGTATAAAAATCCTCCTAAAGTGGAGAATATGTATATTTGATTAAAAATGATTTACATTTCATTCTCTGCATTTTCTGCCTTTCAGGTTTTTCAAACATTTGAAAATAACTTTTTTTTTTCTATTGGTCATTTTATCTTCAGATTATTTGCTTTTCTTAGCAGTTGGGGTAGTTTCCAGAAGCCTCACTGACATAGATGGTGTCTTTTGAAATTGTACTGTCCAGTAATAAGCATAGTCCCACTGATGTGAACTGGAAAATACCAACTCTCATGGAAATTTCTTTCTTCAGACTTCCTCTTTGAGAGAATATCTTATGTATTTGGAAGATGTAGTCTCAAAAATAATATCAGATGGTGTTGCTGAGTGTTGCATACTCAAGTAAAAAAGAGAGGTGCTAAACAGCATTTAAAGGAAGGTTGTTTGTTCTAATTAAGGAGCTAGGGTTTTGGCAAGCCATACTGAGTTTTGATATCAATGTTTAATAGGTAGGAGTTGGGGACAGTACTGCAGGAAATTTGACTGCTCATGGGGGAAGATGCTTAGAAAGGGAAGAAGACCGAGGTTTTTATGGCTGAGAAGGGCAATTGTGAAATAATAATAATAGAAATAGCAATAGTAATAAAATAAATTGTGTTTATTAATTATGCCTTACAAAGTGAATTTTTAATGATAGGGTAATTTATTTACATTGATTAACGCTGCCCATTCCCTTTTCCCCAAAATATCAGTTCTTTACACAATCATCAGCCACTTCTGTAATGCTCATTTATATATTTGATTAAGAGGAATTTGGGAGCTGAATCTCAAAAATATGTTGACTGGATATGAAGTGAAAACAAAAAGTTCATATAGTTAAAGGCACCTTACGGTATTTGGTTTACAATCAAAGACCACCTTTGTGAATAACACATAGGACTGAATTTAGGGGGAAAGTAATTGATATTACATTGATGTTGTAGTAGACATTTTGGTTGTTAATCATTCAGTTTTCCTTCTTCTTTTTAGTACAGGCTGATTTTGTTTGGATGTCTTCCACTTCCCCAGAAAAATGTAGGGCAGGGTGACACCTTCTCCAGCTCCAGGGGCAAATCATATTTGGTGTAAGATAATATTTTTGATTTAGTTCTCTTTGTTTGTGGTTTAAGAATGACCATTTGATCCGATTCTGACCTATTCTGGTCTTCTGGGAAAGGATTCCTCTTCCCTGAGAAGGAGACACTAAAACATAAGATTGTTTGTTTTCATAAATAAAGGATGTCTGGAACTGCCTGAAACTATGTCTGCAGTCTCTCCAGTCAGCTTTACCTGAAAACAGGTCAGGCAAAACTTAAACGTTGAGGTTGGAGTGTAAGAAAAAACAAGAAGAGCTAGAAAGGAGCTCAGACCATGGGAACATCACTGAGTCATTTATCACATCTAGCCTGGAGCCACCTACTTATGGATTTCATTCTAGTTGAGATAATAGATTTTCTTTTGGTTTAAGCCAGTTTGAACTGGGTTTTCAATTACATGTAACTAAAGATTTCCTGGTGGATTCGATCTTTACTATTGAAGTTATAGTTACCTAAACTTCTGTCATTTTATTTTTCATATGGCTGTTGCTAAGTCACATTTCTGCAGTGCTGTGCTGGTGATGTGAATTATTTGAATACAAACACATAAAGCACATAATTTAAAACATATTTTAATTAAATATCAACAGAAATGCAGTGCTAGCTGATTGTAAGATCATGTTCTTCATAATAAGACTGTGTCCCAAATCTAGTTTTACAGCTTTAAGGGATGAATGGCTTTAATTGTGACTTCTAATTTGTGGGAACTTGGAATTCTTCATCTATAAGATGGAGGCACAATATGAATTCCTAATTCATAAGTTCATTAAAGTGGTGAGAAGAAAATTTATATTTTAAGTAGTCTAACACAATGCCTGGCATGAAGTTTTACAATAAATATATTTTAGATAAGTTATCATCTTTGTTGATTTAAGCCTAGTGTGATGAAATAGTTTTCTGAATTGAGGTTCTTTCATTTAATGCATTTAATCATTTTAATCAGGTTTTTAAATTTAAAATTGTATTAGCTTTTCTTTTATGATTTCAAACACATCATTAAATTTTCAAAAAGGATCAGGTGGGAAGAACTTACTAACAAACATATGAAGGACTTTAATTATATATCCATCAAATGACATTCTAATATTTTGCCTCCTAACTAATATTTTCCCAAATTTTTAGTGAAAGAACTTTACTGAGGACACACAAAACTTTGCTGAAATCAACAAAGTTTGTCTATAAAATTCACCTAATTTGCCAGTCTAACAACTCTATCAAAAAGAAGTTATTCTTTGTAAGCCCATGCTGGCTCCTAATGATCATTGCATTTTCTCCCAAATGCTCTCAAAACATCTGTTTAATATCTTCTAGAAATTCACTAAGTCCTTTCATGCCATGTCAAGCGGTTGACTTTTATCCTGTGCACAAGGGGAGAGGTCTGTGTTCTTATAGTTATTTTTATGTGTCTAATTCTACCTTAAAATTAAGGATTATGCTTTTTTATATGCCAGTCTAGAGATGCATGAATCATAGCACTCATTAAATATCACATAATTTAAAAATGACAGTAATTAAAATATTTCAAATAGGTGAGTTAAATAAGCATTTAATTGTGAAACATTACTTTGTATACAAGATTGAGTGGAGATGGGGATAAGTAAGGGTGAAGCTGTATTTAGGAAAACTTATTAAGAGTTCATTGAAAATTTTTAGGTAAGAGATGGATGCCTGAATTAAATGATGGTGGGGACCTAAAAGGAAAAACAGGATGAATAGCTAGCTAGATAGATAGATCGCTAGATAATATGTGTATACACATGTGTGTATATGTGTATATATCTATATGACTGAGTGTATCAAAAAATGCAGAAGTCCACAGTGACATCCAAGTTTTGGGCTTATCTGTGTCCATTTTTTTAGGGCTTAATTAAATTAGTAAAGTCCCCCAAATGGCTGATGGTGTAAGTACAATAGAAGGTATTCCTTCCTCATAAAATGGGATTGTGTGGGGCAGCTCTCAACACAGTCATTCAGGTCTCTAAACTGACAGAGATTTTTCTGATTTCCAATTTATAACAATCAGTTTTGTCTCGTTTCCTTCTCGCTGAAAGAAAATTAGAACAAAGGAGCCTGGGGATTGTTTGGGTCCATATTTGTAAATAGAATATATTACTTACTCGCCTATTACATCCATTGGAACTCAGTCCTATGACTACATCGAAGAGCAAGGAAGGTTGAAACATATATTTTAATTGTGTTTCAATTATAAGGAGAGGAAAATGAATTTCGTTGAGTACCTTTCACTAATATGACCATAAAAATGGAAGGGAGATGCACCAAAGAAGGTATTAAGGATCTGTAAGTTCATTCTGGAGAGTAAAGCTGAGCTATCATTTATACATACATGTACAGAGATATCCATTAAAGGGACAAAAATACAATGCCTGAGTTCAAGTGGGAAGTTTGCTTGGAGTTGCAGATTTGGAAATCATTGGTTTATGGGTGACTGAAGTCATGAATTGAAGGAGTTTTTCAATAAAAGTGTAAACTAAAATTAGATGAAAAGAGAAAAACAAAAGATAGAAGAAAAAGCCAATAGTTAAAAGAGTGAAAAAATCTGTATAGTCAGAGAACTCTTAAATGGAAAGGAAAATCCAAGGAAAAGATAAGATGGCAACCAAGAGACAAGAGAGTGGGCTTCAGTCTCAAATACCATGGAGATATTAGGTCAGATTGAGATTGAAATGTATTCCCTGCTTTTGGCAATAGTGAAACATTTATGCATTTTGACAACTAAGTGTCAGTGGTGTTATGAAGGAAAGGACAGATTAAAAGTTTAATTATTAGACAAAGAAGACTGATTGTAGCAAGAGGGATGAGAAAAGGGCAAACACTTTTGTTTTTGATGTTGTAGTTAAAAATGAAGCATGCTAAGCAGTTTTACACATTGAAAAAAAAATTATTAGGGATGAAAATGATTTAGATATAAGTACCAGGGTATGGAATCTCAAGTACAAAAAGAAGGATTATTTTTGTACAGGAAAATGGTCTTCTCTATCTTTAAATAGTTAGGAAAGATAGAAATCTGTATCTGTTAGTACTCTGAGATATAAATTCACGTTTTTAAACTTGGAATGACTTAAATAGTTTGAATTTTATTTAAAAATTTGTTAGAATTAGATTTTGTAGTCATGCCATTTACCTATTTCATTCATTCTTTTTGTCAATAATCTCAGTCAGTAGTCATGTATTAAATGCTTACACATTAGTTATGAGCTAAGTTTTTCTAAGAGGACCGGAAGAAAGAAATAGCACAGAAAATACTTCAAATAAAATTGTAGAGTTACAGTTATGAGAGATATATATTAAACAGTGATGTAGAAATTGATTTATAGAATGCTAACATTAATATGAGTTTGTTATATTTTCCATAATATTTTTATTATTTTTAACATAGTATATATTTATAATGCTCACATAGGATTCAGGTTATTGAATTTTTCAGCCACCCCATATAGAGACTGCTCTTATATTTATCCTGTTCATTCAAATCCAATTATACTCACAGTAGTAAAGATAGAAAAGTAGCTAATTGTTGGGTGTGAAACTTAGAAGTTCCCACTTTTTATAGTTACCTGGGATAAACAACATAATGAGCTTGATTCTCTCCACTCCAGGGTGCATGGACTTAAACTTGGGGAGAAGAAAGGATTTTAAGAATCATAATAGGTTAGATACCTTCATGATCATCTTGTTTAAACATATTTCTCAAAAGTTTGGGGTTTAGTGAAAGATCTTAGGGGAAAAATAGCTTCAGTCTGTTTCTGATATAAAATCAAGAAACAAAGACAGGATGGCTTCTTGGACACAGAGGGACCTTGGAAATGATACTTTGTCTCTGCCCCCCGATAGAATCTGATTGAGAAGAGAATTGGGCTCCTGAAGAAGCCAGTGTCAACAATAGTTTCCTAAAACTAAAATGAGGGTAAACTGGTATGGGGTGCATAATGATGATCATTATTAAACTGTATAATACGTTTCTAGCTTCTCGTATTTTTTCTACCTTCCCCACATATGCTGAATTCCACTTTTTCTTCACATATATTAAAGAATGTTATGGTCGTACGACTTCTAGGTGTTGGAGATTCTGTGATTCAACTTCTCACCCAAAATGAGAATTATATCTATAATATTCCTGCAACGAATGGCCAAACTGGGCAACGGCCAATCACAGTTCTTCATTTTCCTGCATGTCCTCAGAAATACCATGGCAAAAGACTATACCAGTAGCTAAGAAACACCTCGAAGACAGGAAGGAAGATTTAGCTTCTTCAAAATTATTTTAGAAACAAACACAAGTAGAAGAAAATACACCTAGGGACCAAGTTTCCACCTGAGAGTTATGCTCACTAAAGGAGCCTAGAATTCTAGTCTCCTGGTAAATTTACTGCCCAAGTAACTTTTGAGTTCAGTATTGGTGGATTTCTAATATCCCAATCATTAACATAATCCCAAACTACAGTTTTAATTTTACCAAATCAGGCAACACTTTAGTTTGCACCTTTTGAAATCGAATTTAATAACATGTAAGTGAATGAAAATATCCACCCTGGGCAAAGAAGGCAGAGTTCCTCCCTGTGACAGGAACCAATAGCCATGACAATAGAGTGCTTCTTTTAATTATGCTTAAGTAATTCTAAACTTCTAGCCAAAAAGTGGGATTACAGAGATTTAAGAATTCAGAAAAAAATATTTATTTCTGATTTTACTGAAAATTTTTTTTTTTACTGAAATGTGGTTCAGTATTAGGCACCATCAGTATTTTAACTGACAGTTAAATGTTAAACTTTCTTTTTACAAATAAAACAAATAACCTGTGAACAAACTGAGAAATACTTAGCTTAATATGTATTCAGAATTTATGACTGATAGTAAAATAAGAAAACCTAAAATATACAAGCAAAATTATGCATATGGTCTCATATGCATAGATATTTTATTTATGATCCATTGATTTATATTCATAGTTAAAATATAACATGAATAAAATATTTACTTATAGATATAGTTATATATTTATGGGATGAAATGAAAGCAAGTTTCCAGTGTCTACCAAAATATCTTCTCTAATAATTTTAGAACACGTTACATTGGAAAATCTAGTGCAAAAATTTATAACATGAAGGATAAAACTTTTTACCCCCATGTTTACTTGCATTAAAAATGAGCAATTTAATAGGAACAGGAAAGTGATAGAAACATATTTTATTTATTAGCAGTTAGTATGTCAAGGAAATAAAACTGTCTGTGTTTAAAAATGACTGTGGAAAATGGGACAATTTGAAAGGGAAGATAATTCTTCTTTTTAGTTGATACAGATCAATGTTTCAAGATAGTTACTAGATAGATACATGGAAAATGTATAAAGATAGCCACTAGATAGATGTTTAGAAAATATACACACCCACATTTATATCTCACAACTTTTAAAAAATTTCCATCATATTCCTCCCGTCTGCTAGACTGTTGTAAACACCTATATTCCTTAAAGCTTCTGTTTCATTTCTCCTTACCCTCCATTCTCCTTCCTACTTCTTCAAGTCTTCCTCTACACCCTTCCAACATCTGAGCCCCTTCAGGGGTCAGTACTGGGCTATCTTACAGAATCTGACAGCCCTCCTCAAATATAATTCCTCATTCATAGTTTAGCTTTAAAATATGACATTTGTTATGCTTGTGGAAATCAAGTACCAGGATTCACTATTTATAAAGTAGCAAATGATAAAAGGCTCTGCAGGGAAGTTGTAAAGAGGAGGGTATAACCAGCATAATATTTGACAGAACAGGCAGGAGAAAATGCACTAAGATGGTGAAGTTTCAAGGCAGTTTAGTTTTACAAGGCATTCCAAGGAAACAATGTAATAAATTCAAAGGGTTTTTAAGTTGTTTCAAAAATAGAAAAAAAAAAAAAAAAAAAAGGAGGGATAGGTATGCTTCCTGGAGCTAATGATTGAATGTTGATACGTGACAACGTGGCAAAACCACTCAACTCTATTTTACTTGTCTTCTCTGTCATTGTGAATGATGTATGAACTAAAAAGGATAGAATGAATGTTTAGAGGGATTTCAGTTCAAAGTGGGTAAAAGATTCTAATAGTCACTCTGAATAGTTCAGCTTATCTGGCTCAGATGAAATATATCCCAAACAATGAAGGAATTTGCCCACGAGACAGACCACTGTAACCGATCTTAGGCATTGTTAAAGAGAAGAAAAGGTGCTAAAGTATTAGTGAACGTTTCTCAAACTAATAATATAACAACAATGTAGAGAGTAAGAGGAGGAGAGGAAAAGCCATAAGCTGCCTAATGATTGATTAGGGGGCTAAATGTTGATCTCAGACCAAATCCAGGACCAATTTTTAAAGAATGGCTTATGAGAAGTAACAACTGTTCAAAACCAGCATGGAGTCACTGAAAACAAAATATGGCAAAATGTCTGGTGATCTCCTTTCAGGGCAATGAATGCTTCTTGATTGGCTATACGTGGCAAAAACAAGGTTCTTTTCTTCTTTAATTTCTCCTTTTGGCAGTCTAGCAAGGCTAAAGATCGGCATAAATCTATCAATACAGTGTACCTCAATTTCAGGGAAGCATCTTTCATGAATTTGCATGATGTCCTGGAATAAAGAATGAAACATGAATCGTGGCATGGTGAGGATAGTGAATCAACCTAGTTAACAGATAAGAAATAGAGATTCAGACATAGCTATAACTAACCAAACCAGGCTATGGTTAGTCTTATACCATTTTAAACAGGTAAAGCTGGTAGGAAGAGGACAAGCCACAATCATGAATGGAAAGCAGTGGGACAGAGTCTAGAGAGGCAGAAAGAACAAGGTACCCACAATAGATCCAATGTTGCCATCAAGGCAGAGTGAGTACTCAGACACAGAGCTGAGCTGGTGTAGAGAGGATAAGCATAGCGTGAATAGAGAATAAGGTTGGTCTTCTACTTGTCTAGAAAATGCCAAATCCCAGATCTAGTGTTGTGTGTATGCGTGTGTGTGTATGTGTGTGTATGTTTGATGAGGCACAGGAGTGTCTTAAAGATCTGAGCTTCTTAGAACGCATAACTTCAAAGAAAATCCAGGTAACAAGTCATGGTGTCTAAAGACTACTGCAACCTTTCATAATATAAAAAAACTGTCAATGCTGTCTTGGTAAGTGAGACTTCCAGAATCAGAATTGGGGATTACAAATAATGGTAGGTATTTGGGATTTAGGAAGCAGCAAAATTTCATTTAATTTGCATAAGAATGTAGCTATTTGGTTGAAAACATGGTTATCCATTATGGAGAGGGATACTGGTAAGAACCAAGAGGACTTTATTATTACCAAATAAATAATGATGGTAAAAAAGAAAGAAAGGAAGGAAGGAAGGAAGAGAAAGAGAGGAAGGAAGAGAGAAAGAGAAAGAAGGAAGGAAGGAAGAGAGAGAAAGAAAGAAAGAGAGAAAAAGAAAGAAAAGAAAGAAAAGAAAAAAAGAGAAGAAAAGAAAAAAAGAAAAGAAAGAAAGAATTGGTAGCAAGAGCTTAATAGTATTACTGCTAACAGTAACCTGGGTTTCCAGTCAGGACTTTGTATTCAGTGAAGAGTAGTAGGAATATTAATCAAAGTAACTACTAAAGAAATGACTCTAGTCAGAAACCTAGTTCTTTAGACTGGACCAACATGAAGACAAAATGCAATAGAGTTTTTTAATTTGGTGCCATCTAGGGATCTGGCTCTCATTCTTATGTGTTAGCTCTGAAGCCAGGAAGAGACATAAGAAGGTAATGTGGACCAAGTAGCTAAGAATTGAGTTATGCTCCCTGTGCTTGTAAGTTCACTTGATTTTATATTTAAGTAGATAAGAAGGAACTGGGAAGAGAGCATGGTTATACATGTTGTTTCTATTGTTTCTATTATTTTTGTTTCAGATACTGGGGAGGGCCTGAAGTTACAGGTGAAGAACATCAATAGTTGTAATTGCAATGAAACTAGGAAGGCTTATGTAGATGTAGAAAAGATGGATTCCAGATCTACCACTTTTTTCTTTTTTGGGGGGACTCACTCTCGTGACCCTGAGATCATGATGTGAGCCAAAATCAAGAGTCAGATGCGTAACCTGCTGAGCCACCCAGGTGCCCCAGATCTACCACTTAATGAACTGTGTGACTTTGGGCAAGTTAAAACTATTTTCAGTTGCTCATCCATGAATGTAAAAAAAAAAAAGGAACACCAGTATTTATTTCACTTTAATGATAAATGAGGTCATGTGTATTAAAGGACTCAGCCCAGGGATATCATTTCTTCAGATGGCAAGCTACCTGAAGGCAAAGACCACATGCATTTTTTTAGTGGTACACCGTGTCTAGTACATTGTAGATACCAAATGAGTTATTTGTGAAATTAAGGAGCTCTTTTCAAAGTTTCTGAACAAATATTTGCATGAAATTACAGAATGTATGTTTAAATGTAAAGATGACACATAATTAATTGGCCAACACACTAGGGCTTTAGAGAAGAAGCATTGCATGGCAGGAAGAATGTGGTCTTTGAAGTAAAAGCAAATGCACAAAGACTAGGTGCTACTGTTGACTCCACCACAAACTAACCCTGTGACATTGGGCAGTTTGCTAAAATACTTGGAGCTTCAAGTTTTTACTTTTTTGGTGGTTATTTGTTCAGTGAATATATGATTAAATTATTTTTGGAAGTGATTTTTAGACTTGAGATTTTATGTTAGTTTTGTATTGTTCCTGGTTTTGACAAAAATGAGAAACTTTATTGATTTTAATGAATTACAATCATTCTAAAAAGAAGGATTGTCTTCTCAGTAATAGGACATGTCTCAAAAGTATAAGAAACTACATATATTATTAACTATGTACATGTTTATGCATATTTATCAAACAAGTATTGGAAAATTTGCCTAGGAGATATAACCTTACTGCATCCCTTGATTCTATTTTATCTTTTTGAGATATTTAAGAACGTTACAAATTATTCAAATGTGAATTTATTTGTAATGTTAATATAACTGAGAATTTTACAGAAAAATAAGAAATACAAAATTTCTTATAAAAAGAAACTGAAAATCTAATGCTGGTTCATAGCAATCATGACAATTAAATCCTATATTTCACTTCCTATGATGTTGCTTAGCTGTTTTGAAGGTCTTTATCTATATTGTGTCAGCATGACTCAATACTTGACCTTGAAAAACTGATGTCAATTCCTCCATTGATTTATAACAATTATTTCTGTCAAAAGAAGAGTCTGTGTTTACATAAAATTAAATGTACCACATCAAAGTTATCAGGAAACACTGAGAAAATTCTTATAATTGAGTTGCACACTTTTTTCTTAATCAGGTAAATCTAAAATATTGATTGGAAAATGCCTCACTTGCAGGTAGGTTTTGTTAAGTATGTACACTGACTATATTAAATAATAATTTAAAAAAACCCAGCAACATTAAAACTACATTAAGGGCATGGCTTGAACTGACAAAGCTACCAAATTTTAAGCTGACATGGAAATCAAATCAATCATTTATAGCAGTTTCTAACCATGAAGAACTCCCTTTGAAATCAGGGTGACATTTTCTGCTTTAAGCACTACAGAATCTAGGCATTCAACAAGTCCAGGCAGTGCATAGAATCTACAAAGCAGGCAGGTGTTTCATGTGTCTGGCCACAGTGGATTAGTTGAAAGATGATGTTTCATTATGGATTTAGAATTCCTCAAGCATCACCACTTTTACACAGCGTTGTTGACATTTGTATTAGAGAGAAATTCACATTTAAAAGTGAAATCCTTTACAAAGTGCCTGCCTTCAATCTCTGTCTTCCAGTCTGTCCCATCTGCTACTGTGAGCATATCACTTCCCTGTCTCTGTCCCTTCCCTTTAAGGATCCCAACACAGAGTCAAGACTACAGTTACTCTTCACGAAATTGTCTTAATGAATTTTTAACATCTGATCACAAAATAGTAAGAATGAATAATTACTCTTAAAAAATGTACCCCTAATAATTATTAATTTGGGTAGGTGCTGTTATTATAAACATCAATAGCTAATTCTTGTTGAGTGATTACTTTGTGCAAAGCATGTGGTTACAATCTTTTGCTCATTATATGAGGGATCCCATGTCAAATTTATACCATTACAACTCATTTAGAAACTTTATTTTGCAGCATAGTAAATTAATGTAACTTTTTCAAACACATAGATGGCTAATTAATTAGATATTCATCAAGTGCCACTTATAGTTTAAAATATTTACTAGATATAAATGAGTTTATAATCTAATTGGTAAGATAAGACAAGCTAATGAAATAATTTAAAAAAATGGTACCTGTGTTAAAATGTAGCTGATGATGTTTATTAAATGGAAAAAAAAGTGGTTATATGTATGTCTAAGAACTTGAGACATAAACCTGAGATGTGGCTGCTAGACTGACAGTATGTGGTGGCATCCATTTATGCTGGTTCATGCCTGAAACAGGTAATTTGGTTGGGAGAAACTTGATGTGTCTCTCATGCCCTTGAAGACTTGAGTGAAAAAAACCTGAAAGTCTTAGAAACACCTGCAAAGTAGTCATGTCTTCATACTGATAGTCAAAACTTCAGAAAAGAATGAGGACAAGGAAGCTGATCAGTTTATTGATATTCAAGAATATCAATTTTGGGGGGCCACCTGGGTGGCTCAGTCAGTTAAGCACCCAACTCTTGATTTCAGCTCAGGTCTTGATCTCAGGGTTGTGGGATCAACTTAGGGTTCTCTCTCTCTCCCTCTCCCTCTGCCCCTCCCTTACCCTCCCGCTGCTTGCACTCTCTCTCTCTAAAATAAATAAATAAATAAATAAAGTCTATTTGAAAAAGAATACCAGTTTTTCAGTACTGTGGTTTCTGGTGACAAAGTAATGTTCTCCTAGCAGGAGATAGTTCAAACTCATGAAGACTGGGAAAACAGATTCGTTGTCAGACTTGCCAGTGTAATCAAAATTATTTAATTGGTATGCACGTGGAAAGAGTGCACTTGAAATGTGATGCTCTTCTAGTATGTCACATATGCAGACATACACATAGTTATACACATGCACACATAGAGAAAGGCCATATTGAAGGAGTAACCAGTACTTCTTAGAAGTAAGTAAAAGAGGGCTTTAAATTACATTATGCCTTAAGATATCTATATAGCATTTTGAAGTTCATATTGCATATTAAGTAAGCTTGAGATTTTAACACAGTATGCTTCCGTAGGTATTAACAAGACTTGGCAGAACAGAGCAATGGACATTGTTACGGACTTAAGGTTTATGTCCCCCTAAAATTTGTGTTGAAGAACTAACCCTTTATATGATGGTATTTGAAGATGCAGCCTTTGAGGGGTAATTAGGTTTAGATGAGGTCATGAGGGTAGAGCATTGCCCTTATAAGAAGAGGTACGAGAAACCTTACTCCCTCTCTCTCATGTGAGGACACAATTAGAAGGCAGCTACCTGCATAACAGGGAAAGCACTCTCACCAAAATCCAACAGCTCGGCAGGCCTGATCTCAGACTTCCAGCCTCCAGAACTGTGACAGAATAAAATTCTGTTGTTTAAGTCACTTAGCCTGTGGTATTTTCTTATGGCAACCCAAGATGACTACTGTCTTATTCAAAAGAAAAGACAACAGAAGACAAACATATTGAGAACATTTATAATTTTATGCCTCATTTTCATATACATGCTTTATGAAGCAAAGTAGAGTCTATGAGTAAAATAGGTGAAAATAAAGAAAATAAACAGAATTAGTATCATTGTTGGTTAATACTCTGCCAAAATCTGACTGCTATAAATACAACATAAATGCAAAATAAATACGTTTTGAAAGACTGATATATATTCAAATCCAATGAAGATTATGGATAAAAATTCATAGATTTCCAAATTAACACAAAACCATCTGTATGGAAATAATGGAGGCCTTAAACTCTGTGAACATCTGTTAGAAATCTAATTCTGCTAAAAGGATGGCATCTAATAAATTTGTTATTTACCTTGTTGACAATTTCATCTTACATGAGGAAGCAAATGGGCAATTGCTGGATTTCATTCAGATGAGGGAAGAAAATTGGCTGGGGATGTGAGTGTGATGGAAACCTTTCAATTAAAGTGGCTGTGCCTATTTAGAATTTAGAATACTGAAGGACAGAATTGCTCAGTAGATTCAAAGACATACTCTTGACTTTAGGAAAGCTTAAAAAGGTAAATGGGAACCCATGATCTAATCTGTAACTCTGAAGTGTACGTGTGTTGACAGTGTTCAAAGGCTCTCAAATAAATTTTGATGATACATTTCTGCATAACTGCAATGCAGAAGAAAAGTAAGAGACAGTAAATGGATCCTAAATGACAGTTTGGGGAAATCTGCAATAGGCTCAAATCTATAAGCATTTTCCAAAGATGAAAGGAAGGCCACAAAACCAAGGCAAAAGGCAAATGGAAACCAAGAAATTCTAAGAATAGAATTAAAGTACTTAAATCCAGAAATAAGTTCAGTTAATGAGAGAAGGGCTGATATCTGTTGTTAGAATAAGAGGAGAAGTTAATGAGGTAATTGTCATCTCTTAGAGAGAAAGGTATGATATTCATCGATGGCATAATGAAGGCTAAATGCTCAATTCCTGAATGTGTCTGACTTCTTCTGTAAGAAGACTAGGCTTTCCAATTCTCTCCTAATAATCTTTTTCACACACCAATAATTTGAGATAAAATTAAGAGTTTGTCTTAGATTGGGTTTCCCAGAAGCAAACACTGAGATGGGTACCATATATAAAAATGATTTTTCAGAGAACATTCCCAGTGCAGTGGGGAGGGAGTAGGAAAGTATTACACAAGAGTGGTTAGTTTCCAGGAATATTATAACAAAGTACCACAAACTGGCTGGCAGAAACAACAGGAATGCATTCTTTCGGTTTTGAAGAGGAGACATCTGAGAGCTAGGTGTCAGCAGGGTTGGTTCCTTCTGAGAGCTGTGAAGGAGAAACTGTTCCATGTTTTTCCCAGCTTCTGGGGTTTGTTGGCAATCTGTGATTTTCCTTGGCTTGTAGGTACGTCACCCCATCTCTGTTTTCATCTCCACATGCTGTTCCCCCTGTGTGTGTGTCTTTGCCCAAATTCTCTCTTCTTATAAAGACACTGGTCATACTGGATTAAGTCCCACACCAATGGCCTCATTTTAATTTATTCCCTCTGTAACAAACCTATTTCAAAATAAGGTCATATTCTGAGGTAATGGGGATTTGGACTCCAACATACATTTTTTTGAGGGACACAATACAAACCATAAGGCGGTAGGATGCCAAGCAAATTATCATGTCACACAAAGTTCCTTGTAATCTAACTTGGGTTCAATCACACAGGAAGCTCTGCACACACTGCAGCCTACCCTCAGGGATGTTCTTTCATCCCTCAAGGCCAGTTTCTGCACTCCTTGCAAAATAAGACAACTTAAAAAACTTCTTAAAAAACAAGCAAACAAAAAAGAAGGTGCACTTGGTCAGATAAGACCCACCATTGCTATTAATGTTTGGTCTTCTAGAAACTTAGCCCATCCAGTGGATGTCTTTGGACTTCACCATAAAAATCATCACTACTTCTTGGGAAGGTAAAAATGGAGAGAAATTATGAACTCCCTCTAGCAAACATTACTAATTACGAAGTCTACTACATAGGACTTTATATATAGGGACTGACATATTTTAGTATTATTTTAATTATTAAGACAGATTCCCAGCCAAACTGTAGGCACTCTAAAAAAAAGGACCATGTCCTTTTACTTATGTTTCTCAGCTTCAGTAATATAGCCTGTGACATATTATAAGCATGCTTATAATTAGTAATGTTTAAGAATGTTGTGTTCTGTATACCTGGGGTTGTAAGAGCATCCCAGAGCTGCTAAGCGGGTGCTAAGCCTTCCCGAGTAAGATTTAGATTAGTCAACTTTGGCCAGCTTCTCCTTAATGGCTGGTGTGCTCTACCTAGGACAAGTTTTTCCATTCTGTAAAGTACAAAGAAATAGGATTCAGGTATGATCTCAAAAGGAATGGAGTAATAGAGGCTGCTGGCTTTGGACTCAGTTCTAAGTATTAGGCCTACCACTGGTATAAGTAAAAGCAATGCAGCTTGATTCATTAGGGTTTCATACTGAGGTTAGGGCAAAACTACTCGTAACAAAGTGTTCTTTTCTTCAACTTTCTCTGTTCTCCATATATTTTAGAGAATTCAAGAGTTAGTGTCTTAGACTGGATTTTCTGGAAACAGATTCTGAGGTAGGAAGTTGCATGCAGAAGATTCTCTGAGCAGCAGTCTTATGAGATACAGCTGTAAGGAAGTGAGAATTGCTGGGCCGAACATCAGGAGAAGTTGACCTTCACTGCATTTGCAACTGCAAATTTTGCTGTATATTATGCAAAGCTTTGGATCTGGGATACTTTTTATGGTTGTACCAATTTGAGGCAGGTGATAGGCCTGGTAAGGCCTTTATTTCTCTATATCAACCTGTTGTTGACTGTGAGCAACTTCTGGGCAATGAAGTCCCCTGTGGTCAAGGGCAGTTCTCCCTTAAGAGCAAATCTGTGAGTTCAGCAGTTAGTATTCCCAGAAGTTGGAGTATGAGTGCATGAACTTTGAAGAGGGGTTCTGAGTGGAATACTACAGTATCCAAAATAACTGGTTTAAAATACCGAAAAGAAGTATGGGGTGGCAGGATAGGAGGAAACCTATCCCAGATAATTCCAAAGATAGAAGATATATGCAACTAAAACACATTGGTTGTTACTGTAGAAGATAGACTGGGTTAAAAGTATGATAAGAAAATAATATAAGAGATAGTAGACTTCAAAAGCTGGGGATTGATGTGACTAGAAAAGTCAGACATTCACAGTGGAATTGTGGAGAGCCGTCTGTTGGGATATAAAGGATTAGTGTCCATAAACCTTAATGTGAATAATACAATTAAAAAAACTAATTCCTTATGCTCTTTTTAACTTCTACTTTTAGCAGAGCTCAGTACAGATCATTGAGATTTTCCAGACTACTAAAATCAAAATTTTAAAGTTGTAATAAGATATATATCATTTGTCTTTTTCACATAGGGAAGGATATACGCATACACAGTTGTTCTTCCTTGTAAGAAGCTACAGCAGTATCAGAAATAGTCAATGTATGATAAATTTAAAAAATAACCATTACATTTTTATGCCACTTAAGTTCCCAAGGTCTACAATCTGGGTTGTTTGATTGTTTATTAAGATTTTATTTTTTAGGGGCACCTGGGTGGCTCAGTCGTTAAGCGTCTGCCTTCGGCTCAGGTCATGATCCCGGGGTCCTGCGATCCAGCCCCACATCGGGCTCCCTGCTCGGCGGGAAGCCTGCTTCTCCCTCTCCCACTCCCCCTGATTGTGTTCCCTCTCTCACTGTGTCTCTCTCTGTCAAATAAATAAATAAATAAATAAAAATCTTAACCAAAAAAAAAAAAAGATTTTATTTTTTAGAGCAGTTTTAGGTTCACAGATAAATTGAGAAGG
Organism: Phoca vitulina; assembly: GCF_004348235.1. Taxonomy (NCBI): domain Eukaryota; kingdom Metazoa; phylum Chordata; class Mammalia; order Carnivora; family Phocidae; genus Phoca; species Phoca vitulina. The sequence continues at coordinate 46,089,768 of NW_022589708.1, forward strand.
TACAGAGATGTCCCTCTACCCTCTGGCCTGCCCTCACATGTGTGTAGTCTCCCTCATTACCAGTACCCCCCATCCGAGTGGTCCATTCGTTATAATTAAGAAACCTACACTGACAGATCATAATCACCCAAAGTACATAGTTTATATTTGGGTTTACCCTGGTATTGCGCATTCTGTAGTTTTAGACAAATGTTTGATGCCATGTATCCACCATTTTAGTATCATAGACAATTTTCACTGCCCTGAAATCCTCTGTGCTCCACCTATTCAGCCCCACCCCCTAACCCCTAGCAACCACTGATCTTTTTACGGTTTCCATACTTTTGCCTTTTCCAGCAATTCATGTAGTTGGAACCATACAGTATGTAGCCTTCTCAGATTGGCTTCTTTCATTTAATAATATGCAGTTAAGTTTCCTCCATATCTCTTCATGTCTTGACAGCTCATTTATTTTGAGCACTGACTAATACTTCATTGTTCTAGATGTATCACAGTTTAATTATCCATTCACCTACTGAAAGACATTTTGGTTGCTCCCAAGTTTTGTCTGTTAAGAATAAAGCTGTGGGTGGGGCACCTGGGTGGCTCAGTCGGTTAAGCGTCTGCCTTCGGCTCCGGTCCTGATCTCAGGATCCTGGAAACTAGCTCTAGGTCAGACTCCCTACTCAGTGGAGTATCTGCTTCTCCCTCTGCCTCTGCCTCTCCCCGTGCTGTGCTCTCTCACTCTCTCTCTCTATCAAATAAATAAATAAAATCTTAAAAAAAAAAAAAGGAGTAAAGCTGCTATAAACATACATGTACAGGTTTTTGTGTTGATATAAATTTTCCATTCCTTTGGGTAAATACCAAGGAGTGCAGATGTTGGATTGCATGGCAAGAGTATGTTTAGTTTTGTAAGAAACCAACAAACTGTCTTTCAAAGTGGCTGTACTATTTTGCATTCCCATGTTCAATGTATGAGAGTTCCTGTTATTCCACATCCTTGCCAGCATTTGGTGTTGTCCGTGTTTAGGAATTTGGCCCTTCTAATAAGTGTGTAGTGGTAGCTCATTGTTTTAATGTGAATTTTCCTTGTGACATATGATGTTGGAGCATCTTCTCATATGCTTATTTGCCATCTGTATGTCTTCGTTGGTGAGGTGTTTGGTAAGATCTCTCCGCCATTTTTTAATTAGCCTGTTCTATCCTTATTTTTGAGTTTTAAGAGTTCTTTCTATAGTTTGGATAACAGTCCTTTAGCAGATGTGTCTTTCACAAATAATTTCTCCCAGTCTGTGGCTTGTCTTCTCATTCTGTTGACACTGTCTTCCATAGGGCAGACATTTTAATTTTATTGAAGTCCACCTTATCAATTATTTCTTTCATGGATAATGGCTTTGGTGTTGTATCTAAAAAGTCATTGTTAACCAAGGCCTTCTTGGTTTTCTCCTACGTTATCTTCTAGGAGTTGTATAGTTTTGTGTTTTACAGTTAGATCTATGATCCATTTTAAGATAATTTTTGCAAAAGTTATAAAATCTGTGTCTAGATCTGCTGTGCTCTGTTATGTACTCAAGATAACATTAGCAGGTTATATTATTTTAATTACATGATTGAATTTATGTTTTATAAATAGGTTCTATCAAACACTAAAATGCACATGGAAATAATGTGATGTGATGACTCTTGATATTTTATATTAATTTTCCAGAATTGGACTCTTTCTCTAATTTTATTCAGTTAATTTAGTCTGTGAGTGCACCTCACACTTAAACAACTGAATTTATTTTTAAGGTTTTAACAGTGATACTCTATATAGATACTCTATATAGATTGATGTAGACACATACAAGAATACCGTTGCTGATTTTATTTTGTCATTGTTGTTCATACCTCAGAATTTTCATGCCTTCACATTTCATGAACAAGTGTTCAACAAATGGCATCTGCTCACTGTCATATTTAAAGTATTTTTAAATGGTGAATTATATATTTGAACTTCTTTTGAAAAAAGTGATGGAATTACTTTTTTTGGAAAAAATAAATAGGTATGTATGCTATTGTATAATAGGTCTTTGAGTGGGTTCATAAATAAGGAAGTGGTAAATGATTAGAGCAGAGAACATAATTTATTTTAGAATTTGGGGGTAGTGAAATAGAAATTCCTACACCAAGATTCTAATTTCTTCTTCTCTCCTTTTGCTCTATGATCTCATTAATTAGAATATGCATGTCTAGAAATAGCACAATATATATGAGAGAGTGTGAAAAGGTAATCAGCATGCCCAGTAAACCTTCAGATAGGAAGAATAGATGTTTAAAAGCATCATTATTGCTAACTAATTCCAGAGGTTTTTGGTGCACCATTGACGTATATTCAGATTATTGAGATTTAAGACTACCAAATGCGTAATCATGCAATTTATAAGCCTTGGAGTGCTGTATTTCTCTTCAAATTCATTTAGTTATGAACAAAATATATAAAATACTGACATACTTGTTACAAGAGTATTTTAGGTGTAATTAGTGCCATTAAATTTGAAGTGTTACCAAACCTGGTATGATAGCTACTGGGGAGTTAGTAGACACCAGTTCAGAAAAAAAATACAAATAGCCTTCAAGCACATAATTCCAGGGCTCTGCAAAATCACAGTGGTAGCAAGAGCTTAAATCTGGTATTTTAAGGATAAAATGTTACAATTTTTTGTGTTTGTTTTGTTTTTCCAATTAACTTAAGACTGATACATTTACTTTAGAAGAGAACTATCTGCTTAGTACTAACATGACATTTTAAACAAGGAAACATCCTTTGACAAAGCAAAGTTTGCAGTATTATAACTACAAAATTTAATTGTTAAAACGCTATATTGGCAAGTGGACTTAAAATGGCAACACTTATGCTGTTTTTTTTTTCAATAATGATGTGAGGATAAGTCTACAGTAGGCAACCTGAGAAAAATAATATGAAGAATCATACTCATTTCCAAAAGTGTCTGAATGCCCTGCTGCTATCTATAAATCTGATTCTCTTTGTCAATAATATAACTAATGGTAGAGTGTCCAAACTGTGACTGAGGGTTTCAGTCCACAGCTGACTTTAATTTGCTGGCTGATTAATTGGTTTGGGTGAAGTTAGGAAATTCAATCTTTTCTACCTTTTTAAATTGCAGGAGCAGAGGGACCACTTCTAGTGTAGTGAGCAACCGTAGCAATGGACTGCACTTGGGGAAACTGGGGCGTAGTGTTTCTCTGCTTTTGACTTGTTCCAGTGGCCTGACACACACAAAAATAGATGTTTTTCTTGACTGAAATTCCTTACAAGACAGGAACTGGCCTAGCTGAGCTTACCTTTCAACACTGATACTATATTTTTCTTTTTCTTTGTGCAAGTGCGAGGGTGGTAAGAGGGTGTTATGCAGGATGAAATATCTGAGGTGTTTAAAAGTTGAAATACATTATAATTGCTAAATTATGAAAAATTTTATTGGGAAGCAACTCGAGTATATTAAAATTAGGGAAAGAAAGACAGTTTTAATATCAGAGCAGACTGATTTTAATAGGTAGAAGAAGCTATGTATGTAATGATTCCCTCCTGAGGCATGGAGTTAGGACTTGCAGGGGCCAGCCAATCTGTGTTGGTAACTAGAATTATTGTATGTAAATTCTGGAAATCAAGCAGTCGTTCCATGGTACCTATATTTGTAACATGGGAATAGAAAATAGAGCAAGCGTACCCAAAGGGTGCGAGGGGGATGAAGTTAATGCACAGGGAGAGGTAGAAGGAATTTAGACAGCTGCTGCTTTCCCATGACTGGCTTCAGCCCTTAGGAGAACAGCAACAATTCTGTCCTACTGTTCATCAGAATTGGTGTTCATTGCATCATTCCAGTAAATCACCACTCCCCTTCTGGAGAATCCTGAAGTAACTTAAATGAGTTTTATTTACTTTTATTTCAGTTAAAATTTTTATGGGACTAGATCAGAGGGCAAATGGCATCATGGTCAAACGGCCTAGCGTAAGTCTTGATGAACACTAACTTTAAGGTACAAGTGAAATAAAGAGGAGTCTGAAAGGGACTTTCGGGGAAGGGACTTCAGGGAAGCTCTGGCAGGGCACCATCCCCACCCCAATTGTTCCACGGGCCTCACCTTACTTTTGATGCAGAAATACACTTTTCAATACATGAAAAAATTGTTAGGCAAATCCAGCTATCATGCATATTTCCTAGCAGATGTTTACAATCAAATTTTTGTCCCTAAGCCCCCTTATGTAGAAACCCTTGTGCTATCACTATGGAAAAGGAAGGCAGAGAGTTCTTTGCTTTGAAAGAAAGCAGGTGATAACACTGTCAAATATTGTTGAAAGATCCGTAAGTGGAAATTCTTGAAATCATTTCTTCAATTTAGCATTAGGGAGGTGAGAACAGTTTATATTGTGTTTGGGGAGGAAGAGAGATGACTCAGGTTTGAAAAACTGGAGATCAAAAAAGTAAATGATCAGAAATCGGAAGGGGACAATACAGGAACTCTGTAAAGAAGAGAGGTAGATAGGAAAATTGTTAGTAAAATTTAGGAAGGACTATCTTTTAGTTAGAAGAGAGTAAAGCAATCTAACAAAGCTCTCCAGAAGCCAGTGGAGGAGAAAGTGCAGGGCACAAAGGAGAGTGAATATGTCATAGAGAAAGTTAGGTTCTGAGATGATCAGAAAGAATGGGATTCAGACCATATCAGGGCTTTGATAGCTGTACCAGTTTCCCATTCGGAGTTAGAGATGTTGGCTGTCTTCAGTTCCATCTCTTTCACCGTATGTAATCCCCACTTGGAAGAGCTTACCTGACATCTCAACTTTTAGTCACCCCTTCTGGCACCACTTTTGTTATGAAACCCCCTTTATATTTCCTGTGTTATCTTGCCATGAGCTACAAAACAGTTTAATCTGATAATTGCTTTTATTGAGAAAAGCATTTTGAAATTCTGATTTTACAGAGACTAAATATTTAGTGATAACTTAAGTGTTGCCACATTTTAGTGTTTTCTATCTGTGAGATCCTTTACTGTTATAGGTATATTTTGAAGTATGCCAAAGTCATTGAGGGCACAGACATTTATGTCTAATGCAGGGTGAATCCTTGGCTTAGTTTCCTCTGGGATCTTCATGTTGTCATTTATTTCTAGAGTTTACTTTTAACATGCTGAAATAGAATTTGAGAGACAATCTTATGTTACTTAAACTACTACTTGGAAATACATTTATAACTATTACACACCTTCCTGACTTTTTTTATCACCAGGATGTCACCAAATAAATTATTACTCTATTTGAAAAGAACAAACATTGTGTTTCTCTATCAATCAGGATAGGATAATTTATGCTGCATTAACAGGAAAGGCTCAAATTTTAATGACAGATTATAATGAAAATGTTTCTTGCTCAATCGACATATCCTCTGCAGTCCTGCTCAGGGTTCTGATTCACATCTCTTCAGTCCTTTTGACCTAGGCTTGACCCAGCATGCTGCATCCCAAAAAATGTGGCTCCATCTTGAAAATAGCTAGTCTTCTAGGCAGAAGGAAAGGAAGCTCTGGAGAGTCTCTCATCAGTTATTCTATGCTCTGGCCTCCTCATAATTCATTTGCCATAACAATCACATGAATTCCCTTCCCTTCTTACAACTTCTTCACAATCCAATCTCAAGGGATATAGGCCGTGCCATCTTACCTTGTGTCTGGAGAATGCAGAGCTGGAAATAGTTGATAAACAACACTAAAGGTGAATTTAATAGAGTGTTTTAACAATGCGAACGCTACTATTTTTTTGAACACTATTATTAAAATACAAACTCAGCTATTTGGAAAGATCTCATGTCCCAACAGATAAATATATACATATTAATATGTATTTATGTCTATCTTAAATATCCCTCATTAGGCTTTTCTTCTATTTTGGGGTATCAAGTAATTTGACACAGTTTGTTCTGTAATGTTTCTTAATATTTTCCAATTTAATTCTGTTTTTATTTGTAACTTCTGCAAATCTCTCATATTTGCTCTGATAAAATATTAAGCTATTAAACCTGATAATTTTCAAAGATATGTAATTGAATTTGTTTATAAACATTAAGTGTTCCTAAGTGTGTAACATTATTTTCTGTACCAATTTGTTGATTGAACTAGTATGAAAGAATAGGTCATGATTGGATGTTGGTGTCTCATTGATATGTGTTGTTCTTTCTTTCTTTCTCTCTTTCTTTCTTTCTTTTCTTGCCTATGTATCTGGAGGTGAACTTGTGTCATGTTTAAACTGTTTTTTTTTTTTTTTTTTTGGTTGTATAATTGTTAGATATGAAGCCCTCCCTTCCTGTTTCATTATATCCCATGAGCCATAGTATAAACTTTGGAATATATTTGAAGAAAATTTGAATAAAATAAAATATCTGAACAAGCAAATCAAACATAGAAAGCACTCTCAGTGTTTATCAAGGCTAATCTGCATATTCAGATTACCTGGGGCAATGCATTTCTAACACCTGAGTATATGTGTGTGCACACACAGTTACATATACTTTTAATGTTGTGTTTAACTAATTGAAATATTCAATGAATTGAATGATATAGAATAGTATGTACACCTTTCCTATGAGTATTTAAGAGTACTCTGCAATATGTGAAACAATTATGCTAATATATGCGCTAATATATTTAGAGTAATTAGATGCTGGAGAAAAGAAAGGAGACCTTCTGGTATATGTTAATTCACTAGCTTTGCATTGATATATGATTAAAATTCCAGTTTACTTTTTTTTAGCACTAATCTATTGTATGTGGCTTTCATACATTTGAGGAAACTATTTTAAAACAGAATTCAAAATTCTGAGTTTTTAGAATACATTTGTGTAAAACTAGGGTAAGTAAGTAAGCGGTTTATCCCAGTTTACATTTCAGTTAGTATCTACAAGAGAGATATTTGGTGTATGACATATTTATACTTTATCTATAACTATTTATTTGGTTTACTGCCAAAAATACACAGAATTTCCTTAAATTTACCATATATCCAAAGCCAATAACATAAATATTAATACTATTATTTTGTTTCATGATGTCTTAAAGGTTCCAGGGTCAGGGATACCTAGACTCAGCCCCATCTCCTCCAAATACTAGCAACTTGACGGGAAATTACTTAACCATTTTGAGGGCCAGTTTCTACATTGGAGAAGAGGGATAACAAGGTTGTGGGGAGGAAAACAAGTGTGATTAGTGAGATATTATATGTGAAACACATATATGCCTGGTGTATAGTAGGATAGAGTAAACATTAGCTCCCATTCTTACTATAAGACAGAAATGACAAACAGGCAAAATGCTTATTGCAAAACTTACTATAAATTCCTAAAAATGTCTAGAGTTGCATACAATTTATATTTGCATTCCTAATGATTAGCCTGAAACTCTGGAATATAGGAAAGTACTTTTTGAATCAACTGTCAGATTAATTTATATTTGATACAACTTAGTGTCCTCATGTACTTTCCCATGTAGTAATTCTCAGTAAATATGTAACGATTGCTATCAAGGGCACACATACCAGAGTGGCTACTATGATTTAGTCAAAATAACTAAATCAATGATGCTTAGCAAATGACTTAATGTCTCCATTTTCTTTTCTGAAAAATGAAAAAAATAATACATGCTGCATTAGGCAGGATTTATTTCAATTGTAAATGACAGAATCCCAACACAAAGCAGCTTAAACAAAGTGGTCTAGTGAAGATTTTGAGGTAGCTGACTAAATCAAATGAAAAGCTGTTGGAACCTAGGGTTATCTACCACCTCAAAGGAATGACACCAAAGACACCAAATCATTTAAACTTTCTCCACTCATTTGTCTCATTGTTGCTTCTCTCTCTTTTGCTGGATGTGGTTTCCTCCAAAGAAAGAGAAGACCACAGGCAACCCAGGGGTTACATCATCAACCCTTAGTAAGCTTATAAAATGTTTCTCTTTTGGGTGAGAATAATGTACTCTGGAATGAAACAGCCTTACTTGGGTTACATGCCACTGATGAGCCAGGTGCTGTATTTATGAAGTTTATAATGGCACCTGGATCCACTCATTCTGATTCACGGAGGCTCTGGCTCTTACAGCCATTACCAAACCCCAAAGAAGCTCCATATCATGAGACATGCTGGTTTCCCCAGCAGCTGCTGCAAGGGCCAGGTAACCCAGAAGTATTGTGAGTAGAATTTGACCACCACCACAATATGACCACCACCAGCACCAAGGGGTGGGGAGTTGGGGGAAGTGGTGAGAAACTTCACTTAATGAGAATTAGAAAACAAAAGGAAAGAGCCTGAAGATAGGCAGATAATTTCCCCCTCTTTCTGTCTTTGAATGACTGTTACTAGTTTTCTTAAAAGCCTATCCAAGAGCTATTCCTCATAGCCAAATGACCATGGCTGTGAAGCAGTGGCCAGCTTGGTAAGACATCGCCCCTGTGTTTGCTCCCACACTCCTCTGACACGCTGAACTTTGCCTTCATTCTCACTGGCCCTGTTCAACACTACTCAGTAAAGAATTAATATTTGGATGCTTTGATTCAGATTCTGTTTTCTAGGGCTCCCAAGCTAAAACCAATACACACTAAATTATTTACTTATTTATCTTTATTACTTTTAATATAAGCTCTATGAGAGCCTTTTTTAATGTTTTCTTCACTACTATCTCCAATGCTAAATCTTCCTGACACATACCAGCTTCTAAACAAATAATTATTAAATTCAAAATTAATGGGCTCCAATGAGGTTATGACTTCAGGAGGGCTACTACAAAAAGAAGTGCAAAAGAAGACTTTTCTCAAGGTGCAGTATAAGAATGACAGGCCTGACGTGGTGTTCAATAATTCTTCAGTAGTTTTGGAAAGATAAGACTGATTCTCTGTTGAATCTTAGCCGGTTCCCGGGTGTCTACTGTATGAAAAATGATGCAAATGGCTGAAAGTGTAGTGATAGTGAAGCAGAATTCTTGCCTTCAGAAACATGCAGTCCAGTGTGGGAATGCATAACTTTATAGTTGCAGTAAGATTTCCCAGAAAAAAACAATGCATTATAATTACTTCATTCTTTATGAGAAAAAAAAACAACAACAATGTTGTTTATGTAGGTGATTGTCATCCTACTGATGCCTCCAGCTGGTTGCCAGGGATGGGAAGTTCACTCCAAAATAAACTACTTTGCTTAGACCACTTTGCATGTTGAAATGTTGCAGCAAGCTAAGATGGAGTAGAAACACAATTCAGCAGCTTTCCTCTCTGTCCTAGTATTTATTTCTCTCTTTCCATCTGGCAACAAGGGAAAATAAACAAAGGCAACAGCATCTGTTGCTCCCGCTGCTTTGAATTAAGCTGACTTAGTTTAATCAGTTCGCCCCCACAAAATCCACTGCTGCACCTTTCCAGGTATTAGTCTGACCTTTAGTTTGACACTCCTGTTGGTTGAGTTTACTAGATTTTTTTTAAAAGACATAAAACAGGAGATTGCAATTAACAAGTCAAAAACGCTTAATAGCCTTTGCTTCTGTTGTATATGTGCATATCAGCTTAAGGTTTTTAAAATACAAATCTCCACATTTGTGTCTATATGTAAAGCAAAAGTAATAAGCCTCTGATATTAAAAGCAATGGATTTCCTGGAGATTTGTTTTAAATGATAGGCTTTTGAAGCTTTAGTGATAGTTGTGGGGTGTTTCTCCTTGATAAGGAGATGGGATGTAAGAGAGATTACTAAATGATTTTGAGTTTAGGGAATGCACTGATTTTTATGCAGGTCTTGATATGCTTGAGCACACAAATACATCCCATAAATCTGTCTAAGTTGCTGGAAACTCAAGGGTAATGCATTTCCTCCTGAATTCTTGTAGTGATCAGCAAAACACACACACACACACACACACACACATACACACACACACACACACACACACCCTCTTAAAAATGCAGCCCCAACATGGAGAAAGAGGTGCAATTCTAATACATCAATCCAAAGAAGTAAGAGAAAAGCAGAGCGATTTCCTCTCCTAAAATTGTCTCTAGGTATTTGAAATCTGTTCCCATGATTGTAAAGCAACATTATAGCTGTAAAATGTTTAGAAAATTTGCCCTCTCGTTTGAAGTACTTAATTAAGAAGAGAGTTTGATAAGAAAGGTGCTATGCAATTAAACTTGTGGACCATATTAACATTAACATATTAACATTTAAATGAGAACAAGCAACATCAAGATATTTAGAATAAGAATATTCTAGCAAGGCTCTGACAAAGAAAGAGCATTTAGGATCTATACTTATAAAGTTCATATGCTAATTATCACTTTCCTGCATAAAACTATAGTTAGTAAACATTGCCAAAAAAATGTTCTAAATCTTAACCCTCAGTTCCAAGAACTTCAAATTCAAACAGTATGTTTTGATCGTTAATGAACATAAAGTTTACCAAGTTAAAGGTTAAAACATACTACTGTTATAACTACCCATCAGTAAATAGGCAGTTTAAAAAAAAAAAAAAAAACATTCTGTTACTTGCTACTGTTTTTTATAGCAACGAGCAGTTGTGTTTTGCTTAAACAACATTTGTGAAATGTCTTGTGCTGATACTTGGTAAAAATGGAAATATCAACATTGTTTATGTAGGTTTTTCAAGCCATAAATCAGTCAAAGGTACATTCTGTTCTGCAGTCTACCTATTAAGTATGAATGGGCTTTGTTGATTGGTGTGACATTTTACTTGACATTGTCAAATAACAAAGACAATAATACCCATTTAAAAGTAAAACAGAATGAAATGTTCATCATTTTTGTCAAATAGAGAACAAATGATCCTTATAAGAATAAAGCACTCTGCTACTCTCCAAATTGTCCAGCATTCAAAAGTGCATCTACCACAAGTCATTAAAGTAATTTTATTAGGAGTGATTTTTTGTGTACTACTGATTTTTTAGACTTTTTATTAAGAATGTGAAGTATTTTATTCTTCATACTGAAACTCACTTGGTTATAAATCAAAGTCACTGATTTTTTTCTTAAATTAAATTGCCTTCCGAATTCTTTCCTTGGTTCTGAATATTTTCCTTTTTCCAGACTCCTAGAATCGAAGAGAACTAAAATTTGCATTGTCTGTGTAAGCCTCCCCCATTTCATAAGTGAGGGGATTGAGTCTAAGTGAGATAAAGGAACTAGAAAGTATTGTAAGGCCTGCTTGCTCCCTTATGCCAGGTGTGTAGGGAGCGGAGCCTGTGTATTATTTTCTTGCCAGGAACAAAGACTAGTTCTGCCACCTGGAAATGAGGACCTGGTGGTGGCTAAAAATTCAGGTTTCTATAGGCTTGAGGCTGAAGGGCACTTCCCAGTTGTGCAGATTTTGTCCGGTCTCGGCAGCTATAAAACAGGGACAGTAAGTCCATCGAGGATTGTCATAAAGCCAGCATGCTCTGCATATATCTGTCATCACTTTAACATTCCACAAATCGTATTGATTATTCTTATGACATTTCACATTTATTTGTTGAGCTCTACTGAGGAAGATATGAAAATACTTCTGATTGGAACAAATTTTAAAAATTCCTGACTGATAAGGAATAATTTCCTAACTTCTAGCTTAGTAAAGCCTTGTGCCAGAGTTGATTACTGCCGATTTTTATGAAACTGGAAGGAAATCCTCAAAGATGGCCTGTTATTCCCAGTTTAGGGATATTCACCTCCACCTTGAGTACAATCTCAAATCAGGTTCAGATAGGATTACAAAAAAAGTAGATGAACATATTTTTGCCCTTCATAGTTGTATATGATGAATTAGAAATTTCCTAGTATCTTTTAATAGAAATATCTGAATTAGTGTGGTTGAGTAGATATGAGTAATTTATCAGAAATGAGAGTGAATCTGACAAAAATGGGATTGTCTTCATGTACAAGTAAAGATGATTTTATAAGTGACCATTTCTGGTATGCTTCTGGATTTGATAGTTAACTAGTAGGCTTTTACTTTATAGACTAGGAGTCATATTTAATCAACTACTGAATTTAATAATTAATTATATTTGCTCTGTGCTTCATTAATTCCCTGAGAACAAATCACAGTTTTAGTGTCTTTTGTGTACCTGAATGGTTTTCTCTTTACTGAAAAGTAAATATATCACCTTTTAGAGAATTACATATACTCCAAAAATTTATTGTAATAAAATTATAAATTCTACTTAATAGTTCTTTGTATATTAGAAAGATATATGAAATGTAATGAAATAGAAGTAGAGCATATAAGATAGAAATGTTCATAGCAATTTAATAATGGTCAACATATGCAGTCAATGGTAATGGTAAAAATACTAGAAGTCACTCTATTTAATACAGAACATGAAAAAAAAATTTTGAACAGCACAGTTGATCCTTGAACAACATGGGGTTTAGGGGCACTGGCTGTTGCACAGACAAAAATCTGTGTATAACTTTTGATTCTCCCCAAACTTAACTACTAATAGCCTACTGCTGACCAGAAGCTTTGACAATAAGATAAACAGTCAATTGGCATATATTTTGTATGTCATATGTATATGTACTATATTTTTACAATAAAGTAAGCTGGAGAAGAGAAAATGTCATTAAGAAATTCATAAGAAAGGAAAAATACATTGACAGTACTGTACTGTAAAAATTTTGTGTATAAGTGGACCCATGCAGTTCAAACCTGTGTTCAACATTTACCTGCAGAATTTATAAATTCTCTTTTAGAATTTCCTACCCTCTATTTTATTTGGAAGAATAGAGTTATAAGTATACAAAGTTGATTATAGAGATTGTATTTGAATGGACATAGTTTTTATATGACAATCAAAGTACATTTAGTCCTAATATCTTCTATGTCCATAGTAATGTGCAATGAGAACTGATATGATGATTTAGGAACTCTGAGGCAATGTGTGTCATGCTTAAGATTATTTTCTTGTTGTTCAAACTTCTGAAAATTGCTGATGACTTATATGGAAAAAAATCCCAGGATATCTAATTCACATCTATGTTCTGTTTCACAAACCACTCTGAATGAATAAACAGGGATTTAATATATTCTGAATAGGTTTCCGTAATTCCTTTTGGTGAGAAGAATGGGAAAATCTCCATAAAATGGGCTAATCAAATTCCTATGGAGCCACATCAGTACTCACTTGCAGCCTTCTTAAAATATAGGTGGTTTATTTGTTTCAGAGGTACAGGTCTGTGATTCATCAGTCTTAAACAATTCACAGCACTCACCATAGCACATACCCTCCCCAGTGTCTATCACCCGGCCACCCCATCCCTCCCACCCCCCACCACTCCAGCAACCCTCAAATATAGATGGTTTAAGCAACTTGCAGATAAATACCAGATTTGGTGTATTCCTCTGATATAAGGAGCAGGGAAAATGACAGAAAGACCAAATACCAGTTAAGAATAGAATAATAGGAAAGTGCTTTAATTGAGAGGAGACAAGAAGAATAAATATTTTATTTTCAAAAGACTTTTTGTATTTTTAAAATGTTTATTGTGAAAAATATCAAACAAAGTATGAATGTGAAACAGCTCTCCAGGTTTTGCCTCCTCCATTGCTTTTTTGATATGCTGTCAAGCATTTTAAACAACCGCAAGACCATACATCATTTTACCCATACATCTTAGGATGTATATATCTCCCCCAAATGCAGATAGTTTCTTACATAGTCACAAGAAAATCTAACACATTTAACAATACTTTCTTGCTATCATCTAATATCTAGCCATATTTAAAATTGTTTATAAAAATCAGAATGTAAAACCAGTCTTTAAATTGCATTTTTAAAAAATCTACAGCCCCTTCTTTTTTTATATCATTAACTCATTGAATGATTCGCTTCAGTTATTTGTAGGATGTCCTAGTTTCTGGTTTTAACTCTCTGTGTTTTCATGGTGACATTTAATTCTTCCTCCTGCATTTCCTATAGAGGAAGGTAGCTATAAAGATTTGAGTAGATTTGGCTTCAACTTTCTTTACCTAACAATATTGTTTGGTAATGCTGATTATTTCATGTTGCATTACAACAGGCAGCGTGGACTAGCTCATTGCACCACGTTTAGTGATACTAAGATTAAACAGTAGGTCAGACCATTGCATCCTGAATCCTCATTGTAAAGTTTCCCATCAATCTTTTATCTAAAGGTTTTATTCTCTAATGAATGCCTGAAACAGTTACTTCACATTTATTACCTGAATTTTTTCCTTCTATAAAGATTAACTTTTCATACTCAAGTTGATCTATTTTGTTATCCTTCAATACAGTTTACATAGAAAATGTAGGATAAATGCTGACTTCTTTCCTTTGGCTTTTTCCCCCCAATCTCTTTTATGAGTACCAAGTTTAAGTTAAGGGTTTTTTTTTGTTGTTGTTTGTTTTGTTTTGTTTTTGATTTCAATATATGCCAATCCATTGTAGTTATTTTTTCCAATGATCAAATTGTTCCATATCTGGCCATTGGAAGTTTATTTTTGTAGACTCCTGTGTTCTTGTCATTTTTACCTTATTTATTATTTTTCAGCTTTATGGAGGTATGGGTGACATTTAGCAAACTGCACAGATTTTGAGTGTAAATCAGGTAAGTTTCCACACATGTGTGCACCCACAAAATCATCATCATAATCAAGGAATGAGCATAATCATCACTCCGAAAAGTTTCTTTTTCCCTGGTTAACCTCTCCTTCCAGAGTCTTGCCACCAGCCCCCTCCCCTCTCTATCTCCTTTGCCAGGCAACTACTGATCTATTTTTTGTCTCTAGGGTGTTGCCTTTTAGAGAATTTAATGTAAGTGAGATCATATCATATATAGTTTTTTTGTGTTTGACTTCTATTTAGCATGCTGGTCTTGAGATTGACCTATGTTGTTGTGTCTGTTGATGCTTCTTATTGCTGAGGAGTGTTCCATAGGGCAGGTATGGCCTGTTTCCCTATCCATTCTCTAGCCAATTAACATTTAGGTTATTTTCAGTTTATGGCTCCTACAAATAAAGCTGCTAAGAACACCTGTGCGCAGTATTTTGAGCACATGCTTTCATTTCTCTTGCATAAATACCTAGAGGTGGAATTGCTAGACTATATGGTACATGTATGTTTAATTTTTCAGAAACTGCCAAACTGTATTCCAAAGTGCTTGAACAATTTTGCATTACCACCATCAGTATAGTAGAGTTACAGTTCCTCCTACAGTTGCAACATCCTTGCAAACTATTGCTATGGTCAGTTGTTTTACTTTTAGGCATTCTAACAGGTATGTACCATGTTGTTGGGGTTTTAATTTGCATTTCCCTAAAGACTAATGCTTCTGAGCATTTTTCATGTGCTTATTTGCCTTCTGTATATCTTCTTTGGTGAAGTCCCTGTTCAAATATTTAGCTCATTTTTAAAATTGTCTTGTTATTGTGTCTTGTAAATTCTTTAAATTCTGAATACAAGACCTTTGTCAGATACATACATTGCAAATATTTTCTCCCAATATATTACCAGCCTTTTCATTCTCTAAAAAGTGTCTTTCTATATGGTGATTAACATAACATAATAAAAAAAAAAAGTGTCCTTCTAAGAACAGGAGATTTTCTTACCATTTTGTTGAATTTCAATTTATTAATATGTTCTCTTATAGATCATGCTTTTGGTATTATAGCTAAGAAATGTTTCCATATCAAGATGACAAATTTTTCTTTTATATTTTATCCTGGAAGTTTTATAATTTCAGGTTTTATATTATGTCTGTTATCTTTTTGAATTAATGTTGTGTAAATGGTGCAAATTATGGTTTGAACTTCTTTTTTCTATATGGATATTTACTTTCCAGTATCATTTGTAAAAAGATTCCCTTTCTTTACCAACTTGCCATTGTATCTTTGTTGAAAATCAGTTATCACTCTATGTATGGAGTTTTGAACTATTTTATCCCGTTTTTCTGCTTGTCTGTCTTTACACTAAGACTACTCTCTCTTGATTAGAATAGCTTTATTATAAGTCTTGAAATCATTCAGTGTTAGTTTTCTAACTTTATTCTTCTTTTTCAATACTGTATTGACTGTTCTAGGTCCTTTGCATTTCCCCATGTGAACATACATCCATGGATGTATATATACACATGCTTACACACATCTATATACATACATATATATTTACATACATACATAGCAGAATCAGTTTGCCACTTTTATTTTTAAAAGAGCCTATTGAGATTTTAATTGAGATTTAATCAAAGCTATAGATCAATTTGGGTTAAACTGACATCTTAATAATATTGAGTCTTCTTACCCATGAACATGGTATATTTTTTCATTTATTTGGGGCTTCTTTAAATTCTCTCAGCAGTGTTTTATAGATATCACTGTATAGGCCTTTTACACCTTTTGCAGATTTCTACCGAAGTACTTCATATTTTTGATGCAATTGTAAATAGTATTTTTGTTTCAATTTTTGATTGTTGCTAGTATATAAAACTACAATTTATTTCACTATATTGAGTTACTGTATAAAATTGCTAAACTCATTTATTACCCTTTGGTAGCTTTTATAAATTCCACTAGCTCTCTACATAGTTTTACTTCTTTCTTTCTATTTTGGATGCCTTTTCCCCCTTTTTCTTGCCTTAACGCACTGACTAGAGTCTTTAGTACAATACTGAATAGAGTGGTAAGATTTTACTTTTGTATTTCTGATCTTTGAAGAAAGTATTATTCACTCTTTCACCATTAGGTATGATATTATTACTAAGTTTTGTGTAGATACATTTTATCAGGTTTAGGAGGTTCTTATATATTCCTAATTTGCTGAGAGTTTTGCCAGGAATGGATATTGCATACTGTCAAATGATTTTTCTGCAAATATTGATGTAGTGTTTATTTTTTGCAAATAAAATGTGTGTACATGTACAAATATAATTCTTTGCATACTATTCTGTACCTTGTTTTTTTCACCTAAACATATATCCACATGACTGAAAGACATCGCATTCCTTTTTACAGCTGTGTGTTGTCCAATAGGTGGTTGTACTCATAAATCGATTTCCTATTGATAGATTTATAGAGTGTTTTTAATTTTAGCTATTACTACCAATGCGATCATGAATAACATTTTGCATAATTATTTTATATTTCTTCCAGGGTACCTTTGGAATAGATGCTCTCAAGTGAGACTGATGACTCAGCTGGTACGTAATGTGAATGGAATTTTTTTAAGATATTGCATTTCCAGCATTAATATAGATTAATGCATGTTTATTTTTTTGGCCTCTGATACATGTTACAAAGATGTTTCCCAGTTTGGTATTATGAAAATTTTACTTTGCTTATAGTGTCTTTTGCCATGCAGTTGATTTTATTTTTTCCCTCTTTCATTGGCTTTATATTCTGAATGATTTAGTAGGAATTTTTTTTTCTTTAGATCTAAGTTAAAAAGAAATTCATCCTTATTTTCTTCATATGTCCCTGTATTGTTATTATTACTATTATTATTATTATCTTTCCATTTATGCCTCTTATTCCTTTAGAATTTGTCCATATGTATATGTGACGTATCTGGAGCTGCTGTTTATATTGGTCACTTGAGACTTAAAAGCAGACTCCTGAGAGTCTGTATTAGTAGCAGCTTATATACAACCTCTGTGAAATGACCAGCCAGTAATATGAGTTTACATTTCTGTCCTATTACAGTGCTCATAAAGGAAAAATATAGTTGTCAGGAAAGAATCTTCAGGACATTAAAAACAAAAGAACAACAAACAATCTCAATATCATTTGACTTTTGATTTTGTGAGTAAAATATATTTGGGGTCCTTTGATAGCTGTATATCACCTGTAGAAGCTTTAAAAGACATGCTTTTCCCACCAGATCTTATAGTTATTCAAGAAATCTGAGGCCAACTTAAATTCCCTTAATATTTGAAATAAATCTTGCTAA
The DNA here is from genome assembly GCF_004348235.1 of Phoca vitulina. Lineage (NCBI taxonomy): Eukaryota > Metazoa > Chordata > Mammalia > Carnivora > Phocidae > Phoca > Phoca vitulina. The sequence goes on from NW_022589708.1 coordinate 46,107,729, forward strand.
AATAACTAGATACAGTTATGACTGATGAATGTTATTTGAACTCCTCATTAAACTGAGTATTCTGAATTAATTGTGAACACATTAAAATCAAATTCTGTAATTGTGGTTCTCCTGGTAACCTAGAGAAGTAAAATATCAATTTTTTAAGGCTATCACAATAGTATAAGATTTTAAAAACAAAATATTAATCCCTCTACTTTGCTTTATCACCCCTTGAAAGCATTTCTGTCTTTCTCTGTAATGTCAATTATCAATAGACTAATTAAAACATAGTCACACATTCTGTTTCCCAATGTTTATATTATAAAGGTCAACAAAATGGCACAAAGACTTTAACTGTCGTATTTATTTTTAAATTGCTGAGAAATGATGATACCATACTCTGCATTCTATCTAAGCAATTTAGCAATTCTCTAAGCAGCACTCAAGCAGGGAGGGAGAAGGATGGTATCTTTTCTGTGAAGTCTTTCTTTTCTGTCTCGAATTCAATTGAATTAACCCCTATGGAACTTATTTGAAGACAGGAAATAAGAGAGAAAATGTTAGCAATAAAATGAATGTGCCCATCTGACTCTTTGCCTCTTTCAAAATAAGTGGCTATGGAAACGATATTACTGACATGTTGTTTGGTAGAATAAATTAAAGAAGTAAAATAAAATATGAAAAGGGGCCAAGTTATCTACAAAAGAGGCATATTTAATGTTAGTTTAGTTTAGTTGAGCCCTATTATTGGTGAGTTTACAGAAACTATGTGCTAACGTTTGTATGAAATGAAGTTTATTCCTTTGTGGGTTTTGTTGTTGTCGTTAATTCCTTAAAAAGGAGGCAGAAGCTTCAGAGTGCATGCGTATCTTTTTAATGTATTAACAGACCATTTGGCATGTTTAAGTTATCTTAGAGTGATATTTTAAGTGTAGATTTTTGTGTAATTTTCTATGTGTACAAAACTAAATTTAAGTTACAATTTTCTCTTTGGTCAGACTGTATCTGTTTTAACAAACTACCATTCATGTAATCTTATTTGTAAGACATGTAAAAAAAATACAAAAACAAAAACTTGACTTTTTACTCTCTGATACCCACCATCTAATCAATGCCTTCCTAAGTATCACTTGATTCAGTCTCTGGATTGCTTTACTTTTAGGTATTTGTAATTTCTTACTCACACTCTTGAGATCGCTGTCTGACCTATATTCCTATCCAACAACCCTTTTATAATCTATCGTCTTTTAAAGGATCACAACCATTGTCCTATTTCTTTTCCAACTTTATTGAGGAATAATTAACAAATATAATTATGTGTATTTAAAGTGTACTTGATAATTTGATAAACATATATATCATGGAATAATTACAAGGATTAAGATAACACATCTATCACTTCACATAATTAATTCTTGTTTTTTCATGATGAGAAACGTTAAGATCTACACATCTATTCTCAGTAACTTTTGAGTATACAATACCATATTATTAACTACAGACACATGCTGTGTATTAAACCTCAGAATTTATTCTTTTTTTTTTTTAAAGATTTTATTTATTTATTTGAGAGAGAGAATGAGATAGAGTATGAGGGGGGGAGGGTCAGAGGGAGAAGCAGACTCCCCGCTGAGCAGGGAGCCCGATGCGGGACTCGATCCCGGGACTCCAGGATCATGACCTGAGCCGAAGGCAGTCGCTTAACTGAGAGCCACCCAGGCGCCCTCAGAATTTATTCTTAAAAGTGAACATTATTACCCTTATCCTAAATGTCCCATTTCTTCCATCCTCTGTTTCTGTTTCATTCCCTGGCATCCACTGTTTCTATGACTTGGCTTTTTTTCTAGGTTTCCACCTATAAATGATACCATACAGTATCTATTTTACTCTGTCTGGCTTATTTGACTTAACATAATGCCCTCCAAGTTCTTCTGTGTTGTCACAAATGGCAGGTTGTCCTTATTTTTTATGGCCAAATAATATCCCATTGGGTATAGATACCATCTTCTTTATCTAATTCACTATCAAAGAAAATATAGGTTGTTTCCATATCTTGGCTATGGTTGGTGGGGAAAATACTTGATGTCATATCAATCTTCTTAAATTTGTTAAGACTTGTTTTGGGGTTTAACATAATATATCCTGGAGAATGTTTCATGTACACCTGGGAAGGAAGTATAGTCTGCTGCTATTAGAATGTTCGGTACATGTCTCTTAGGGTCATTTTGTGTAGACTAGAGTTCAAGTCCTTTATTTCCTTATTGATTTTTCTGTCTTGATGATCTAACCATCGTTGAAAATGAGGTATTGAGGTCCTCTACTGTTCTTACATTGTAGTCTGTGTCTGCCTTCAGATAGGTTAAATATTTTTTAATATCTTTAGGTGCTCCAATATTGGGTACATATATATTTACAATTGTGATATCTTCTTGATGAATTGACCCCCTTATCATTATATAATAACCTACATAAACCATTTATATTTAGAGTCATTATTAAAGGTGAGAACTTACTATCATCCTTTTGTTAATTGCTTTCTGATTGGTTTGTAGATCCTTTGTCTTTTTTCCCTCTCTTGCTGTCTTTTCTTCATAAAGTGATTATTTTTGTAATGATATGTTTTGATTTTTTCCCTTTATCATTTATGCCTAATATATGTTTTTGCTTTGTGATTACCAGGAGGCTTATAATATATCTTATAGTTATACAAGCATATTTTATGCCAACAACAGTTTAACTTCAACTGCATAAATATGTTCTATTTATTTGTCTACCCCTCAAATTTTATGCTTTTGGTGTCACAATTTACAACTTTTTATATTGTGAATACATTAACAAAATATTGTATCTATAGTTATTTTTAAACATTTTATCTCTTAGCCAATTTGCTGGAGTACAAAGTTTAAAATTTGTTGTATATACTTATGTATCCATTTTCTCATTTTACTGCAACAAAATTTGGTGAATATGATTGTCACAGGCAAAGAATTCTGCATGCTGAAATGAAATTATTTCTCTAAAGCTGAACTGAGAAGCCTGGCAAAAGCCTATTTCATTTCTTGAATCTCCAAATTTATCCAAGGTTTTTATCCAAACTTTAATGACTCAATAGCTTTTAAATATTGGTTCTGTCCCATCAGGTTCTCTTTTCCAGAGTACTCACCCCTGTCTCTGTTTGTGGTATTAGCTCCTTTTGTTCTGGTTGATCTGGGAAAAATTACTAATTTAATTACACATTCTTGTCCACAATTTGACTCATGAGTCCTTTAGACTTTAGACTTTGATACATACAACTAAGCTTTTAGCATTTGCAAAATCTTTTTCCTTCACAAGCCCCTGGTTCTTAAAATTGGGAAACATGGCTTTCAAATTGCTCTTTGCTACAGATTTGTAGATGTCTACTGAAACATTGGCACTCCAGGGAATTTCTCTCATTAAGACAAGCAATGATCTGCCAGTTGCCAAATCCTATGCATATGTTCAGTCCTTATTTTATTTGACCTCCCTGGCCTTTGGCACCGTTAATGACTTTGTACTTAAATTTACTCCTCCCAGGATATCTGTGAAAATGTTCACTCTTGATTCTTCTCCTATCTCCACAGACCACTTATTATAACTTTCCTTTCCATCTGCACACTTCATATTGGTGTTCAAAGGGGATCTGTGTTCTGTACTTTCCTCCTCTAATTTAGATATCTTGCCCATGATTTCAACTGTCATTTGATATGCTGAAAATGCTGATATCTAGAATTCTAGCACAGACCTCTTGGAGTCCCTATGTCAAAATACAGTATATAGCTATTGTTTTGTTTTGTTTGTTTATTTTTGTTGTTGTTGTTGTTGTTTGCTTGCTTGTCTCACTCAGGCAGTTAACAGTACTATATCTGATATGGTCTGGTTCTGCTACCTGTCCAGCCTCATATCCTGTCATTTTTCCTTCCTACGTTACAGTTCAACAACACCAAACTACTTTAGGTCTCTGAAAATTCCCTACTCTTTTATTCCTTCATGTCTTTACACAAAGTGCTTCCTTTTTTTAGAATGCCTTTCTTACCACCACTTACTACTGGACATGATAGTGTTTATCGTGTAATACTTAATTCTGATGCTTCCTCCTCTATGAAATTTCCACAGACTTACTCAGTCCAATTGAGTAGTATTTCTTTCCATAAGCTCCTTCTTTGTACCTTTAATGTTTGGTATAACAGTTATTATGTTATTTTATAATTGCTTGTTTTCATATTTGTTTCTGTAACAGATTCTGAGGTCTTTTAGGGCAGCCATAATGTCTCTTTTATTCTGATATTTCTAAAACCAAGCATCATGAACTAAGTCAGATAGGCAGTTAATACACACTGGCTGAATGAATGAATGGTATTTAGTGGATGCAGCCTTGTTTTACACATCACTCTAAATGTACATTGGCTTCTTGACATGTGTTGTGCTTTCACTTTATGTGTCATTCCTTATGAGTAGAGACTAGTTTTTCCATTTGGTTGAAGACCCACACTGGGTATGCTATTGTCTCCAATCAGTCATTGATTATGGGTAGATGATGAGTTACTTATTAAAAGATTATTTTGGTAACAGATCTCTGTGACGTTAGTTCAGTTTAGGGCTATAACCTCTCCCCTTTCAAGAAGGGAATAACTAAAAGCCTGCACATAGAGCCTTGGCTGACCTGCTCCTAATCTGATCTATCCAGTATTAGCAAAATTGAAGATAACAAAGTACAAAGAATTTATATTGACAATTTTAATTCTTAAAGCTCATTATCATTTTTAATTTTTAAAAATATTAATCTTGATTGCTAAGACTTTAATGTTCAAAAATGCATCATCTTTTATGTAAGAAGGCATGGGTCTCTTCTAAAATAATTGATTCAGAAAAATTGGGTATAGCTTAACATCTTGGAAATAGCAGTGTTTCTCAAGCAATACAATTTTAAACATAGTGTATATGTTAGATGAATTATGGAAATATGTACCTAATTCAAACTCATATGTCTATCACTAAATATGCACCATACACTAAATATTTTATAAGTATGGATATAGGAATAGACATATGCTGATAGAAATGGAGAAGTGTTCTTAGGGATGCAGCTCAAAACTCCTAAATATCCTAGTAGTGCTTTCGTTAGCAGGGCTTTTAGGTGATTGTTTCTGTTTATTATTTATGTAAAGAGAGAGAGAAAAAAGTACTTCTTAAAATGATCTTCATTTTGTAATAATCTTGCTAAAGCTTATTTTTACTTTTATATATAAGTTTTATCAGTTTCCATCCCTGTAGAAAATACTAACAGAACTAAAAATTTCAGAAATATTACAACACAGAGTTATAGATATCATAACTAGTTTATGCATTAAATAAATAAAATTAGAAGTTAGAAAGTCATAACTGAAAATAGGAAAGGAAAATTCATGAACTGGGGTGATGATTTTGCCTTTACTATGAATTCTAATAATTTAGTACTAAAATTTATAGTACCCAGAGAAAGGGTAATCTGTCCAGGACTGGGGAGAGAAAACACTGTCTAGGAGAGAAGCGTGGAGAAGCCACAGCAGGATGGAGCAATTGGTCTTGTAAGCTGAATGAATACACTATGGGATATCAGTTAAAGGAATATGATACTGGTCCATGCAGAAGGCCCGCAACAAAAGTAAACATATTTTATCCAAGAACTTTGACTCTGGGGACACCTTTGGAATTTTATAGAAAGTAGTGTGTTAGATGAGTTTGGCTCTTTTTATAGACATACCCGCAAAATTGTCTCCGCACTAACATTTTCTCAATAAACCTCCTCTTGGTTTTAGAAGCTTTAGTGTCATAGAATATATGATTTTATTTTGGTTTAGCTTTGCAAATATTAACGTAGGGTTGACTTTTATTTAAGAATCCAAAACATAATACATGATGTGTGAGAAAAGTTATTATCAAAGAATTCTTAAAGTTCTCATTATCAGAATATGCTTAGATGCTTAGAAAAGAGAGTGAATGCCATCAGCAAAGATGTGCAGGTGCAATTATAATATTTCCTTTCACTGAGACCTGAGACTGGCTGGATTCTTCCAACATACTTATTTTTAAAAAGTTGAAATTAAGCAAAGTATGAGCAAAGATGAGTTTTGTAATTCTTTTACCCTAAAGCATGAAACACCTAACCACAAATACTTAATTCTGATTTCCTGTTCAAGAGTGCCTAGAACAGCACTATAATGACAGGGGATCTCTGCCAGCTCCTCTGAATCTCATGGTGTGTCTGAAATTACCCCTCCACCACCCAGGTCCTTGGCCGCATCCCTTTTGCAACCAGGAAGAGACTGTTACAATGCTCTCTGCTCCTCCTTTTCAGCTTTCTTCAAGCTTTATTTTCTACCCCGTGTGGGATATAAGAATGACTTCATTTTTGAAAATTGCCTTCTGTTTACTATCAATTTTTATTTGTACTTCTCTAATCAATGTATTTATTGCTATATGATGGTTTTGCTACACTTTATCCTAAATGCAGTGTTGATGTAATGGCATGCGAACTGCAGAGGCTACTTAACTGCACTGGAGGAAAGTGCTTGTTAAAAAAGAGACTGTGATCAGAAAATGGTGTCTTAAGCATTTAGCATCTTAGCATGATAGTTCTGTTGTTTACATGTAAGAATATTGCTGTATTTTAGTTACATTTTAGGAAATTGGTCTTTGGTTTGATGTGTTATAATATGTTATAATTTTTCGCATTAAAAAAAGGCTGGAAAGTAGGCTCCAGGTAAGCATTTTAATGCAGATCGTTTGACTTTTCAGGATGAGATTAGGAATAGATAACTGATGTTAAGCAGAAGATGCTTAATCTCCGTTTTTTATTATAATAATTTTTTTCTGTTGTCAGAAATAGTGGGCTTGCAAACGAGGGATGGCAGTATCAAGTTAGGGAGACCTAACCCATGCATAGATTTTGCACATTTCAGAGTGGGAGTTGAATTGAGACAGATGTGACACATGTGTATCCTAAATTGAGCTCTGCATCTCTGAAGCAAGGTTGAGAAAAACTTGAGTAACAGTTTAGCAATTTTTTTCCTAAAGACACATGGCCAGAAGAGCCCACTAGAGGCAACATTTTCCAACCCCCTGACTCCAGTAAGAATGAACCTAAATAATTTCAAACAGATAGTTATTTCCGCTCCTAAAATATATCCAGGAAATGAGAATCTACCCTATGGTAACTAGTTCCACTATCTCACAGTCATTATGCCAATATGTACTATTAAGAGGCCTAAATGCACACATTACTGACACAATGGGCTGTAATTGTGCTTTTGAAACTGCTACACAATATCCAATCTATGATTATTTAGGGAGTTTACATCCACCCATTATTGATGCAACAGACCTTAATAGCACCTTTGTTGTCAGAAGGGGTTGTGTTGCTTAGTATTCCCAGCACGGTTTGAAACAAATTGGTAGGATACCACAAACAGTGACAAGATTTCAGATATTTATGTGCAAGTATTATATTCTGCACTTAAAATTGAACTTATGCATTATGTAGCTAGAGGAAGACTTCAATCTTTTGGAATATTTTTGAAGACCATTCCAATTCAATAGAAAGATTCAATATAACCAGAGCATAAAATAAACAAGAGTTGATAAACAAGCCACAGTATGTGAAACTATGGTTAGTTAGGATGTTTTTAAACATTACATATTAAACATTTAAGAAAAAATAAGACAAAGAAAACTACATTTTATTATTATTTATTATTCCCTAATTCTGTTTTAATTGGGATATAATAGATGTAACATTGTGTAAATTAAAGTGTGCAATGTGTTGATTTGATACATATTCCCTATAGTCTGTAGGTAACAAAAATTAGCTAGAAAAAGCATGTTTATATCAATTTTTCACTATACCTCACCAAGACCAAAACAGGGTAGAGGATCAGGTGTGAAAACCCAGTAAAAAAAAAAACTTTGCTACCATATCTTTTTTTCCCACATAGAAAGTTAAAGCGTTCATAAAGCAAAGAGTTGATAGCAGATACTTCAGAACCTGTATGGTTAAGAATATTATCTTTTTTCCCTTGAATGTCATATTTAGTTCACAGATTTTTCTTTTGAATTTTCTCTGCTGTAAATCTGTTTTCTGGACACGAGCTAGTGCTCACTGATGCTTTTTGGTATGATATACCAGTATCCAGAAGATAATCCTAACTGGTAGGTAGTGATAAAGAACAGAAAGTCTTACCAAAAAAAAGAAAGAAAAGAAGAAAAGAAAGGGAAGGGAACAGAAGTGAAGGGAGAGAGAATAATTTAATTTGGTAATTTGGGGAAGATGGTTAGAAAATACTCCTGAAATTAAAGTTCTGTTTATAGTTGTTTAAGTTTTTGGGGATCTGAGACTACCAGCACATACAACTTTTTCCCCCCTGAGTGAATCACAAAAATAAGTATATATATACTTCATACTGATTTACTCAGATACCTTTTTATAACTAAGTAAAAATTTAATTTCACCTCAAATTTTTGTCTAGACTTCTGAGATTTTTTTTTTTTTTTTTTTTTTTTTTTAGTGTTTAGAGGCAAGTTTAATTAGCTTATTGTCTTCTTTGGTTCAGAAGCACATAAACTGACAAAGTAAGATAATAAACAATAAGTGGAATAATTAATGCAACACATTGAAACTAATTTTAATTTTTATTTCTCCCCACTTCTTACTGGGGAATAGAGAACTTGAAGCTCCAGAGGTTGAAATGCTCCTGTTCCAGTTATTTTGAATGTATCATGGAACTCAAAGTTTTTATAAATTTTTGCAAATTTAAGTCACAACCCTCCTTTTTAAAATATTTTTTCAGTATTTTAAAAATGAATTGTAAACTTCCAGATCTGAGAAAATGGAATAGATGTACATTTTTCATATTCCTCTTGCTAAGTACAACCAAAAATCTTGGCATTATATATGAAACAAACAAAAGAAGACTCTGAAAAGTATAGAGAAGAAAAACTAGCTAGGGAACTTGGGACCCAAGGAGCAACAAGTCAGACTTGGAGGTGAAGGAGCCAGCCATCCAGAAATGCCGGTAAGTGCAGACAAAAAGTACAACAAAATTCTGCTATCTCTAGCTAAAGAACCAGGAAGAAGTTGCCTATCAAAATAGAAAACTTTTGGACAATAACTTCTCCATGTAAGCATCATAGAAAAGCTCTTGTCCTTCCTCTACCCTCATGCCAACAAATGCCAAGTGGGGAGTGGGGTCTTCTACTCTCTCTCTAGGCTGTAACAAGGAACTACAAAGTCCCCCACTGGGATTGTGTTAGAGAAGGCAAAGTAGGAAAGATAGGGAGGTGGGACTTTTATCTCCATCAAGGGGGTAAGTCCCACTTCTGTCTCTCTCCCACATGTTCCGCATGGTATGAATGGATACTATGTGTGGAAGTTGGACTTCTACTCCCACTTGGAAGTAATGAGTTGCCATCCCCCCCACCACTAAAGTGGTGCCAGAGAAGACCTAGCGGAGAGTCAGGACTTTTACCACTTGCCCCAGTGCCCCCCATGCCCCCACCCCCAAATAGTGTCAGTAGAAGCCATGTGGGGAGGGTACTGAGGTGCTTTACTCCTCCCATCTAGCCAGGAAAGGATCACTGGAGGTTTAATGAGAAGCTAGTAACTCTCCCTCATGACCAGCATTTATAAGGAGCTCTCACACCTTGGGTATCAGTGAAGACCAATTGAGATACCCAGACTTTTAGCCCCACCTAGGAGTAATAAGGCAATATCCTTTCTCTTTCACTGCCTAAACATCAAAAGAAGCCAGCTAGAATAGATGGTTTAAATAAGACCCAGAGTTAAATGATACAATACCCAAAATGTCTATATTTCAATTGAAGATCTCTCTTGTCATACTAAGAACAGGGAAGATCTCAAACTGAAAAAAGGAAAATTAGTAAGATGCCAACACTGAGATAATTGAGAAGTTAAGATTATCTGACAAAGATTTTAAACAGCCAAAAAAAAAAAAAAAAAGATTGAATGAGCAATTACAAGCACACTTAAATGAAAAAAATTAAAAGGCTCAGCAAAGAAGTGGGTATCTCAGCAAAGACATGGAAGATATGATAAGGAGCCAACTGATGATTTAGAACTGAAAATTACAATAACTGAAATGAAAAACTCAAAGGATGGGCTCAGCAACATAATGAAAGAGGGAGAGAAAAGGATCCTCTGAACTGGTAGATAGAAAAATGAAAATTGCACATTTGAACAATATAGAGGAAATAGATTGAATAAAAATAGGTTAGAGATTCAGGGACCTGTGGTACTATGACCAAAGATCTAAGATTCATGTCATCAGAGTTTAGGAAAGAGAGGAGAAAGAAGGTGCTCTTGCTGACTTTGCCTTTGTGGTCTCTAACTATAGATTCTAAAACCATCTTTAGAGGAGTTTCTTTGTTTGTAGGAATTTTGTGTATTCAGTTTGACAGTATGTCCCTACAGAAGTTTTCATAAATTATACTCAGAAACACCTGAAGAATCACAGAACATTTTAAAAAATTCTTTTCTTTCAAATTTAGTTTCTTTCTAAACGCTCATGAGACATAGTACAGTTTACTTTTCTCCCCAACCAGAGCTCAAATAAATTTTCTAGTCACTTTGTGCAAATGGAATCTTTCACTCAATTAATACTTCTTAAAGGAGGCATGAATGAATAAATGAATGAACATTTATAAACATGAGATTATATAATAGTATAATGCAATTCAATTACAATCCTACTACATCTTTTTGAGAATCTAATTTTTTTCATTTACTATAATAAAAAAAAATACCTATAGAAATAACCAATTTTGAAATAATTTTTAAAACCTAATGAAGAGATAGTTGATTTGCCACATAGCAGAACTTATAAATTCACAACAATAATGGCATTAAGAACTGGCACAAGAACAGTGAGATCAATGAGATAAAGGTGAAAGTGAGTGAGCAACCCCAATGACATTTAGTAATTATTAGCATAAGATGAGAATGGCAGTTCAAATAAGTAAAAAGAGTTGATTAATCAATAAATGGCATTAAGATTAATCAATAAATGGTATTAAGGCAACTATTTAACATTTTGAGTAATAAATATTCTTATTCTATATTTGAACCAAAATAAATCCCAGGTCAATTAAATTTTTTATTGTGAAATACTAAAACCAAAATTTATTAATGTGAATAATGTTTTATGTAACCTTATAGAGAGGATGATATCGTAGGAATGATACTTAACACAAAGAGCTCTAGGGAACTCATTTATTAGATCTTTTTTAAAACTTTTTTTTATTTTGAGGTAATTTTTAGGCTACGGACAAGTTTCAAAAGTAGTACATTGTATTTGTACATTCCCATCAATTAGCTTCCTCAAATGATAACATCTTAGGTAAACAATACAACATCAAAACTAGGAAATTAACATTGACATACTACTAGTGACACATTTACTTCATTCAAATCTTTCCAGTTGTTCCACAAATGCCCCTTTTCTGATTCAGGATTCAATCCAGGTACTTCACCTTGTGTTTAATTATGTCTTGTTAACCTCCCCAATCTGGAATAGATCTCCAGCCTTTCTTTGGTTTTCATGATCTTGGCACTTTTGAAGAGTACTGGCTAGATATTTTGTAGAATCTCCCTCAATTTGGTTTATCGTATTTTCTCATGGTTAGATTGAAATTATGTGTTTTGGGCAAGAATATTTCAGAAATGATGTGCTCTTAGTGCATCCTACCACGGGTGCATGATACCAAAGAGCTTCATCAGTGGTGATTATTACTTTGAAATCTGGTTAAAGTGATGTATACCAGTCTCATCGACTATAGGTTTACTATATTTCCCTTTTTAATTAATAAGCATCTTGGGGGGAGGTACTTTGAAACATTGAAAAATATCTTGTTTCTCTTTATACTATTGTCTACTAGTTTTAGTATCCATAGATGGGTCTTACCTAGAAAGTTTTACTGTTTTATTAATACTCCAAATAGTTATTTTCTTTTTTTAAAAGATTTATCAATTTATTTGAGAAAGAGAGAGAGAGCGGGAGGAGGGGCAGAGGGGGAGGGAGAGACAGAATCTCAGACTCCCTGCTGAGGGTGGAGCCCATCGCCTCACGGGTCCCTCCAAGCAGTGATTTTTTATTTCTGTTATTCCTTCTATATTTTTTAATTGGAAATTCTGTTGTAAGGAAGTGCTGTATATTTTCTCCATTTAGTTATTTATTCAGTTATTTATTTATATCAGTTTGGACTCGTGGAGACTTATTTTGTACTAGGGGTTATAATCCATTACTTAATTATTTTGATACTCATATTGGCCCAGTTTTGTCTATTGGTATTTTCTTCAGGTTGATTGCTGTCAGAATGATAGATTTTATGGATGCACATAGAAACTTTGTATATATTAGCAAAATATTAAACAAAAATTTTAAGACTAATGAATAAGTGTTAAAAGTTACTCAGTAAAAATAAAAACAATTTAGTAAATTTAACATATACATGTTCTTACAAATAAAATAATAGGAACCAATAAAATGTGCAAAGCATCCAAAATCAACAAGTATCCAAAAATCAGCAGGTTATTATAAACTGTCATTTTTGTAATAAAGGAAATGCATGTTCAGATGTGTATTATAATTTTTATATATTTGTAATACAATTTTTAAATATTTATTTTGGAAAAGATTTTCAGCAAGCCAGTAATCTGTTTTCAGATTTATGAAAGCAAATGCTAGCTGATAATCATGGTGGGAGTATAAATTGGTACAAAATTTTGGAAATAAGGTAATACATATTAAAAGTCTTAAATTATACTATTATATTTCTAGGAATATTTTCTCAGGAAATAATCAATGGGATTATGTAAAAGTTTAGTTAAAATGATTTTCACCCCAGGGTTGTTCATTAGCAAGTGTTGGACAATAGTCAAATATTCAACCAGACAAGACATGAGTAAATATATCATGATGTAGCAACACAAGAAGATATAAATGAAGGATGTACATCAACATCTGTAGTGGTTATTGAGTACTGAAATTATGAGTGATTTTAATTTTCTTCTTTCTGCTTATCATTATTTTATGTACTTTTATGTATGCTTAAAACTTTTAATGAGGTGAAAATACAATGGCTCATAAACTCTTACTTTTGATAGATTAAAAAAATCCCTTTAACCTATATTGCTTTATCTATGTAGCAAAATAATGCTAAAGGTATGGTTTATCTATACCACCAAATTGAGATTTCCATAAACTCTGCCTTCATATGATTGGTGAAAAGTTCTTTACACATAAATGTAAGCATACACACACACACATATACATATATATGTATATATACGTTTTAATGGAGGACTCTCTCTTTTGGTGAGACTAGTGACATATATGTGTGCAAAAGAACCGTCTTTTGTGTGATGATTGAGTCATACATAACTCTATGCACCAATTTAAGGACCTTTTGCTACTGAGTTGAAAAAAAATCCCTGTACAAAATCTTCTGGCTATTAATTATGTTGGAAAACCCACTCTGAGAAATGACTCACTTGTCTTAGAAGCCCACATTGTAATAATAATAAATGTCTGCAGCAGGCACTTGACTGGGAGATGGCAAAATCATAAAAATGAGCTTCTATTCTCTTGTGATTCCTGATGACTTTTCTCCATGTTCAGGCTCTCACTTCCCTCCTTCATCCTCATGCTATAAATGTTATCTGTAATCAGGAGTGAAGGGATGGATGCACACCACAGGCTGTCACCTGAGTGATTGCAGCATTTAGACAGGATAATAATACCTGGAAGTATTCAGGATAAAAAAAATGTCCTATAATGTTTTTCTTTCAAAATACATATATAATATTAAAAAATCAGTAATGCATGAATTTTTCTTCACCTTCTGGCAAAATGTCCATTTCTAAGGTCATCTGAGGTGAGCTATTTAATTCAGCCAATCTTTCAACCTTCCATCTCTAGTAGACCATTTGGCGATGTAATTCTCAAGACTGTCATGTTCAGCAATTGGACTGGACAGAGCCTTATTAGAGAAGGGCTTTTCCCTGATTAATCACAATCAGTTCCCATGTTCTGAAGAGCACTGGAAATCTGTGGAACTAGTTTTCAGAGACACTCGAGTCAGATGTTCTTATCAGAAGTGGTACTTTTTATACCCACAAAATTAGAACCTGAAATTCATTGTATTATTGTTCCATGAAACTAAGCTCTTGTGCTATCAATTTAAAAGTCTGTAAAGCATATATAGCCTTTCCCCCTCATTTGCATTCTAAATAAAATACTCTGTACCCTTCATTTTATAGAGTTTATGGCTCTATGGTTTATACAGTAGTCTGGATTTTCTAAACAAAATAATTTCTTCCTTGGCAAATAAAACTATAGATTTTAAGATAAACTATTTCAGTGAAACTGAGTATAATTTAGAATTATTTAAGAAAGCACATTAGCACTGTATTTTCAACACTAGACTTTTAAATTTTATCTTGGGATGAATCCATGATATAAATTTGATATAATGTCAGTCCAATGATTATAATGACCACTCAGTTTTATTCCAAAATACCACTCAATGTTAGTTGCAATAGTAGTCTTTAGAAGCTATAATAATGAATTGCAGAACTTACCATCACACTGATTTCTATAACATAATTGTAGATGCAAATAGTGTTTATGACACCCACATACAGAAGACAGAAAATATTTAAAATATTGATTTCACTGTCTCCCAATGGCCAAATTAAAAAAACAAACACATAATAACGTTTGAGAACAATAGCTGTTTTTTTTATTGTTTTATCAGTTGATATGTTCTTTATATTAATATTTTTATAATATTAAACAAATGTGTGGTTCAAATATCTGAAATGATAAATAAGTATATAAGTGAAGTTCTCTCTTCCAGTCTTTTCCCTGTGTATCTTGTTATCTGCCTTTTTTCCAGTCTTTTCCCTGTGTATCTTGTTATCTGCCTTTTCTCAATTTAACCATCAGAGTTGGTTTACTGGAAATACTTTGAAGGTTCATGTATGAGCAAATATGTATCAAGTTATTTTCACCTCTTTATCTCAATAATAAAGCACTTCAAACATCCTTCTAATACCTTCTACCCCTTTCTTTGTTTTCACTGAACAATATATCTTGGGCATTTTCTTTCTTTCTTTTTTTTTTTTTTAAGATTTAATTATTTGTCAGAGAGAGAGAGAACACAAGCAGGGAGAGCAGCAGGCGGAGGGAGAAGCAGGCTCCCCGATGAGCAGGGAGCCTGATGCGGGGCTCGATCCCAGGACCCTGGGATCATACCTGAGCCACCCAGGTGTCCCTGTCTTGGGCATTTTCCCACAGAAAGAGCTTTTTCAATTTTTATGACTACATAATATTCTGTTATATTGATGGATGTGTCTATTTATAAAACTAGTGTTCTCTTTTTGGATTTCTGGATTGTTTCAATTCTTTGGCTTCAGCAAACACTGCTACCATCAGTAAAACTGTACAGATATAATTTCACTTGTGTGTGAGTTTTTCTGTACGATAAGTACCTAGAAATGAAATTTCTGGTTAGAAATGTATATATACTTGAAATTTTGGTAAGTATTACCAACATAGGTATTGGTATACATTCCCACTAAGAGAGTATGAGAGTTCTTATTGCCCTACAGTGTGTCTCACTAAGTGTATTACCAAAATTTTAGATCTTCCTAATCAGAGAGATTTTGATGGAAAAATAAGATCATTATATATATATGTATATATATGAAATACAAATACCTACTATATAAATATATATATAATATATATAATATAAGTATCTACTATATATATGATATAAATACCTACTATATAAATATATATAATAGAAATACTATGTATATAAATAAATATAAATATATATGTGTGTGTATATGTGTGTATATATATATATATATATATATATATATATATATTTGAATTTCTTGGTTTAGCATTATCTGGATCTTACTCTCAAAATTTGGTTTGTTTTTCTGGAAATATGGTGCTTCTCTGAGGGTTTATAACTTCAACCATGCAGAAGAAGCAAATCCAGGTAGACTTGTAGAAATTAAAAATTCAGTGCTCTGAAGTTAATTGTTTCATGTGGTAATGCTCTTATTTTT
Organism: Phoca vitulina; assembly: GCF_004348235.1. Taxonomy (NCBI): domain Eukaryota; kingdom Metazoa; phylum Chordata; class Mammalia; order Carnivora; family Phocidae; genus Phoca; species Phoca vitulina. The sequence continues at coordinate 46,123,867 of NW_022589708.1, forward strand.
CTCTTCCCTAATATATCCTTGTGACATGACACTCTTCCATTAGTAACAGTGGTTTACTATAGCAATTATTCTTAAGTGTAGGAAGACAAAGCATTCCCCCAGGGGTTGCATCAGAATCTTGGTGAAAGTAGTGGCAAAGCATGCAATTAGAATTTCTTCCACCAAGAATTCACACACCCTTCCTTATTTTGTGTAAAAATATGACTAGCTACATGTGACTATCACTGTGTGTGCAATGAATTTTTTTGTAAAGAATCGCCATTTACCTACATAAGCCTGGGAGACAAGGTGGTCAGTGTGAGCAATAATATATTGGAGAACCTGCCGGAAGTGTGTTAATGAAGTTACTAACACTGTGGACATTAGTCAGTACAAGAGGAAAAAAAAAAAATGTGAGTTTCGTGAAAATAGGACTTTCTTAACTAAATCATCTTTGTTGATTAGAATGGTGCCTTCCACATGGCAGTTGCCATGTAATTGTATTATCAAAGGAATGGATTGACAATAATGTTATAGTATGGTAGAAAACAACAAAAAAGTTTTTTAAAGATACTGATTTGGGTTCTAATCCTAGGTCTGTGATTTTCTATGTGTCTCTAAGCAAGATACTAAACTCTCTGGGTCTCCGATGCTCATCTCTAAGATGAAGGCACTGATAGCTGATTATAGACTATTCATAGCTATGCTAGAAATAAAATTTTCATCCTGTAGTTTTCTGAGGTCCCAAGTTGAAGAATTACAATAAATATCTTAAACCAGCAACTTTCAGACCAAGCAGATTTGCTAGGGCTCTTCAAATGGTGGGTAAGCAGGCTTTGCCTGTCCTGGGGTAACAAAGAACTTCATTCATGACCATATTAATACAGTCAGGTAAAAATTAACAATTAAACAACTGATTGAATTTACTTATCTCCAAGAAGGTCATTATGAAACAGGCATCTCTTCTTTGGTAATGCAGCCTAATCCAAGCTTCCCAAAGGTTTTCTTCATGTTTAACCTTCTCGGGTCTTCTTAACTGTTCACACATTGTAAATAAGTCTGTGGTATGCTCAGCCCCAGGAGTATACTGACTGAGGTTTATTTTAAGAAAGAATCTTGATTTTCCAGAAGTACTGAGATGGCTTTACAAAACCTTATCTTTTAAGTAAATACCATGCATTTTTAGCCTTATTCCCAATCTCCCAAGACTAAAGAAATTAAATATCAAAATTATATTTAACTGACATTAAGGCTTCAATACATATCAGCACATGGTAGCACATTTGTTCAAGTGACTTAACTCTCATCTTTTTTCAATCACATTTAAAGGTATGAACCTAAAATACAGCATCAGCTTTCATTTTTTCTAAATTTTATGTATTTGGTGTTATTTAGAACTTTCTCTTTGCCTCCTATATTTTCTCTATGTAACTATATATCATGTATTCAATGAAGTTTTTTTTGTTTTTTGTTTTTAAAGATTTTATTTATTAGAGAGAGAGAGAGACAGCAACAGAGAGCACAAGTAGGGAGGAGAGGGAGAAGCAGGCTTCCTGCTAAGCAGAGAGCCCAACCCGGGCTCAATCCCAGGACCCCGGGCTTATGAGCTGAGCTGAAGGCAGACGCACAAACGACTGAGCCACCCAGGTTCCTTCAATGAAGTTTTATAGAGATTGGTAGGAAGACACATAGAGAATAATATAAAAAGATGGTTCAGAAAATAGAATATACTTGGAGTTAAAAAGTACCTGTTATAAATAGGTGTGAGAACTTGAGAGATCCAAGCAGCAAAAAGAAGTAGGATCGGAATTCCTTTCGCATATATGATTATCTTTATTTTAAGAAGCCTCTGCTTTGAGCTAATGAGACAATGATGTGTTCATCAGTATGTTGACATTTAAATGATATTTAAAATTGTATATACAGAGAAAATCATGATTCAGTGTTTTGTGTGCCCTCTTTGATGCACAGAAGATCTGAGTTTTTGTTAAGACTTTTTTAAATGAGGATTTTCTGGTTATATAATGGTAAAAATGCACAAGCCCATCCATGGGCCATATTCTCTATTGGAGATTCTCAGTGCCTTCAGAGGTCATCTCTAATTTTTAAGTCAATTATGTGTATCACTAGTGGCTCAATCAATTAAAAAAAAAAAAAAAAGGTCCTGCTGCTGTGTTCCTGGCTCTCCACCCAAAAAAAACCTTTTTTTTTTTTTTTTTGATTCCCTCTTGGTGTGCACTTAATCAAATTAATTCCAAGTAGAAAAAGTGATATAGAGATATAGAGATTAAAGGAAAATGTTTAACTATAAATTATTTGCAGATCCCTTGGGAAAGAGTTACCTCCCTCTAGATTAAGTGTGAAAGTGTTTTCTTCCTGTATACTTATTTTGAATCCCCCCACTGCAATTTTGATATCATGTAAAGAAGACACTATGAAAAAATACAGTCAGAAGGCAGTCAGTCTTCTGGTTGCTAATTTTCTCTAGACAGTTGTCATCAAGATACATGAGATAATTTGGGAAATAGCAAATAATAGTAATGTCTATATTATAGATTAGATAATAGATTTATAGGATATCACGTGATCATACCTTACTTTCTTTTTTTTAATCTAAGTGGTTTTCTTTTTTTTTATTATTATTATGTTATGTTAATCACCATACATTACATTTCCTTACACCACACACAAAAATAGACTCAAAATGGTTGAAAGACCTAAATGTGAGACAGGAGTCCATCAGAATCCTAAAGGAGACATTTTTCCAAAGAAGACATACCTTACTTTCATTGTGATGAAATTAATTGATGGAGTTTGAATTTTTTTGAAGACTAGGAAATATGAGATTATGTTTTAGGATAAATTTATTAATGACAACTTCTGTGTTGCTCTTATTTCCATACAAAATGTGTTAATGATGTTAGTTCTTTTCTTCCTTGTTAGATGCCCACATTCCCAATCTCCCTCTACGATTGACACTAATTGGCAAGTCTTTTGGCAGTCACAGCTAGGAGACAAATGACCGTTGGACACAGAAACTAAACAAGGTATTATGTGCTGGTTAGGGTTAAAGCACATTGAGTAGGGAATCTATGCCACCACTGCATTTGCTTCCCTTAGGTCACAAAGAGGAAGGATCCAGAATTTCTAGGCTGTTAATTTAAAGTTATTCATAGGTATTATATTCTAAATATAAATCTATCAATTACGGGCTTCTCTGTGTAACAGAACTAACAATGTCAAGATAAATTTCACACAACATCATCATCATGAACATTATATTAAGAATGAAATCCTTTCTGGTGTACAATTAAGTGCCATTGTTGTTAACTTACACAAAATATGCTAACAGCATGGTCCTTGTTCTAGACACAAATTCTTCAGTGAGTAGGAGAAATTGGCATAAGCTCTCAATGTTGTGGGTAGTTCCAAGAAGAACCACACAGGTAACTGATCTCCACAGACTTGGATTTTACTCTCTAGGAGGTTTTATTCTAAGACTGGACTATTGCAGATGGTCAAAGAATTTCTCTCACATTCCTTTCTATCTGTAAGATACATTGGAGAACTTCAAGTTTAAATTGAGGACACAGAAATCGTACAATTATGCCAACAGTGGAAAGCAGAGTTTTGGTGGCACAACTGAAGTGTTTCTTTATTTCTAGTTATCAGCTTTTCTTCATTTTTAAGAATGCTTTAAAATACCATGTTTTTAGAAGATGCCCCATAAAGTAGGAATGATAATGGTCAAGCTGGATGCCAAAGGAAAAGGAAACCTAGGGTTCCCTACAGTTGGCTTTAGAGTTGGCTCTTAAGCTTTATATTTTGTTTGACTTTCTCACCAGAGTAAGAAACAAGATAGGAACTCAAAGTCCTAGAGTGTGGTAGCTGGAAACCAAGAGAGATCTACATATGCTTCTGAATTCTGCTCTAGCCACTTAAACCTGAACTGGGACAAGCAAGTTAACTCCTCCAAAGCCTTACTTTCCTAATCTGTATAACGGAGATAATGCTTTATTATCATTTGCTAAGAGGGCGCCATGAGATATACAGAGAAAAATGCCTGTCACATCAGAAGTGATTAATATATTACAGCCAATATTATTAGTTATTTAAAAAAGGTAGAATGGGGCGCCTGGGTGGCTCAGTTGATTAAGCGACTGCCTTCGGCTCAGGTCATGATCCTGGAGTCCCTGGATCGAGTCCCGCATCGTGCTCCCTGCTCGGCAGGGAGTCTGCTTCTCCCTCTGACCCTCCCCCCTCTCATGTGCTCTCTCTCATTCTCTCTCTCTCAAATAAATAAATAAAATCTTTAAAAAAATAAAAATAAAATAAAAAAATAAAAAAGGTAGAATGTATCTGGAACATCATTCTTTTCCATCAGTACCCTCTAGCTCACCATAGTTGTGATGGCTTGCAACTTGATGGTTGAAGTTTAGCAGTAGATAAGCAACCTCAATCCCTAGTTTTCACAGGAAATGGAGAATTGTAATAACTAAACTTTAGGAATGTGTAATTTGTCCCCCTCTATGTCATAATTTAAAGTTTTTAAATTAGAATCATCATAACTTTTAATCTTATAAAGTACTATTAGATTCATATCCTGAATGTCATTTTTTTTATTAGAATATCTCTACTCGGTATAACATAGAACATAAGTACCATTAAGAGTTGAGGTTTCTTTGTCATCTGCCTCATAAATATTAAAAACACTAAACTTTGATCCTCTCTTTCTAATTCTCTCTCTCTCTATATATATATATTACTTACTGAGCTTAAACTATGACAATGCTATGTACCTTTTTATTTCAAAGCTCATGATTTTTTCATAGATGATATTAGACTTAAATTAGGAAAATTCAGTTAGTTCTCATCCTTTTGGCTAAGATCAAGTTTAGGAAAATTCAAGTGAAAGATTAAACTTTACATTTTAATTATTTCTCTTGATATCATTTAAACTTCATATATATGTACATATAAATATATATATGGCAAATTTTTCAATAAATATTATATTCTTTGACCAAACTATTAATCAATTACATCTTACATAGTTTATAATTGCTTTAATAAACAGTCAAGAGAAAAAGTTACAGAAAGAACTGAGGACTGATAACTAGTGGCCCACTGGCAAACAATGAGGTAGGTTTTATATGGAAATTTTCTTCAATTCTCTAGAATACATGTAGATGAAAAATGCTTGATAGGACTGATTTGTTTCAAAACTATGGAACCATGTCCTTCACCCATGTATCTATAAAATTTTTGATCACTTATATTTTTCATTAAGTAGCATTCATCCCCAAAGCATTTCTATTTATTTATTAATAAATTACACACTTACACCACTACTATATCAATGTATTATATAAATTATAAATTATAAAAAGATAGTAACTAAAAAATAAGAAATCAAGTACTTACAGAAATTTTAATAATTTTCTCAACTAACCCAGTGTATGTATCCCACGAGTGTGCATATCCCAAACTAGATGCTAATCATTTGGTAATGAAGTTTTATATTTTTTCGTTTGCCATCTGTATAATTTTCCTAAATTCCAAAAATTTCTATTATGTATAAAATAAAAATAATTTAGAATTTTTGTGCCTCTGCATGAATATATATGTGATTATTCAAGAAATATACCCAGACAAGATAGCACAATTATCATTAGGTAAGTTGTTTTAAAGATCTTTCAAAAATCTTTGAAAAGGTTTTGATGGATTTAAATGTGCTACAATCTAGGGCGCCTGGGTGGCTCAGTCGTTAAGCGTCTGCCTTCGGCTCAGGTCATGATCCCAGGGTCCTGGGATCGAGTCCCACATCGGGCTCCCTGCTCGGCAGGAAGCCTGCTTCTCCCTCTCCCACTCCCCCTGCTTGCGTTCCTGCTCTCGCTATCTCTCTCTCTGTCAAATAAATAAATAAATAAAATCTTTAAAAAAAAATAAAAAATAAATGTGCTACAATCTAATTAATGTTTAGAATTGATCTGAAAATACAGTTTTTATACATATGTTTTCCCTAAATGATTTTTAATGTATACTTACCTATCTTATGTAATTATAGTTACAGTTTTTGAATTGACATGACACCATCCGTCGATGAATTTCAACAGATTTTTTCATTAATTATACATTTATTAGTGAGTTCTAAGAAGAAAACAAACAAAAACCAGAAGACAAATGCAAACTGTTTGGTAATTACCATATCACTGTAATACAGAAGCATGAAATAGAAATGAACAAATTAGATGAGTTTTTATTACTAGTAGATAATCTGTGATTTACTGGTAATAGACTTAACACATTTTCAAAATGGCTTGGCCTTTAACTCATAATTCCTATATATTTAAGTTGTCAGCAATAAGGAACTGATGAATATTAGGGAAGCCACCTCAAGAAATTTGATTGACAAAGATGTGCTTCCAAAAAGAGTGATATTGATTTGATTATAAATAGCTGACAAATTGTTTAATATCATTCAAGTCTTGGGAGCTTTACTTTTGTAGGCCGCTGATGTAGTATATTTATAGCACACCAAAAATTGTCTCACATTTATCAGAAAACCTTCTCAAATTTCAGATATGACATCTTGGAAAAAATACAAGAGAAAACACTTAAATATATTTCTTATATGATTGTGTTTGTAAATGCATTCTATTAGGATGAAGAATGAGCTCTCTAAACTACAAAACCAGTGTTGCATGTTTTATTCTGAGGTTGTGATGTTGCTTTTTTTATATGTTATGTTTCTTTACATTATTCTATTTATTAGCAGCTAAAATGATACTGTATGATGATAAAACAGAGAAGAATGACTCTTTCAATATGTGGGACTTTTTAATTGATAGGAAAAGCAATTGGGAACATGATTGTTTTGAGGTGAAAATGCACCTTGAGTTTTGTCACACTGGCCGTACTTAAGAGACAAACCAAGTTCCACCATTTTCTTCTGTGAGTAACTACCCAGTAATATCAGTTGGTAATATCAGATTTACTACAGGTCTGTAACCTATTTTCTCCCTTTTCAGGGACACTTGGGAAAGAAAGGGATGGCCCAGTTAAATCTCTTTGTAAGAAAATCTTGTATATTAAAACGTGTAATATTTACTTTAGAAAGATAATGGAGAATTCTTACCTTTAAAATGTTTTTATTTGTGTATACCTGGTCTCTGATGTAAAGGAGCATTCAGTTAATAGATTTTTGAGGCATGACCCACTGGAAAATGTCGCATAAATTATGTAGTTATAGGATATAAAAAAGTGTTGTTCCATCACTGAATGAGTCCTTCTTTTCCAACAATGATCCACATGCATTGCTTATGTATAACATCTGAAATCTGTACAAGAACTTTTCCAAATGTGAAAGAGAAATTACGTTTGAGAATTATATTAACAGTGTCAAATCTTTCTAGGGGAAGAATGCATGGCCTAATTCTTGCCATTGCTTCTGCCTTGAATCATTAATAAACTTGATTACATATAAGATCTATCATTTCTGTTGAGGGTGATTTGACAGTTTGGCCCTTTTTATTATTTTACCAGCCAGCATTCTCTCTCCCCTCTTCCTAACAATCCACAAAATTTATTTTGTATAATCCACAAAATTTATTTTGTATATATGTATTCTACTCTTTATTTTATTGATTCTGTTCTAATTTACTGGCTATTTTATATTGTTTTCCTGGTGATGAGTATGTAGATTATGTTTCACCATCTATGTTGGTATCTCTAGCCTGAAGGTAAGTAGATAGTAGGTGTTCATTTATCACATACATAATTGATTGAATTTTAAGAAGGTGGATAAGGCCATCTATGAAAATCTATTTCAAAAATGAATTAAATGGCATGAATCTGCATGGGTGCCTGGCGGTTAAAAAAAAAAAATGAGTTAGATAACTGTAGCAAACCCATGTCCTTAAGTCTGAGAGGAAGGAAAAGCTGATAATGTTCATCAAAACAGATCTTCTTTATAATAAAGATAAAGAAGAAAAATTGAAGAAGGCACAAATAAATGGAAAGATATTCCATGCTCATGGATTGGAAAATTAATATTGTTAAAAAATCTCCATGCTACCCAAAGCAGTGTATAGATTCAAAGCAGTCCCTATCAAAATACCAATGGCATTTTTCACAGAACTAGAACAGATTCCTAAAATGTGTATGGAACCACAAAAGACCCTGAATAGCTGAAACAATCTTGAGAAAGAAGAACAAATCTAGAGGTATCACACTCCCTAATTTCAAACTATATTACAAAGCTGTAGTAATCAAAACAGTATGGTACAGACATGAAAATATACACATAGATCAATGGAATAGAATAGAGAGCCCAGAAAAACCCCACACATATATGATCAATTAATCTATGACAAAGGAAGCAAGAAAATACAATGGGGAAAAGTCTTTTCAGTAAATGGTATTGGAAAAACTGAGTAGCTACGTGCAAAAGAATGAAATTGGACCATTCTCTATATTACACCATATACAAAAATAGATTCAAAATGGATTAAAGACTTGAATTTAGGACCTGAAATCATAAAACTCCTTGAAGAAACCATAGGCAGTAAGCTCTTTGACATCAGTCTTAGAAATATTTTTTTGGACCAATCTCCTCAGGCAAGGACAACAAAAGACGAAATAAACAAATGGGATTATAACAAACTAAAAGGCTTTTGCACAGCAAAAGAAACTACCAACAAAACAAAAAGGCAACCTACTGAATGGGAGAAAATATTTGCAAACCATACATTTGATAAGGGGTAAATACTCAAAATATATAAAGAACTTACACAACTTAATATTAATAAACAGGCAGAAGACTTCAAAAGAGGTTTTTCAGAGAAGACATAAAGATGGCCAATAACACATGAAAAGATGCTCAACATCACCAATCATCAGAGAAATGCAAATCAAACCACAATGAAATATCACTTCACACCTGTTAAATTGGTTATTACCCCAAAAAACACAAAAATTATAAGTGTTGGTGAAGACTTAGAGAAAAGAGAACCATTGTACACTCTTGGTTTGGATGTAATTTGGTATAGTCACTTTGAAAAACAGTATGGAGCTTCCTCCAAAAATTAAAAATAGAACTAATATATAATCAAGCAATTCCACTTCTAAGTATTTATTCAAAGAAAATTAAAACACCAATTCAAAGAGATATATGCACCCCATGTTCATTTACAGTATTGTTTATAAAAGCCAAGATATAGAAGCAACCTTAGTGTGATAGATAAATGTAAAGAGTAGATGGATATTATATATATACATTTATATACATTTATATACATTATATATATACATTTATATATATATATAAATGTAAAGAGTAGATGAATATTTTATATATATATCAGCCATAAAAAACAATGAAATCTTAACCATTGTGATAACATGGGTGAACCTGGAGGGTATTATGCTAAGTGAAATAAGTCAGACACAGAAAGATAAATACTGTATGATATCACTAATGTGTGGAATCTAAACAACAAAAAACACAAAACAAAGAGATTATTGGTTACCAGAGAGCGGAAGGGTTGGGGTGCTGGGAAAAATAGGCAAATGGGAATAAGAGGCACAAACTTCCAGTAATTAGTAAGTCATAACAGTGTAATGTACAGCATAGGGAATATGATCAATAATATTATAGTAACTTTGTATGGTGACAGATAGTAACCAGACTTATTTTGGGGATTTAGTGATATATAAAGATATTGAATCACCATGGTGTACACCTGAAATTAATAGGGTAATATATGTCAATTATACTTCAATAAAAACATGGATATAGATTAGCTCAGTGGTTAAATTTGGCTATTTGATTTTCTCTTCCAATCATTAATTCTGCTGTGGGTGACAAACTGGAAGCATTGGTCAGAGACTGCACAATGATCCAATGAAACAAAAAAGCAGAGAAAGTTGACAGAAGGAAGCAAATGAATACAAATAACTAGGAACCTACCTGGTACATTAAATATTGGTGCAAGCAGTTTTAAATGTTTTTAAGATTTTTGAACATATAATATTACTATACTAAGTTAAATTCAACATTGTAATCCTATGTAATGAAACAAAGCTCAAATTTATTGTAAGTATAACTTTATGAAATTATTTTTTAGAAAAGGACAGTATTTTCAGAAAAAAATCCATCAGAGCAAACAGCTATTTTATCAATTATTACATTCCATAACAAAATTTTATTTGTGTAATTTTCTTTTCTACATTTTCAGCTTTCAAGTAACATCTTTTTCAGATACTTATTCTCTGGATAGCAAAGAGCACTCTGTGCACAGAGTCACTGAGTAAGTTTTTTAAGAATAAGTAGATGAACTCAAGACATTTAATTTATATGGATCAGCCTATATTTTATAACAATGCCTAATAAATGAGTTATTATAAAAGTATGTAGCATATTTAAGTTACAAACTGCAAAATATAAATTAACATGTATAGATCACTGTCTCTAAAAGCTTAATCTATGGGTTATTTAGTGTTAATTGTGAAAACAGGTTTTGTGCACAAGTAAGTTTAGAAATTTAAATATTTGTTATTGCTGCAACATTCTCAGAACCTTTAACATGCTAATATACATTGAGAATGATGGAATAATGTAATATAAATTAATCTACAACCTTATTTATCTTAGCCTAGAACTCTTGCTCTCCAGGACCTGATTTTGGAAATTCTGGTTTAGCAAAACTGTTCTATTCACAAGGAAAATATTTTTTAACAATTTCTCTCCTGAACTGTATGCATAATGAATATGTCTGCCAAGAAAACTGCCATTTACAGCAGTGTTTTTAAGTGGTAGTGATTTTAAGGGTGGGTGAGAAGGGGTGCTGGAATCCAATATTATACTAAGACAATGGAATAACATTGACAGTAGGAACTCAATTAGACTGAGTACTTAAATAAGAACAATTTATTATAAGAAAATCTAATTTCTTTTGAATTCAAAGAGTCTATTGACAGCCACGTAATTAGCAGTAACCTAAAAATTTATGAAATTTATCTTTTTAGGGCTAAAACTTGCTGTCCAGTCTGGGATGTTGCTAATGAATTGCCACCAACCATTTTACATAATTTTTCACTCTCTCCATAAAACTGAGACTTTGATTTTTGTTCAACACCATGCTATTTTACTCTAATCTCATATAAAACATGGAGTTCTAGAATTTAGGGTCAGTGATTTCATATTTCTAAAAAAAGTCTTTACAGGGGTGCCTGGGTGGCTCAGTTGGTTAAGCATCTGCCTTCAGCTCAGGTCATGACCCCAGGGTCCTGGGATCTAGCATCGGGCTCCCTCCTCTGCTGGGAGCCTGCTTCTCCCTCTCCCTCTTCTTGCAGCTCCCCCGGCTTGTATGTGCACTCTCTCTTTCTCTCTCTCTCTGTCAAATAAATAAATAAAATCTTAAAAAAAAATAAGTAAAAATTTTTAAAAAGGCATTACAAAATTTTTGCCATATGATCTAGTAATCATATCCCTTGGTAGTCACTCAAAGTAATTGAAAACTTATGTCCACCTGGGTGGCTCAATCAGTTAAGCATCTGACTTTTGATTTTGGCTCAGGTCATGATCTCAGGGTTGTGGGATCAAGCCCCACGTTGGGCCCCATGCTGCTGCTTTCCCCTCCCTGCCCCACTCTCTCTCTCTCTCTAAGAAGAAAAGAAAGAAAACTATGTTCACCAAAAACCTGCACATGGATATTTATAGCATTTTTAAAAATTGTATTTATTATTTGAAAGCGAGAGAGCGAGAGTGCGAGCACACATGGTGGGAGGGGCAGAGGGAGAGGGACAAGCAGACTCCCTGCTGACCAGGGAGCCTGTCGCAGGGCTCAATCCCAGGACTCCGAGATGATGAGCTGAACTGAATACAGACGTTTGACTGACTAAGTCACCCAGGCACCCCTTTATAGCAGTTTTATTCAAAATTGCCAATACTTGGAAGCAACCAAGATGTCCTTCAGTAGGTGAATGGATAAATATATTGTGGTAATGCAGACAATAGAATATCATTCAGCCCTAAAAGGAAATGAGCTATCAAGCCATGACAAAACATCAAGGAACCTTAAATGCATATTAAGTGAAAGAAATCAATCTGAAAAAGCTACATAGTATGATTCCAACTAAATGACATTCTAGAAAAGGCAAAACTATGGAGACATTAAAATGATCATTGGTTGCCGAGAGTTAGGGGAGAGGAATAGATGAATAGACAAAGCACACAAGATTTTTAGGGCAATGAAACTATTCTGGATGATAGTATAGTCATGGTTACATGTCATTATTCATTTACCCAAACCCATAGAATATACAACGAACCCTTTGTAAACTTTGGACTGTAGGTGATGATGATATGTTAACGTAGGTTCATAATTTATAACAAATGCAACACTCTGGTGGGGGATGTTGATGATAGGGGAGGCGATGCATGTGTGGAGACAGGGTAAATAGGAAATCTCTCCATTTTCCATTAAATTTTTCTGCGAACCTAAATTTGCTCTAAAAAGTATATTTTTTATTTTTTATTTTTTTTATTTATTTTTTTTTAAAGATTTTATTTATTTATTTGAGAGAGAGAATGAGATAGAGAGAGCATGAGAGGGGGGAGGGTCAGAGAGAGAAGCAGACTCCCTGCTGAGCAGGGAGCCCGACGTGGGACTCGATCCCAGGACTCCAAGATCATGACCTGAGCCGAAGGCAGTCGCTTAACCAACTGAGCCACCCAGGCGCCCAAAAAGTATATTTTTTAAAAGGTCAGCAAAAAGGAATCCTACTCCAAGCAATTTTTTTCCTTGGGATCCAGATTAATAGGCAGCTTGAGACAATCAGATATTTGTAGAGTATAACTGAAGGCAAGAAATAATGATTTCTTTGTTCTACACATTTTTCTTGTGCTATACGTCTTCCTGCTTCAAGCCAGATTTAAATGGACACTAGATTTTTAATGTGATCTAGCATAATAGAATCTACCCTCTTAGAGTGTAAGGAAAATGGTGAAATTTTTATAATGAAAAATAATACCTTACCAGAAATGCTGCTGAATTTTAGAAATGAAGAAAAGATTTGGACATAGATGATTTTTATAATTCTTTTGTTCTATATTACTATAATAGTATTTATTGAGAACCAAAATTACAGGTACCATCTAGAAGAGAAAATGAAACAATATCTCCATAAGATAAACACAAAGTTTGAGTCATAAGGTCAGATCTAAAAAATTTAAAAATACGTGCTAGGCAAAAGATGGTTATTAATTTAAAATTTTGATTTAGCATAGACCAACCTCTGATATCTCCACCTTCCTTCCAGTTATCTTCCATTTTGTTGACTGAATTTTATTTTATTTATTTATTTTTAAAGATTTTATTTATTTGAGAGAGAGAATGAGATAGAGAGAGAGCATGAGAGGGGGGAGGGTCAGAGGGAGAAGCAGACTCCCTGCTGAGCAGGGAGCCCCATGCGGGACTCGATCCCCTGACTCCAGGATCATGACCTGAGCCGAAGGCAGTCGCTTAACCAACTGAGCCACCCAGGCGCCCTTGTTGACTGAATTTTAGAAGTTAGACAACATGTGTATAAATACTCACATCAATTATACAGAATTAGTATATGTCAGCACCTAATACTTAGCCTAATACTTGGAAGATGTGTAATAAAAAAAAGTGTTGGCTTTCTCCTGGAAACTAGCCTCTAGAAGCTTAAAATCTGGTTGGCAAATTGAGACACTATTCCCAAAAATGAATAAAAATACTAAGTAGTACAGCACATTTTAAAAGACAGTATGACTTTTTAAAAGATGAGTCATCATCTGAAGAGAATCATGATAAATTTCAATAAGAAATCAGTACTTGGGAGGGATGGGGTGGCTGGATGATGGACACTGGGGAGGGTATGTACTATGGTGAGCGCTGTGAATTGTGTAAGACTGATGAATCACAGACCTGTACCCCTGAAACAAATAATACATTATATGTTAATAAAAAATAAATAAAAATAAATGAGCAAGGAGAAGGAACACACACACAAAGAAATCAATACTTGGGCAACATTGCCAAAAGTGTTGTGTCAAAAAGATAAAATTAGGGCACTTACGTGACTCAGTTGGTTAAGCAACTGACTCTTGATTTCAGCTCAGGTCCTGATCTCATTGAGATTCTCTCCTCTCTCTCTCTCTCTCTCTCTCTCTCTCTCTCTCTACCCCTCCCCCCTGCTTGCACTCTCTCTCTTTCTCTCTCTCTCTTTCAAATAAATAAATCTTTAAAAAAAAAGATAAAATCAATACTGTTACTAGTCTTTCTGTATATCAGACTTGCTTATAATTATGTAGATTTATCGGGGCACCTGGGTGGCTCAGTTAAGCATCTGCCTTTGGCTCAGGTCATTATCCCAGGGTCCTGGGATCGAGCCCCACATTGGGCTCCCTGCTCCTCCGGGAGCCTGCTTCTCTCTCTTCCTCTGCCTGCCCCTCCCCCTGCTTGTGCTCTCTCTCTCTGTCAAATAAATAAATAATATCTTCTAAAAATTAAAAAAAAATAAAAAATAACTATATAGATTTATCACAAAAATTTTAGCTTTTTCATTCCTGGGAAAACTGATCCATGCCATCAAATTCATAATTATTGATTGATTAATCCAGCTTCTACTATTTGTCATACAGTAAATTACGTATTTCATAATACCAATTATATCTAAAAATGGGTGGAGTTCTGTGTTGGTCAGGATGTTCTTCTTCCAAAAGAATTGTCATTCTAGGAAATTTAATGTAATTAGAAACCAATTTGGAAAGTCATGGAGAGGTTGGAGTCTTTTAGAAATAAGCTCATCCTTGATAATGAAAATTCTCCTGGGGTGGTTTGGGGTTTCTAGGTCCTGTATTCCTGACTATACTCTCTAAAACCTGCTTTGTTTCAAATCTCCAAGTTATTCTTTCTTTCTTCTGATTGTCCCATTGGGTCCACTTTTTGCTTCAGGAGGAGATCCTCTACTAGGCACTAATCTTTCTTTTAACATCTTTTCAGTTTAAGAAACTATCTCTGTGGGAAAAAAAATATACTCAAGGGAGATGGTTCTTGGATTAGTAACTTGCAGATGGAGCATGAGAAAGGAAGTAAGAAAAAGTAATAAAGTTAAGACGAGTTTTTTTAAGTGCATGATTGGAATCAGTGCCACATTCACTTGTTGCTTCTCCTTTTATTGATGTATTTATCAAAAGCGATTCAGAAACATTGGACCAAAGTTTTAGTTAAATACATCTTAAAATGTCAAACTGATGATTAAATGACTTTTGTAATTCCTGTCTTATAAAGTGATTCTGCTGGTTGGTAACATGATAATAATGTCAATAATATTTAACCTTTGTGCATAGTAATATTTTCTTTTCTTTACAGGACTTTACAGTTTAGAAAGCACATTAGAATAACTGTTTCATTTGATGTTTCCAGAAATCTCTTAGAATTAATTATTTTATAGATGAAATTTCCACATCAGAGAAAGATTGTCAAGAAACCTAGAAGGTTTTACAGTTAAGACTAGAAATCAGGTGATTTGGCTTTGAATATTATGTTTTTCAATATATTGCCCAGTAGAACAGAAGTCACGTGCTCTGTAGAGCTAAAGCTGACACTGAGACCTCACTTCAGTCCCTCTCATGAACTTAGCTGACAGAATATGTCCACTCTCTGACTGACAGGCTTCTATTTAAAACACACACAATCCTGTCTCATTGAATGGGAGAAATATTTATGATGCTTAAGTTAGAATTAAAATTTTACTTCTTGGTTTGGAGACAATCTTAAGGGACGATAAGAAATCCTGGTCAGTTCTAAAAATTGAAATTGACTTTCAGTGACAAGTAGGTGGACACTGGACTGGTTGAGTCCTTCAGTTGTATCATATATTTCCTGGATTTAGTGAAAAGACCCTACTCCAACTCCTAGAGTATGTATTCCATAATCTATTACCCTTGGACTTACATCAGACATAGTAGGACTAATGCAATTCAATTCCTAACTTTTGAGGGAGCTATTGTTGAGGTAGAAGCTTTTATCTTTTCTGTAGGATTTGAATTTAGAAACATGTTACCATGAAAGAATACCTCAGTTATGTGATCTAACAATTTTCCTTATTGTTTAAAGTATACTGTTTTGTTTTTGTTTTACATTGCCCTAGTTAATACAACAGCCTATAGTAAAAGCAGTTGGTTGGCTTCTCAAAGTCAAAGAAGCCCCCAAATTTTGGCAGAACAGTAACTTCTACTTTTTCTTACTAAGCCTTGATTATATCATAGTCAATGCCATTATTATTCATATTTATTTGCTTTCATCTTGCTTAATAAAAAAGTAGGAAGCTAATGTATTTAAGTTTTTATCTTTTCTCTTAAGAAATTGATTACTGATGAAATGATATTTCTCAAGGAAGAAGCATTCATAGATCGTTTTTGGATTGCACTCTCTTTTCAATATTACTCTTTTATCAATGTGCTCTCACTATTATACAATACATTTCTATGACATTGCTTTCTTTTTTCTTTTAATTGTGTATTCTGCAAGTAAGAGTGGCATTTTTGTTTGAAGTGGAAGTAAAATTGTTGTATTTGTCTGACATGTGTAAGTTCTGTACCGTAAACTCTAACAATTAGTACTGAAAAATTTATAGTGAATCTGTCATACCTAGATTAAAACTTCTCTCATAAAACTTTTTTCTCATAGGTGCGACAGAAATCATTTTTTAAAGCTAAGGACAATTTCCTCAGTAGAATAAGCATTAGGATTAAAAAAAGTTATTTGAGGGTATAATTGAATATTCAGATGTAGGCAGCATAATAAAAATGTGCTGTTTTTGGTGTCTGAAAGCCTATATATGGGAACAGAAACTTGGATGACAACTCCATTGGATCAATTTAAAAGTAATCAACCAGTCCTCTTCTTTTAATTGTGTTCTTAAATGTTATATTTCCCTAAAAGGAGATTCCAATGTGTTTGGCGTTATCTTGACTCTAGGTGTATCCTAGAAAACAGTCTCTCTCTTTCATATTCTGTCCTGTAAAGGCATAAAATTGAAATATTAGGGGTGATGATTGTTGAGTAGTTGGATCAAGCACTGGAAAACTAAGAATATGTATAGGAATTGAGAGAAGATATGAAGCTATTCAGGAGAGTTTTAAGCAAAATATGTGGAGTTGCGTCACCATTGACCTGTGTCAATGTTGCAGCCTTCTCTGGAACTTCAGCCAGCAACAAGTGAAGTGGCATTATTTATGCTCACAGTATCCTAGAACTTCTCCCACCTTAGAAAGGACACATTTCTCATCTATTATAAAATTCTGGGTACCCAGGACAGAGTGTGTGAGTGTGTGTGTGTGTGTGTGTTCATGAATTTGTATGTGTATTTGCTTATTGCATATAGAGTTATATATCTTACTTTATTCCACTCATATTTATGTAGAATTCATCTTTGTATTCATTTATATAGAACAAAATTCACTTAAAATCTCCTATGGATATAATGCAGTTTACCTCCAATTTTTTCTGTCCTATGGATGCATTATTTACTTAAAGAATATCCCATTGTTGGTATTTAGGCAGTTTTGAATTTTATGATATCATAAATAATGCCTTAATGATATCTTGATAATACTTTAATGCACAGGCACTTTTCTGCACATTCCCACTTAGTTTCCCAGGGTAAGTTCCTGGCAGTGATGTCTTAATTAAAGATATGACCATTTTTATGATTCTAGATGTAAATTGTCAAATAACTTGCAAAGCATTTGAACTAATTTATGTCCTTAGCAGTCACATAGTAAAATGTCTGTTTATTGTGTCTTTGGAAAAACCTGAGTTTTAGGTAACAAACATTCACCAACTTGATGTATAAAAATATATATCTTTTTTCATCTGCATTAATTTGATTAGTAATTGGGTCAAACATTTCTACTTTTTTCAAGTGATAATATTCTCCAAACCCTCCCCCAAAACTAAAGTAAGTGTTCCCTTCCTCAACAGTATTGCCCATTGAGATGTCAAGGACACTTGGCAATAATTTTTGGAGCTTAGAAATATCATAGGATTTTTTCACAAGTGGGGAATCTAATAAACACAAAATGGTTTCTAAATAAGGGACAGATCTTCCTGATGGGTTCTCCGTGGGTGAAGTGCAAGCTAACATTAAGGGAAGACATGAAATAAGCAACCCTTTTGACTTTACCACTAAGGTGTCTTCATTTCTTCCATTACTGGCAGTCATGGTCTGTGCACTTGGGCCCAGCTTTCATGTCTTCCAGGCACTGGCTGTCAGTGCTGCTCAGCAGTCTTCTGATTGATCCCACTTCTTCCCACACAGACCTCCCTGGTCACCTTCTCCTTATCCCACCATCAGATCTTGTCCAAGATTATGCTCACATCCCTCTCCCCCCAACACAGATGACCCTTCTGTATTAGGATTGGCTAATTGTTTTTCATAACTCTCTTTGTAGTTTAATATATAGTGGTAACTTGATACCCTGCTACCTTCAGATTCATTTTAGATGTAAAACAAAAGAGAATTCTGAACAACATTGACTTTTTGGCTTTTTCTATTTTGCTGTAATAATACTGGAAATAATCTGTCTCTGATTAACTAGAAAAAAATGTCTCAAAGAAGAAAATGAATAAGAGAATCATAAGTATATTTTCTGGTTATCTCATTACACTTGTATTTATTATTTATGCATGTTCTTTTGAGAAATGTCTCTTTATCTCTCTTGAACTTTTTTTTTATATTAAGGGGAACTAAACCCATTTTAAAGAGCCATTATTAGATTTTGACTTGGATCCCTATTTTTTCTTTTTCTTGGCCAAATCACCTACTCGTCAAAGAAGAGAAATTGCTGCAATAAGTTCAAAAGCTCCTGTTGTTTAGAACTTTCCCATAGCTTCTTATTCATTACTTCTGTTATCAGTCAAGACCAGATCAAAACAGAATCCCTCTAGGGACTTTGACAGTATCATTCATTTATTCAGAGATGTTTCAAATACAAATGTTAAAAAAAAAATCACAGTAAATACAGTCCTTTTGGTCAGTACAGTATAAAATTTATCTTCTAAAATGAACCCAAGCTTTAAATTATGTTTTACTTTATAAACCTGAAATTCTAAATTTCTATAGTAACAGTAAATCCCTTAGACTATCCTTGAAATTTCAAAAATGCAAATATTTCAAGGTTCCTTTAGAAACATTTAGAAGGCATCTCAGATCCAGGATTTGTTTTCATCTAAGAAAATTTAGGGTTTTTCATCTGAAATAGGGATAGGAAATAACTGTGGTAGACATCATAATTTCTTTGCTATTCAGGTAATTTTAAGTGGATTAGTGCTATAGAGTGTTAATTTTTCACTAAAGAGAAACAGATACGAAACCTTGTGAAGGAGACTCTTAAGATAAAAATACAGTCTTACCACACAAGAAAAAATCATAAGTGAAAGCAAAATTATATTTATATCAATCTATTGAATTTTGTGATTCTAGGATATCTCCCATTCAATAAAAATCCTGAGGCAATAATGTAGCACAAAAATGGTTACCATGGATAAAATTGATTGGATTGGATTGATTGTCTTAATGTTCCAAAAATTTTCTGGGCAAAGGTGGTAGAGTCCAATATTGAGTAATATACTGGTATGATTATGAGAATTACTCAATCATACTGGTTATATATATATTTTTTTCTTTGCATCCATATGTTTGCAGTGGCACTGATAAAACTTCTGGTTTTCCTAGGAAATGTAAGTGGCCCCATCAAGCATTGCAGGAAAATTGTTAGAAAACAAATGAAGTAGCTCTATTTTCAACTTTTTGAGGAACCTCCATACTGTTTTCCAGAGTGGCTGCACCAGCTTGCATTCCCACCAACAGTGTAGGAGGGTTCCCCTTTCTCCGCATCCCCGCCAACATCTGTCATTTCCTGACTTGTTAATTTTAGCCATTCTGACTGACCCGAAAGGGTACGTGCACCCCGATGTTTATAGCAGCAATGTCCACAATAGCCAAACTGTGGAAAGAGCCAAGATGTCCATCAACAGATGAATGGATAAAGAAGATGTGGTATATATATACAATGGAATATTATGCAGCCATCAAAAGGAATAAGATCTTGCCATTTGCAATGACGTGGATGGAACTGGAGGGTATTATGCTGAGCGAAATAAGTCAAACAGAGAAAGACATGTATCATATGACCTCACTGATATGAGGAATTCTTAATCTCAGGAAACAAACTGAGGGTTGCTGGAGTGGGGGGTGGGGTGGGAGGGATGGGGTGACTGGGTGATGGACACTGGGGAGGGTATGTGTTCTGGTAAGCGCTGTGAATTGTGCAGGACTGTTGAATCTCAGATCTGTACCTCTGAAACAAATAATGCAATATATGTTAAGAAAGAAAAAAAGAAGAAGAATGTAGCAGGAGGGGAAGAATGAAGGGGGGGAAATCGGAGGGGGAGAAGAACCATGAGAGACGATGGACTCTGAAAAACAAACTGAGGGTTCTAGAGGGGAGGGGGTTGGGGGGATGGGTTAGCCTGGTGATGGGTATTGAGGAGGGCACGTTCTGCATGGAGCACTGGGTGTTATGCACAAACAATGAATCATGGAACACTATATCTAAAACTAATGATGTAATGTATGGGGATTAACATAACAATAAAAAAAAATTAAAAGAAGAACCATGAGAGACGATGGACTCTGAAAAACAAACTGAGG